>NC_091285.1:609460958-609781792 GCF_032444005.1 Ranitomeya imitator | reverse complement strand
TTTGGAGTCAGACTGTTTGAGGGTGTGCACAGGTGTCTTTTTATACTGATAACAAGTTTAAACAGGTGCCATTACTACAGGTAATGAGTGGAGGAAAGAGGAGACTCTTAAAGAAGAAGTTACAGGTCTGTGAGAGCCAGAAATCTTGATTGTTTGTTTCTGACCAAATACTTATTTTCCACCATAATATGCAAATAAAATGTTAAAAAAACAGACAATGTGATTTTCTGGATTTTTTTTTCTCATTTTGTCTCCCATAGTTGAGGTCTACATATGTATATATGTATATATGTATATATATATATATATATATGTGTGTGTGTATATATATATATATATATATATATATATATATATATATATATATATATATATATATATATATATATATATATATATTATATATTATATATATATATATATATATATATATATATATATATGTGTCCACATTTATTCTACCTATTCTATTGTAAGCTGTCAGTGTGATTTTACTGTACACCGCACTGAATTGCCGGCTTTTCTCTCTAACACCGCTGCGTATTTCTCGCAAGTCACACTGCTGGTCCGTGTGTAATCCGTATTTTTCTCGCCCCCATAGACTTTCATTGGCGTATTTTTTGCGCAATACGCTGACAAACGCAGCATGCTGCGATTTTGTACGGCCGTAGAAGACCGTATAATACGGATGCGTAATATACGGCTGATAGGACCTGACCCATTGAGAATCATTGGGCCGTTTGTAATGCGTGTTTTCCGGACGTATTCTATGCGCTCATACGTCCATAAAACTCGCTAGTGTGACGCCGGCCTAAGGCTATGTTCACACGTTCAGGATTTCCATCCTTTTTTTTTCCTGACTGAAAACGCAGGTCTCTGCAGAAAACGCAGGTGCGTTTTTTGGTGCGTTTTTGGTGCGTTTTTGATGCGTTTTTTAGTGCGTTTTTTAGTGCGTTTTTTGATGCAGTTTTGTCTGCAGATTGTCTGTGTTTGACAGAAATAAAGTTTACTGCAGTGGGGGGGGAAAAAAAAAAATGATGTCATTTCCTTGTCCAACCCTTTTTTTCTTCCATCCTCCATTTTGGAACTTACACATCAAAATGAGTGGACGTGCTGAGCGTCGTCCAGATGACAGCCCACGGATCCAGCTCCGCACGCCACACCGGATTGCGATCCTGGGGTTGATGCTTCTAATTCTGAATCGACATGCACGTCAGGTAAGCAGATGTCTGTTTGTTTTATATATTGGGTTATGGGTACATGTCCACGTTCTGGAAACGCTGTATGTTTGGCGCTGCGTGTGGCCGCAGCGCCAAACATGCAGCGTCCACATGTCAGCATACTGGAGGTGATGTCATGAAATCACGTGTCCACTGTGTGTCATCTGTCAGCCCTGCGACTCCGGACATGCTGCGTGTCTTTTATGATCACAGCATGTCCGTGTTCCTTGTTGTGAAACTGCGGCTCCGCAATGAATAAAACAGGGCCCTATGCGTCGGGTGTGATGATGCTGGATTTGTACAATGAACACATCTGGCATCATTGCGTCCCAGAATGGGGTGGGCCTTCCTGAATGTGGACACGTACCCTTACATAATCGGCATTGTTTTCCAGGCATGTTTGATATATTTTTCAAATTGTTGTGTTTACAAAAATTTTTTTTATTTTTCTATTTGGCGGCGGCAGAGAAGACGTGTGCAGAAACGAATGTGGGTGCACCCGCTTGTAGAAGACCGAACTGAGAAGGGGCACTTTCATGTGCTGTACAATGATTTGAGGAGGTAAGTAGAAATATATAGAATGACTAATTTACCTTTTTTTGCAAGCAATACTTGTGAAGTAACCCTTTTTTGTTGTTCTTTTGCAATTTTCAGATATCCTGAAAAATTTATATCGTTTTGTCGGTTACCAATTATTGCCTTTAACAGACTGCTTACCATCCTGGCACCCCATTTAACACTGCAAGACACGGTGATGAGGAAGTCCATCTCTGCTGAGGAAAGGCTGCTCATCACCTTGCGGTAAGTAACAATTTTTTGGGGGGAATGTTGTTAGGTCTGTATTTTACTTGTGTCTGTGTCCAGTATGTGTGATTAAACCCACCCAGTCCTCTTGTTGGACAGGGGGCACACATACACACACACACACACACACACACACACACACACACACACACACACGTGAGATATAAGGCTGAGTGTTGCATGGTAAACCCCGGCTCTGCCGCCTGCACTCTGGAGCGGAGTCTGCACCCACATACCAATACATGGAGCCGCACGCTCCACAACGGAGTGCATGCAGCAGGTCCGGGGATTACCATGCAACACTCGGTCATATCTCGCATGCGTGTGTGCACAAGTCCCATCAGGCCTTTTATTAATGTTTTTTACACCCTTTGTGTTGTGCTGGGTGTTAATGCCAGCATTATTGAATGGTGCTGGACGCATATAATAGCGGCCTTAACTTGTGACATGTTGTAATTACCTTTTTGTGTGACATTTCTAATTTTCTTTTTTGTTTCTTTCCAGATTTTTGGCCACAGGAGAGAGCTATACATCCCTGCACCTCCAATTTAGAGTTGGTAAATCTACCATCTCTAACATTGTGAGGTGTACATGTACCGTCATCTGGCAGAAGTTGCAGCCCATGGTGATGCCTTCCCCAACCGAGGAGACTTGGCTGCAGGTTGCAGCAGGCTTTCAGTCTGTGGCCAATTTCCCAAACTGCATAGGTGCAGTCGATGATAAACATGTTCGGGTTCAGCAGCCACCACGATCAGGATCACGCTTCTTTAATTATAAGAAGTATTTTTCAGTGGTCCTGATGGCGGTGGCTGATGCCCATTACAAATTTGTTGCCATTGACGTTGGTGCCTATGGTAGTACTGGGGATTCTCGGGTGTTGCGAACGTCACAGATTGGGATGCAAATTCTTCGAGATGGCGGCACGCTCCCAGCCCCACGACCTTTGCCGGGTTCCACACATCCAGTGCCCTTCGTGATGGTATCGGATGAGGCGTTTCCCTTAACAACAACCCTGCTGCGCTCATACCCACGAAGGGGACTGGATGCCCGACGTAGGATTTTTAATTATCGGCTGAGTCGTGCACGCAGATATGTGGAATGCACCTTTGGGATCATGACTAGTCAGTGGAGGATCTTTCACACTGCCATTCAGTTGGACACAGACACCGTTGATGCTGTGATAAAGGCTTGCTGTGTACTCCACAACTATGCTCGTGAGTACAACACTGACGTTGATGTGGAGTACCAGCAGCCAGTATTTAATCCAGTGGTCAACGGGGGTCTGGGTAGGCCGTCCAACTCTGGTGTGCGTGTGAGAGAATCCTTCACTGACTACTTTATGAGTCCTGAAGGTGCCGTGCACTGGCAATACTCCTGTGCTGGTGTTGAGCAGCCTGACCAGCAGAGAAGGATGCATCTACACTGACCCCCCAAAAAATGTTGCCGACATCGCTGATAACAGTTTTGACAACATCCCGAAGAATGAGAAACGCCATCAACCAACACAAAAGTTTGAAAAAAATTTTTTTGTTTCATGTGACCAAAAACAGTTTTAAAAAATTGGTTGTAATATAAATAAAAAATCTATTTGGGTGTAATTTGTTATCTTTTTTTTTATGTCTAAAAAATTGTTGGTGTTTTACGAAAATAATAGCAGTATGACGTATACAATTGTTAACACATCAACACATAAACCACTAATTGATAGCCCATAAACCCAGGATAGCGGCCTTGTCCGCATTGTAATAAAGAAGAGAATATTTTGTGTGAAATATAATATATTTAAAAGAACACAAATTATTTGTAATCTTTACAAAAGATTTTTCAATTAGAAAAAAAAAAAAAAACCCCTTTCAAAACCAACAGGCAACTGGAGCTAAAAAAAAAACAAAAAAAACTCTGTGCCACTGAAAACTTTTGCCCACGTTCAATTCAGAAATGTATATTCGGGAGAATAGAGGAAATTTGATCCCTCAGATTGATATGGTGCTCCCCCCATATGCTGCGAACTGCCTCTGTCTCCAGAACTTCCTTGGCTGTGGGCCAAATACTGGGGTCTGGTAGCTGTTGTTTCCGGTGTTCGGTGTCGGGGCCTGAAAAGTCCCAACACCCCCATCAGAACCTCATTGTAGGGAGAAATCGGAGCAGGGTCCTCCAGAGCAGTGAGGGACATCTGGACCATAGACATGAAAAGAGATTGTCTATCCGGTGGCAGGGAGCGTGTTTTTCTTGCGACAGTTTGTGCAAATGAGTCGCAATGGTCATCGGAACTAGATTTTTTTAATAAATCTAACGTGTCACAAGCTATTTGGACAGTTTGGTCATCTTGGTTCTTCTTTGTTTTTTTTTTTTTTTTCTCTGCTGCCACCGGATAGACAGCTCTCTTCTCCACTCTCACAGCTTCTGCGGAATCAGATGCTTCAGCAGCTGCTGAACTAGATGTTGATGCAGCAGCTGCTGAAGTGGATGCTGATTCAGCAGAAGCTGTGGGAGTGGAGGTAGAGATGGTCCCTCCCACTCCAGAGGAACTGCCTGCTCCATCCTCTTTGTCGCTGTCCTCCAAATCAGCTACCGACATGTTTCCTTCCGTCCTGTTGGTGAAAAAAAAAATATAAATTTTTCGCACAACATATTATATATAAATAATCATGTGGAGTGGATTTTAACTTACTTTCTCAATGTCCTACTGGTCACAAGAAACTGCAGCTCTTCACTAAAGGGGAATTTACTTTTGCTTGGCGAAGAGCCACTCTTTGAACATTCATTGAGGAACTTTGTAAAACGGTCTCTGATGGAGCGCCAACGTTTCCTCACATCGTTATCTACCAAAAAAAGGTTACAAAATACAACAACATTTTTTGTGAGATCTAAACAAATTATATTTTTAATCTACTCAAGGTTTACTAAATAAATTTAATTAAAATTACCGATTTGCTGCTGTGTACTCCCTGGATATTTGTCCCAATCCGGGATAAGGTCGCGCACTATTTTTGTCCAGGCTAGTTCCCTGAAGTATTTATCCTTGTATGATTCATCGGCTGGGTCCCACAAGGCCGGATAATCACGAACCTACAATAAATACAATAGTGTCATCTCATAATCTATAGCACGACCAAGTAATGTTACACAATTGCTAGAAATATTTCAAAGTAACCCCTAATCATTGAACACAAGCACAAACTGAAAACACAAACACCAATAAAAACGTTTGTGTGCAGTTGTTTTACCACTAGCTCTGTCGCCGTCAATCCTGAGTGGTTCGTGCGACAATCAACAACATTCAGTAAAAAACACACTATAAACTGAAATAGTTAGGGTAGGGTTAGGGCTCATAACCCTAAGCACCCTACCCCAAAAGGGATCCTAAACATAACCCAACCACAAAAGGGATCCTAACCCTAACCCTACCCCTAAAGGGATCCTAACCCTAACCCTAACCCTACAGGGATCCTAACCCTAAAGGGATCCTAACCCTAAAGGGATCCTAACCCTAAAGGGATCCTAACCCTACCCCTAAAGGGATCCTAACCCTACCCCTACCCCTAAAGGGATCCTAACCCTAACCCTACAGGGATCCTAACCCTAACCCTAAAGGGATCCTAACCCTAACCCTACCCCTAAAGGGATCCTAACCCTAACTCTACAGGGATCCTAACCCTAACCCTAAAGGGATCCTAACCCTAACCCTAAAGGGATCCTAACCCTACCCCTAAAGGGATCCTAACCCTAACCCTACAGGGATCCTAACCCTAAAGGGATCCTAACCCTAACCCTAAAGGGATCCTAACCCTACCCCTAAAGGGATCCTAACCCTAACCCTACAGGGATCCTAACCCTAACCCTAAAGGGATCCTAACCCTAACCCTACCCCTAAAGGGATCCTAACCCTACCCCTAAAGGGATCCTAACCCTAACCCTACAGGGATCCTAACCCTAACCCTAAAGGGATCCTAACCCTAACCCTACAGGGATCCTAACCCTAACCCTAAAGGGATCCTAACCCTAAAGGGATCCTAACCCTAACCCTACCCCTAAAGGGATCCTAACCCTACCCCTAAAGGGATCCTAACCTTAACCCTAACCCTACAGGGATCCTAACCCTAACCCTACAGGGATCCTAACCCTAACCCTAAAGGGATCCTAACCCTAACCCTAAAGGGATCCTAACCCTAACCCTAAAGGGATCCTAACCCTAAAGGGATCCTAACCCTAACCCTACAGGGATCCTAACCCTAAAGGGATCCTAACCCTACCCCTAAAGGGATCCTAACCCTAACCCTACAGGGATCCTAACCCTAACCCTAAAGGGATCCTAACCCTAACCCTAAAGGGATCCTAACCCTAACCCTACCCCTAAAGGGATCCTAACCCTAACCCTAACCCTACAGGGATCCTAACCCTAACCCTAACGGGATCCTAACCCTAACCCTAAAGGGATCCTAACCCTAACCCTAAAGGGATCCTAACCCTAACCCTACCCCTAAAGGGATCCTAACCCTAACCCTAACCCTACAGGGATCCTAACCCTAACCCTAACCCTAAAGGGATCCTAACCCTAAAGGGATCCTAACCCTAACCCTTACCCCTAAAGGGATCCTAACCCTAACCCTACAGGGATCCTAACCCTAACCCTAAAGGGATCCTAACCCTAACCCTAACCCTAAAGGGATCCTAACCCTAACCCTACCCCTAAAGGGATCCTAACCCTAACCCTACAGGGATCCTAACCCTAACCCTAAAGGGATCCTAACCCTAAAGGGATCCTAACCCTAACCCTACCCCTAAAGGGATCCTAACCCTAACCCTACAGGGATCCTAACCCTACCCCTAAAGGGATCCTAACCCTAACCCTAACCCTACAGGGATCCTAACCCTAACCCTAAAGGGATCCTAACCCTAACCCTAAAGGGATCCAAACCCTAACCCTAACCCTACAGGGATCCTAACCCTAACCCTACCCCTAAAGGGATCCTTTAGGCTTGCTATTGTAAGGTGGCATTAAGCACGGTTAATAATGGAGAGTCGTCAATAAGACGCCTATCCATTATTAATCCTATTAAAGGGTTACTATAATATATGTGGACCCCCTAAAAAAATACATAGGGTCCCCCTATATTTTTAGTCCAGAAAGGCTAGGCAGACAGCCGTGGGCCAATATTTGAGGCCTGGGAAGGGGTTAAAATACCCATGGCTGTTCCCAGGCTATGAATATTAACCCACAGCTGTCTGCGTAGCATTTCTGGCACTACAATATAGGGGGCCCCTAAAAAAAAAACGTGTTGGGGTCCCCCTATATTTTTAGGCCAGAAAGGCTAAGCAGACAGCTGTGGGCCAATATTTGAGGCCCGGGAAGGGGTTAAAATACCCATGGCTGTTCCCAGGCTATGAATATTAACCCACAGCTGTCTGCGTAGCCTTTCTGGCACTAAAATATAGGGGGCCCCTAAAAAAAAAACGTGTTGGGGTCCCCCTATATTTTTAGGCCAGAAAGGCTACGCAGACAGCCGTGGGCTTATATTCATAGCCTAGGAAAGGGGCCATGGATATTTGCCCCCCCCTGGCTACAAATATAAGCCCGCAGCCGCCCCGGAAAAGGCGCATCAAAAAGATGCGCCAATTCCGGCACTTAGCCCCTCTCTTCCCACTCCCGTGTAGCGGTGGGATATGGGGTAATGAGGGGTTAATGCCACCTTGCTATTGTAAGGTGGCATTAAGCCCGGTTAATAATGGAGAGGCGTCAATGAGACGCCTATCCATTATTAAGCCAATGAAAGGGTTAACAAAAAAAAACACAAAGACTAGAAAAAATATTTTAATGAAATAAAGACACCCACTTTTTGACCATATTTTATTTAACGCCTAATCCGTCCTGAAGACCCTCGACCTGAAAAAAAGGCAAAACAAAAAAACAAATTCATACTCCCTGGCCCTGTCCGCAGAAATCCATCTAGGGTCCCACGAAGATCTTCCATGGAGAACAGACACATCCAGAGATGTGTCTGCTCTCCATGACTGCAGAAACACACTGACAGGAGCCATAGTTCCTGTCGGTGTGTTACTGCGCATGCGCGAGCGAGTTTACCGGCGGTCATTGACCCCGGCACTCTCGCTTAACGGCAGTGCTGCGTGGGAAAGTTCAACGCAGCTGTACTGCCGGTAACCGAGACGCCGGCGCCATTGAACTCCGGGACAGTACGCGATACACTGCTAGGAGCTTCGCTCCTGGCAGTGTATCGCCGGAGAGCAGCCGATCGTCGTGGGACAATCGTTTTATGGATTCTGCGGACAGGGAGTATGAATTTGGTTTATTATTTTTGGATTTTTTCCTTGAGGATCGAGGGCTTCGCCTACAAGTGTGGTGTATGGTGAGTATATACTCTATGTTATGTGTTCTATGTACTGTACTGTGTGTGTCATGTATGTGTATTGTGTTTGTGCTTGGTGTAAACTTTAGTATTGTGTAAGTCGCCGGACACAGGGACAACTCTCCCATCCTAAATACCGGATGGGAGTAGTAGTCCCATACGGCGACTTAGCACAATGGAGGCATATCGTCGCATGGGGACGGACACGCAGACATACCAGATCAATCAGACGCCCGACATCGATCCCCATGCGACGGTATGCCTCCATGATGACAGTCTCTTCGGGATACAGTCAGGACCACACACGCCGCCCACGGACTTCCGCCCACGCACTTCCTCCCGCTTCCCCGCACTTCCTGCTGCAGCGGTTCTGCACATCAAACCGCAGTAAAACCCGCAGATATATTTTTGATCTGCGGGTTTTACTGCGATTTTGACCTCACAATGGAGGTCTATGGGTGCAGAACCGCTGCGGTTCAGGAAAAAGAAGTGACATGCTCCTTCTTTTTTGCCGCAGCTATTCTGCGCGGCTTTTTAAACGAAATTACGGACCATGTGCACAGCAGTGACTGTTTTCCATAGGGTTACATTGTTATGTACCCTGCATGGAAAACTGCTGCGGAACCGCAGCGGCAATACCGCTGCGGTTCCGCAGTAAAAAACGCACTGTGTGAACATGGCCTAATAGCCAAATGGCTCCCGTGTAGTGCCTCCTCTTCTATTTGCGTTACTTCTGCAGCAGATCCATTCTGATCAGTCATTCCATGTGTTTCACTTGAGCAATTGGCAAATGGATTGTAAAAAATAAATGCATGTGTGAATGCGACCTTACCCTCTGTGACACATTTACTATTACAATTTGTATACTATCTTGGTCTCGCATCTCCGATTGATGAAAAGACTGTTTCGCCTTCGTATTTTGCTTCTACGAACAATTCTGGAATCTTCACCAGAAATCGAGATCGTCTATATCTGTTTTCTAAAACCAGGGGTTTGACTGAGTATGAGTGATTTTCTCTCCACCCCGCTCATGTCTACAGGGTCCGTATATAGGTACATATGTATGATTATATTTCCACTAGATGGTGGCCCGATTCTAACGTATCGGGTATTCTAGAATATGTAGGTAGTATATAGCACAGGCTACGTACTATATTGCACAGTGACGTAGTATATAACATAGCTACGTAGTATACAGTTGTGGCCAAAACTATTGACACCCCTGCAATTCTGTCAGATAATACTCAGTTTCTTCCTGAAAATGATTGCAAACACAAATTCTTTGTTATTATCTTCATTTAATTTGTCTTAAATGGAAAAAACACAAAAAGAATTGTTCTAATGCCAAATTGGATACAATTCCACACCAAACATAAAAAAGGGGGTAGACCAAAGTATCGGCACTGTTCGAAAAATCATGTGATGCTTCTCTAATTTGTGTAATTAACAGCACCTGTAACTTACCTGTGGCACCTAACAGGTGTTGGCAATAACTAAATCACACTTGCAGCCAGTTGACATGGATTAAAGTTGACTCAACCTCTGTCCTGTGTCCTTGTGTGTACCACACTGAGCATGGAGAAAAGAAAGAAGACCAAAGAACTGTCTGAGGACTTGAGAAACCAAATTGTGAGGAAGCATGAGCAATCTCAAGGCTACAAGTCCATCTCCAAAGACCCGAATGTTCCTGTGTCTACCGTGCGCAGTATCATCAAGAAGTTTAAAACCCATGGCACTGTGGCTAACGACCCTAGATGTGGATGGAATAGAAAAATTGACAAGAGATTTCAATGCAAGATTGTGCGGATGTTGGATAAAGAACCTCGACTAACATCCAAACAAGTTCAAGCTGCCCTGCAGTTCCAGGGTACAACAGTGTCAACCCGTATTATCCGTCGGTGTCTGAAAAGGGACTGTATGGTAGGAGACACAGGAAGACCCCACTTCTTACCCCAATCTCAAGGCTACAAGTCCATCTCCAAAGACCTGAATGTTCCTGTGTCTACCGTGCGCAGTGTCATCAAGAAGTTTAAAGCCCATGGCACTGTGGCTAACCTCCCTAGATGTGGACGGAAAAGAAAATTGACAAGATTTCAACGCAAGATTGTGCGGATGGTGGATAAAGAACCTTGACTAACATCCAAACAAGTTCAAGCTGCCCTGCAGTCCGAGGGTACAACAGTGTCAACCCGTACTATCCATCGGTGTCTGAATGACAAGGGACTGTATGGTAGGAGACCCAGGAAGACCCCACTTCTTACCCCGAGACATAAAAAAGCCAGGCTGGAGTTTGCCAAAACTTACCTGAGAGAGCCTAAAACGTTTTGGAAGAATGTTCTCTGGTCAGATGAGACAAAAGTAGAGCTTTTTGGGCAAAGGCATCAACATAGAGTTTACAGGAGAAAAAAAGAGGCATTCAAAGAAAAGAACATGGTCCCTACAGTCAAACATGGCGGAGGTTCCCTGATGTTTTGGGGTTGCTTTGCTGCCTCTTGCACTGGACTGCTTGACCGTGTGCATGGCATTATGAAGTCTGAAGACTACCAACAAATTTTGCAGCATAATGTAGGGCCCAGTGTGAGAAAGCTGGGTCTCCTTCAGAGGTCATGTGTCTTCCAGTAGGACAATGACCAAAAACACACTTCAAAAAGCACTAGAAAATGGTTTGAGAGAAAGCACTGGAGACTTCTAAGGTGGCCAGCAATGAGTCCAGACCTGAATCCCATAGATCACCTGTGGAGATCTAAAAATGACAGTTTGGAGAAGGCACCCTTCAAATATTAGGGACCTGGAGCAGTCTGCCAAAGAAGAATGGTCTAAAATTCCAGCAGAGCATTGTAAGAAACTCATTGATGGTTACCGGAAGCGGTTGGTCGCAGTTATTTTGGCTAAAGGTTGTGCAACCAAGTATTAGGCTGAGGGTGCCAATACTTTTGTCTGGCCCATTTTTGGAATTTTGTGTGAAATGATCAATGTTTTGCTTTTTGCTTCATTGTCTTTTGTGTTTTTTCATTTAAGACAAATTAAATGAAGATAATACCAAAGAATTTGTGATTGCAATCATTTTCAGGAAGAAACTGAGTATTATCTGACAGAATTGCAGGGGTATCAATACTTTTGGCCACAACTGTATAACAGAGCTACGTAGTATTTAACACAGCGTACGTAGTATATATCAGAGCTACGTAGTATATAACACAGCCACGTAGTATATAATATAGCCACGTAGTGTATTATAGAGGCACATAGTATATTGCATAGCTACGTAGTATATTGCACAGCCACGTAGTATATTGGACAGTCACGTTGTATATTGCCCAGCTACATAGTATATAGCACAGAGATGTAGTATATAACGCAGCCCACGTAGTATATAGCAATGCGGGCACTATATGCGTGGTTAAAAAAGACCTAAAATAAAAAATATATACTCACCTTCTGAAGGCCCCTTGTAGTCCTGTCACCTGTAAGCGGTGCACGCGGCAGCTTCCGGTCCCAGGGTTGGTATGAGCGCAGGACCTGTGATGACGTTGCGGTCACATGATCGTGACGTCATGGCAGGTCCTTCTCGCATAGCATCCTTGGCACCGGAACCTGCCGCTTGCACTGCCGAAGACAGTGCACGATGTCTGAGTGTGAGAATAACCTTTTTTGTTTTATTATTATTATTTGTAACATTAGATCTTTTTACTATTGATGCTGCATATGCAGCATGAATAGTAAAAAGTTGGTCACACAGGGTTAATAGCTGCGTTAACAGTGTGCGTTACCCGCGGCATAATGAGGTCCGTTACCGCTGGCATTAACCCTGTGTGAGCGGTGAGTGGAGGGGAGTATGGAGCGGGCGCCGGGCAGTGAGTGCAGGGGAGTAGGGAGGGACTAAACGGACTGTGGCCGTCGCTGATTGGTCGCGGCAGCCATGACAGGCAGCTGGCGTGACCAATCAGCGACGTGGGATTTCCGTTACGGAAGTTGCAGACAGACAGACGGAAGTACCCCTTAGACAATTATATACCATATATAGATTGGAGGCACGGTTCAGAATATTAGTACTTGTAGAGTAGATCTTATTTAGTGCTGATAAATTATAGCTGTGGAGCGTCGTCACATTGGACAAACGTTGGTTGAAATATCCGATGTTGACCATAAGAAACGATCATTGACTGATTCGGTGAAACAAATGATTGTTGGTTTTCTCCAATGATTGACTTAAGTGTGAGTTATCATTCAAAACATCAGACAGGCATGTTGGCTTATTCTTTTTTGGCTGCTGTAAAGCATCATTTGTTGAAAAAAAAAAACCAATCTAATACTGGCCTGTGCAGTCGGAGATGAATTTTGGGCTGTTGATGAATAATCATCCAGTAAAAAAATAAAAATAAATAAATGTATGTATATGTATGTGTGTGTGTGTATATATATATATATATATATATATATATTATACGTACGTATATATATTTTTTGCCTAAGTGGTGCTTCCGTCTGTCTGTCGCGGAAATCCCGGGTCGCGGTGTAATGCAGTCCGTTAACGCTGCTATTAACCCCGTGTGACCAACTTTTTACTATTGATGCTGCCTATAATGCCCCAAAATACAGTAGGAGTAGTAATCAACTGCACTGTCGTAACTTAAAAAAAACCCCACATTATTTATTGTGAATAAGTGGTACGTAGTATGGAGACTTGAGATGAACAGAGACGGTTTGACCTGTTCCAGGTCTTTCTCGTGTAATTGCTGTTTCCAGTGTGCGCTATAGACTGGGGGAGTCAAGCGCTGTTAGTGCTGATGCACTTTCCAGGATGGGCTGAAATGTGTTTATCTGGTCCCCTTATGTCTCTATACTAAGCTAAATGGCTATATGGCCTGCCCGGAGGTTGCTACCAATATAGTATTGGATATCCAGAGAGAAAAGTTACAGCCTATATGGGTGCTGTCATCGCGGCGTCCACCGCTGAATAGCAAGTCTTGCTATTCAGCGGTGGACGCCGCGATGACAGCACCCATATAGGCTGTAACTTTTCTCTCTGGATATCCAATACTATATTGGTAGCAACCTCCGGGCAGGCCATATAGCCACTTGAATCTATACATTGTCCCAGTAAACGTTACTGATGAAGGTCCAGTTGTGGGACCGAAACGTTTTCTGATTTGGGATAATAAATCTTTCGTTTCTTCACACCACAAAGTTGAGTGCCGGGTTTTGTATTATTTGCTGATTACGGTTTGGGAACCTACCCGTGCACCTCATATGGTTGTGCACACGTGTTTCTAACTACTCTATACTAAGCTAGTGATGAGTGGACGTGGTCTCGCTCCATACAACTGGCCGGGGGTATAACGCATACATTCCCTTCTGTCCCGTGTCTGAAACTGGAGAATTGCTGCAGTGTGTGCTCTGGGGGGGATTCATAGGTCTGCACTCGCACACAGTGACTCTCGACTTACTGGTTTTGACCGGACAACCGCTTTAAGAAAAAAAATATTTATTGTGTTTTAATCTTTCCAGTATTTCGATAGCTGTTTGGCTTAGAGGCCTTTTTCCTTCATTCATCCCATCATGTTGCATTGTTGGTAGGTAGCAGATATGGCGTCCCCTGTGTATATACCCTCGCTGTATCTACGTGTTGGTTTCCATGGCACAGTTAGAGGTCAGTTGTGTTACAGCCATGTCTGTAGAAATATGAGGCTTTTTTGTCCTTCAGTACACAGGTTCTACATGATTTGCCTTCTCGTGTAGACAGATCCATGAATGCTCTTCATGCTTTTGTTCATCCATGTTCCACATCCTAAACGAGGAGGGTTTTGTATTTTCACTTTGCATATGGCGTGGATGGAAATATTAAGTCGGGGGCGACCCCGGCGTATGTCAGTAACCTCTGCCTTACCAGACTTGTGAAAGAGGCTGACGACCTATGTGTTATGCTCAGTGTTAAGTAACCGGCGACATTCCAGCTGCGGCCTCGTATGTGACATGTTGCTTCTTCTTCCAAGTTCACGCATGGCCAGAGATTGAGAGCTGACATACTCCAGTTTGTGGAGATCTGAAGTGTTTCTTCTGTACACTGTGTGGATGTGACAGGACGTGCTGCTGACACCGGCTCGGCAGTATTTCTGGAAGCATGTTTCCCGCTGTCACAGCAGTCGCTCTGGTCATGTATTGTCTTGTTGCTCGCACTCTCGGGCTAAGCCGGCAGTCTGTTCTCCGGCTGATTGCATTTATTTTTAACCATTTTCCCCTAAATGGATCCTTATGTAACATTGTAGGCGGAGGATGCAGAATCCAGTATAAACATGGCCGAGCTCTGACACTGAGCAGGAGGCCTGCATCGTCTTCACGGAGGGGGAGATGAGGGGCTTCACATTTTGGTGGAAATTACTGTAAAATATAGTCAAAAAGGATGGAACAATATGATCACCTCGGAGGGAATGTGACACATGTATTAACATGAAAAGAAGCACAATCTATTCAAGTTTTATCTGTACCCTACAAATGTTCAAAGTGACTTCCATTGGTGGCACGGCAGATGTCCAGGCGGTCGTCCAGTTCTGTCCAGACGTGTGCCAGAATATCCTCGGAGATAGACTTCAGTGGTTCATTGATGTGTTGTCTCCAATCGTTCTGATCCTGTGGCTCCGGGAAAGAGACCTTGAGGCATTGATGTTGCCCTACAGAAAAAAGTCACAGGGTGTTTGAAGAATTGACCCAAGACACAACATCACTAAAACAGTGGAGTCCATATTTAAGGATATGCCGGCAAGCTTTTGTGTTATTTGTGAACAGGCCTGGTATAAGGGATAAACCATCTCCGGTGTCCTTAATAGGTGATAGGAACATCCATATAAGATGGGGCACTCTCTAACTCTTCCTGTTAGTGATAGTCTGCGACGACATGCAAGGCTTAACCATAGTGGCTCGATGTTGTGATCATCTTTTGGTTTATAAGCGTGCAAATGTAAAAGGATTTTGTGTCCCAGGATTGTAAGTTATCCGTAGAGATCGATGGCTAGGACCACTGACGTTACCTACCATGGGGACAGCAGATGCCTCAGCCTTATTCTGTCCATTACCAGAGCAGTGATTTACCATGGAGACTAATGAGATGTTACAGCGGCACGCAGCGAGCACGGCGGTTGGTCTGCTGTGTGGTGATCTTGCATATGACATGAGGCCATCTCTGCCAAATTAAATTATATCTATTTCACCTGTTACGCTTTTTGTACCGAACATCTCGTCGTGTTAGGCTATGTTCACACGTTGCATTTTTGCAGTGTTTTTTTTTTTCTGCAGGAAACACCTGTTTGAAGCAGCTACAAAACTTGCAGTTTCTGCTGTTTTTGTTTGCTGCATATTTGCTGTGTTTTTGTTGTTTCTTGTGCATGCTGATAATGATTTTTTTTCTGGGGGGGGGGGGGGGGGGGCACTTTATGTAACTTCCTTAGGCTACTTTCACACTAGCGTTTTTCCGCAGACGTCTAAATGCGTCGTTTTGTGGAAAAAACGGATGCGTCAAAAATAGTGAAAAACGGATGCAACGCATACAGCATTTCGACGGATCCGTCGCAAATCCGCTAAACGGTTCCGTCGAAACTGTATGCGTTGCATCCGTTTTTACCATTTGTTGCATCCGTTTTTATGACGGATTCGTTTTTAAAATGGGAGTTTCCCAAATGTGATTGGCTACTGGAAAATAGGGAAAACTATATACTGACTGTATTTACACCCCATCTTTGAAAGGGTTTAGAGAAAGTGGCAGAGATGGAAGGAGTACTTGGGAGGATTGCGAGTGTGGTAACTGATGTTATTTTTGAGACAAATCGGCTGGATATTATAGTGCGGGAGAAGGAGGAAGCCGCAAGACGTAGGATTCTTCTGCCGAGTCTTGCTGGCAGGCTGGAGTCTTGCTGGAGGCTTCTTGTATGTAGGCTTCTTGCTGGCATATGTGGGGTTGAAGGCCCAGGCCTGGTTTATATAGATTTGGGGATGTCTGGTGAATTGGCTACAAAATCCTGAATCTGAGCATGCTCAGTGTAAAAAAACAAAAAAAACGTATTGCAGCACTGCATTGCGTCGTACGACGTGTCAAGACGGATCCTGCGTCCATAGGCTTCCATTGTAGCCAACGACGCATGCCGCAGGATGCGTCGCGACACGTTTTTTAGGCAGAGACAAAAAACGTTACAATCAACGTTTTTTTCAGACGACGGTCCCCCAAATTTCGACGCATCTGTCGCACGACGTACACGACGTATGACAATCCGTCGCAATGCGTCACCAATGCAAGTCTATGGGAAAAAAAACGCATCCTGCAGGAGATTTTGCAGGATGCGTTTTTTTTTTCACAAAACGACGCATTTCGACGTCTGCAGAAAAACGCTAGTGTGAAAGTAGCCATATATAACGAGAAGTTGTCTGCAGGATTGAGCCCTACTAACTACAGGCACGACCATAATGGCGCTGTGCTGCCGATTAGGCTAGTTTCACAGTAGCGTCGGATTCGGCCCGTCGCCTTGCGTCGGGCCGAGATTCCGACGCTAGCGTTTGATGCGCCGCACAACGGGTGCAGCGGATGCATTTCTCCGTGCATCCGCTGCCCCATTGTGAGGTGCGGGGAGGTGGGGGCGGAGTTCCGGCCGCGCATGCGCGGTCGGAAAAAGCGGTCTGTCGGCAGCAAAAAACGTTACATTTAACGTTTTTTGCTCCCTGCGGTCCGTCACAACACGGCGCAACCGTCGCACGACGGTTGCGACGTGTGTCAATACGTCGCAATGCGTCGGTAATGTTACTCTATGGGGCAAAAACGCATCCTGCAAACAACTTTGCAGGATGCGTTTTCCCCCCTAAACGACGCATTGCGACGTATTAAAAAAAAAAAAACGCTAGTGTGAAAGTAGCCTTAATTTGATAGCTGATGTGAAGGGATCCGCTCAGTCGTTGTTTAAGGCTGCTGTCACACTAGCAGTATTTGGTCAGTATTTTACATCAGTATTTTTCAGCCAAAACCAGGAGTGGTTGATAAATACAGAAGTGGTGCATATGTTTCTATTATAATTTTCCTTTAATTGTTCCACTCCTGGTTTTGGCTTACAAATACTGAGGTAAAATACTGACCGAATACTGCTAGTGTGACGGCAGCCTAATACTCACATTATGAAGTTTTCATGAAATGACATTTTGTGTGCTCCAGGGTGGGATGTGTGGGCAGGGTTTTCTACGCCTCTCCCCCCTACTAGCCTCCTATGCAGGTTCTTGTCAAAATTCAACACCGCCGCCATTGTGTGAGCTGTACCTGTGTAGTGGGAGCCAGAAACCTGTGTGCAGGACTTCAACAAAATGGCGCTGGATGCGGAGCATGCACAGATCGAGATTTTGGCTCTGAACAAAGTTGAAATCTTGATCTGTGCATGTGCTGCCTCCGGCGCCATTTTGTTGGAGTCCTGCACAGAGGACGCCAGCTCCCACTGCTCACTCGCTGCGCACACAATGATGGCGGCGGCGCGGAATTTTAAAAAGAAGGCAGGTTACTTAATCAGTGACCTGCAGAGGAGGCCTGTTACAAACCACGTAATTTGCTCTAATTACTAATGCTGTATTAAAGTGGTTGGCCAGGATTAGAAAAACATAAGTTGACCCCTAGGCATTACCAATCCCCCGGTCACTAAAGCTTGCCTGACACCATCCCATCATACCGGACATTATAGAGAATGCCTAGCTGTCACTTTATTCATACATTTCCAGGAGGAATAACACAACACACAGTCCCAAGAAAAGGTTTTCTACAATTATTTCACAGGGGAATACAGCTGAAAAAGTCCAGTGAGCAGAGTGGACAGATCCCTCTAAAGTCCTTCATGTACATATGCTGTGATGGATCGTTCTCCATTGTTGCTGGGAATTGTCCCTGACAGCCACATTGTGTAGTGCTAATAAGATCTGTTTCCCTTGGGCTAGTGCTGGAGCAGCTTCCCCGTGGTGCTGGACTCGCAGAATGTGGTAGTCGGCCATTATTGCTGACCCCTGAAACTCTGGAAGCATTGCACGCCTTTCTGTCAGGTTGATGTTTTCTGATCCAAAGAAATGGCTGTGTCATGAAAGAGCGGTTCCCGATGGCCCCAATACATTACAGCTAATGATGCTGCATTGCTCACTGATCATAATTCATGTATAATTTATCTTCTCATCTTCATTTTATTTGTGTCCACTATTCCTAGCCCTGCAATGTCTGACCGGAAGCACTGATCATCCTGCGCCTCCTGGTGTATTAATAAAATAGGAGGCTGTTAGAGTAAGGTTAAGTTCACACTTGGCATTTTTTAGTGTTTTTTTTTTCTGCAGCAAAACCTGATCTCTTGGCAGGAAAGAAGCTACAGAAAAAAAGCATGTATTCTTTGTATTTTTTTTTCCGGTGTTTCTTTTTTGCTTTGGTTTTGGCATGCTAGATTTCTCATTTGTGCAAGCTGATAGTTTAGTGTTGGGGAGGGGGGAAAAAGTCCTTTTCCATAGAATAAGTTTTTGGCACAAAAAATGCAGCAAAACTTTATACCTGCGTTTTGGTATTTTTTTTTCCAGCATTTTTCACTACCCATTCAAGTCAATGGGTGAAAAATGCCAAAAGATGTGAAATGCTCTATGTTCACAAAACCATCAGAATCCCCCGACAAAGCCGTGGACGGCCATGAAAGGAACAAAGTGCGAATGAAATCTGTGAAGGTCTGAGGTTGTGGGTTATAAAAATCACCTAGGCAGGTTAACAATGCAACTATTTTTTTATTCCATACAGCCATGGTTGTACAACAGATCCAGGTAGATGGCCAACATAAAATGTCCTTAGTCCACAAGTTCCCAATCTGAGATCGTTAGTTCTATTGGCTCCATACTAGGTGATACACACTGTCGCCCACGTTTTGGTTGGCCCACAGCTTTTGGTATCTCCAGCCGGTAGAGTGTGCAGTCACAGCCTATGTTCCTCCAGACGATGGATATCATGACCATAGTTCATGGATACCCCTCCAGCCGGCAACCCATCTCCAAAACTCCATAGATCATAAATCCCAGCTTGGATCCTCTCCCTTCGAAGTTCCTCCAACAACTGCCTCATTTATCCAGTGTCATGTTCTCCCTCCCCTTTAAACATTTTCCTTTTGGCTGCTTTCACACATTAGTTTTTTGTCGTCGGTCATGAATTTAGAAAAATACGGATCCGGCAAAATATCCTTTTTTTCTCATAGACTTGTATTAACGACTGATGGCCTCACGTCTCATCCGTTTTTCGCTGGATCCGTCAAAAATTGGTTTTCCGGCGGCCGGAGAAAACGGACATAGTAATGGTCTTTGTGTCCTTCGAAAAAGTCGTTGTTTGCTAGAATGGAAGCCTATGGTGCCGGATCCATCAAATGACTGAATCCGGCAACAGATTCCTTCTTTAACTAAGCATGCTCCGTTTTTTTGTTTTGATCCAATTAGCTGGATCAGCTAGTCGGATCCGTCGATCAGTTTTTCACAATCTGCGACTGATCTGTTTTTTTCAATATTCGACAGATTGTGACTGGCAAGAAACTGATGTGTGAAAGCAGCCTAAAGCTCACAGAACAAAGCATATTTCATCACCTGGGACTGCATGTGAGACCTTCTGTGGTGACTGCTCCTCAGGGTCTAGGCTGGAAGAACCATGGATTGAGACCTTGAGATACAAAGGAGCATGATAGGATGATTGTTTTACATTTACCTTTAGCAATCTACTGTCTGGCCTTAGGTTTACATAAGATCCAGCCTGCTTGTCTTCCTCTACTTAAGGTACCTTCACACTCAGCGACGCTGCAGTGATACCGACAACGATGTCGATCGCTGCAGCGTCGCTGTTTGGTCGCTGGAGAGCTGTCACACAGACAGCTCTCCAGCGACCAACGATCCCGAGGTCCCCGGGTAACCAGGGTAAACATCGGGTTACTAAGCGCAGGGCCGCGCTTAGTAACCCGATGTTTACCCTGGTTACCAGCGTAAAAGTAAAAAAAACAAACACTACATACTTACCTACCGCTGTCTGTCCCCGGCGCTGTGCTTCTCTGCACTCCTCCTGTACTGGCTGTGAGCACAGCGGCCGGAAAGCAGAGCGGTGACGTCACCGCTCTGCTTTCCGGCTGACCGACGCTCACAGCCAGTGCAGGAGGAGTGCAGAGAAGCAGAGCGCCGGGGACAGACAGCGGTAGGTAAGTATGTAGTGTTTGTTTTTTTTACTTTTACGCTGGTAACCAGGGTAAACATCGGGTTACTAAGCGCGGCCCTGCGCTTAGTAACCCGATGTTTACCCTGGTTACCAGTGAAGACATCGCTGGATCGGTGTCACACACGCCGATCCAGCGATGTCTGCAGGGAGTCCAGCGACGAAATAAAGTTCTGGACTTTCCTCAGCGACCAACGATCTCCCAGCAGGGGCCTGATCGTTGGTCGCTGTCACACAGAACGATTTTCTTAACGATATCGTTGCTACGTCACAAAAAGCAACGATATCGTTAACGATATCGTTATGTGTGAAGGTACCTTTGCTGTCACTGAAGGGAAACATTGATTCCTCAGGATGAACTGGTGATGAGGAAGCAAATCTAATATATAAAGCTGTGTGTGAATGTATGTATGTCCGGGATTGGCATCTGCACCGTCGCAGCTACAGCCACAAAATTTTGCACAGTCACACGTCTGGACCCCAAGAGCATCATAGGCTATGTTGTGAGGCAAAATTTTAACCCCGCACTTTCCAATTCACCAAACAATTTTGCCCCTATTTACATAATGGGGGAAAAAGTGAAAGGAAAAGTGTTGGAGGCAAATTGACAGCTGCCAGATGTGAACAAGGGAGACTTAAAGGTAAGGTACCGCGTTTGTAGATCATTAATAAATCACTGTAATGTAGCATAACATGCTGCTATAACCAAGTTTTAAATGCATGTGAAACAGATTTCATGTGTTATATGAGTTTGTGCTTTGAGCCATTTAAGATTTATATATACATTTATATTTAGGATTATCTTGGAGTTGTTCATTGATATGTTTTGTTGTAATTTCCGCCTTTAATCCATGTAATTCTTTTTTATATATATTTTTTTATAAGAAAATTCTTCTTCCTTTGCCCTGTATTGATGAAATTCCTCATATAGGCATAGTCTGAGTCTGCCTGGGAGAGGAGCGCTTTCACTCCTTTATCCATACAAATTTTACTCTTGGGATTAAATCCTGGGAGATAGAGCTGATTTTGTCAGCTTCACAGGGTGTAATGACCCCTCCCGACAGGAGCACTTATCTCAATCCTCCTTCACTCTGGTGCTGGGTGTCCCTTCTCATGCTGCTGTTCTTTGTGATCACTGAGTGCTGTGTATTCATTCATTCCCCTCTCTTGGCAATGCCATATTGTCTCTTGCTACATATGATATCTATCATTGATCCCTGGACGGTGAAGTGTTACTTTCACTTTGTTTCTGCGCTCACTTCGAGCGCTGGTTACCGCTGCTTAAATTTTTACTTTTATGTACGTGACACAATTTTAAACTCACTAATTATAATTTTCGGAATTTTAGATCACCACAAACTACCACAAATTAATCTTTATATATATATATATATATAGTTATATTTTTTAATGTAAAATAATAAAACATGATTTTATTCCATATTCAATGTAAAGATTCCAATGGATTTTCGATAAGAATAAGCAGCTTGTTGATTCCACACGGTAGTTCATCTGTAAGGCATTTGCTTCTGAACTGGAGTAATTCCTTTTCTTACAGGTTCTTGTCCATTTAAGTAGAGATCGTTTGTTTTTTTTGTTTTTTTTTTTAAATGCTTCAAATTTGGAAATATTGTCTAGAAATATAAAAAAAGTCATTGCATTATTTTTTTCATTGTATATACCTCCCTAATCGTTTGAATTGTTAATTGTGTGTCATCATTGAACTTTGACACTGAGTCATCTGACCTGTTGGTGCCCTTTTTTTGTAACCTAGCAAAACTATTTATACCTGTGATGCCTGTATGTTCTGTGTGGTATTTCCTGATGAAGGGGGCATGAGACCCCTGAAACGCGTTGAATAAAACCACTGTGAATCAACTTTACTCTCCTGAAATTCATCTTAGCGGCAGCGCAGAATTTTAACTACAAATCTCCTTTTGAAGACATGAGTTTAAAGAAGGCACTGGGGGCTGACATCTTGGTTTTGCAGCAGTAGCATGGCACTATCAGTGTCAGATTACGGCACCCCATGGACATAGGGCCAGCGCTGGTCTATTATCTCCTATCTAACATTGCAGCAGCATTAGCAGTGAGCTGGGCACGCCTGTCTGGGCTGCACAACTCACTGCTGTAGGTCTGACTGGCCGCCATTTTATTATAGCCCAGTGCTATCTGCCGAGCTCCACTTACTCTCTATCGCAGGACAGAAGAAGAGCTCACTGCTCCTCTGTACTCCAGGCAGTCACGTCCTGGGCAGACATCCTCTGCTCCTCACATGCTGCCCTGTGTGCTTCTCCTGCTGTGTCTCTGCCACCCCCCTCACACACAAAAATCTGATTAATAAGCAGACAAACTAAAAGAGCAACAAATGTACCATATAGGAAATAGGCAGCTGTCAGTCACATGACCTGTCTATTATGTGTATGTGTGAGCTAATATATACTGCCAGGGGGGAGGGCTTCCTGTTGGTTGGGGATTTATCAGGCTGCCAATTTAGCTTACAAATACTGAGGTAAAAATACTGACCAAATAACATGTGAACGAGGTCTAAGACTTCTTTCACACTTCCATCTTCTGCTGTGCGTCATTGTGCAGTAAAATGACGTATCGACGGACGTTAAGAAAATAGTGAAAAACGTGTGTCTCGCATCCAGTGTAATGACGGATGCGTCGTTTGTGTTGTTGCCACAATTGAGAGAGAGAGAACTTTTTCCCAGATTTGAAAATCCTTCCGGGCATGCTCATGATGACAAACATGTATATACTGAAGGGAAAATGAGAGGCGTGAGGTGAAAATGAGAGGCGTGAGGTGAAAATGAGAGGCGTGAGGTGAAAATAGTGGAGTGATCGGAAAATGGCATATGTGAGGTCGAAATGTGTGAGGGGGAAAATGAGAGGTGTGTGGGGGAAAATGAGAGAAGTGAGGTGCTATAACTAACCGCAGATATTTACTATGCCCAGGCAACGCCGTGCTCTTCAGCTAGTCACTAATAAAATACTGCAAGTAAATTATCTATTGAATTACAAGAATATTGATGTGACCGGTGCTCCGTGCTGGAAAAAGTCTGTATCTCTTAGAGCTGTGGACTCCGCTCTACACCTGTTCGTCCTATAGTCTTTAGTAAGCGGCCATTTCCTCACAAAATCTGTTTTCACTTTTTTTTTTTTTTTTAAAGTGGTAATTCTTTTAAGATGGATGCCAGAACATGGCCAACCACATTTCTGTGCCTCTCTTAAATAACCACCCTTATAAAAACAAAACAAAAACAGATTTTCTTTGCACTCCATTCTTGTCATACAGCCCATGGCTCCATAGGAGGGTCGTCTGTGTCCTGATTTTACAGGGGTTTACACAAAACTCTGAATGTGCTGCAGAAATGCAGTGTGAACAGGGCGTAAGGCTGTTTACATTTCCGCTGCAGTTAGTGATTTTTCCGATCACCATGATGAAAACCTTATGGATCCCATTATGTATAATGCTGTTATTTTCACATTTCAGTAGGAAGATACATTTTCGAACAGAGATGAAGCGTGCCACTGATTCTTGCCATATGTGGAAATGTTATGTCTGACCTGTAGGATGCTGCCGAGATGAGGATCAGGGGATTACAGAGCGTGCAGAGGAGGGGTGGGCACAGTAACCTGGCGAGTGGGTTATTTCCCCTGGAAACCAACACTTCAGGCTGACACATAAACAAGGGCACTGTGCATGCTCCGTGCAGCATAGCGTCATCCCTGATCTCTGCACATATATTGTATGTGCGACAGAAATTATTCCTCTGTCCACCTCCTGTTAGGAAAAACATCCCATGTTTTTATCAATCCACATTAGACACAACACCCCTGTGATACATCATGTGTACCAGTGGTTTAGGTATACAAGCCCTTCATCAGGTTTGGTACAGATGGCATCCAGGCGGCACAATGGTGAATATGTAAATAAGTTATTGTAATTTGGAGTGCTCATACATAACTTTCCATGCACAAGTATACAAGTAGCCTCTTCAGAGAGGAAGAGGACCGACGCTCTAGAGCGACTAATTGGAGGTTGCAATTAGTGATGAGCGAGTGTACTCGTTGCTCGGGTGACCTCCGAGTGTTTGTTAGTGTTCGGAGATTAACTTTTCATCGCGGCAGCTGAATGATTTACAGCTATTAGCCAGGCTGAGTACATGTGGGGGTTGCCTGGTTGCTAGGGAATCCTCACATGTAATCAAGCTGTCTAGTAGCTGTAAATCATTCAGCTGTGGCCGTGAAAACTAAATCTCCGAGCAGTCATAAATACTTGGAAACCACCCGAGCAACGTGTACACTCGCTCATCACTAGTAGCAATACTAAAATAAAAGTAGGCTTTTGCCACATGACTTGACTTAAAAAGTCTTGCCAGAAACTTCATTTTCAGACACATGTTTTGGGGGTATTTGCCTGTCATCAGTGCAAAGCAGGATAACTAGTGAAGCTGTGTGAGAGGCCTCTGATGGTCGAAGGAGAATGCTACCTCCAATAGGTGGCACTACAGTTCGTGTCCTCTTCTACGAAGAGGCAATTTGCACATTAAGGCTGTGCGCACATGATGCGGAATTTGTGCGGATCCAAAAAAAGCTGTGCTAATGGTGCGGAAAAATCCGCATGAAAACCGCTGCGGAACAAAAGAAGTAGCATGCTGCTTCTTTTGTGCAGAACTGCGGCGTTTCTGACCCCTTTCATAATAGAAATCTGCAGGGGTAAAAAACGCAGAAAATCCGCACCTGCAGTTTCTGCCAGGAGATGCGGATTTTGTGCGGCAAATTCTGCACCCCAATCTGCAACGTGTGCACATAGCCTTAAATTTCTTAAGAAGCATTGCATGGCCTATAAGTCTCCATACACTAGATTTGCGCTGTCCATAAGGAGATAATATACCCTTTAGACCTCATTTCGTATTCGGTATCCTCTCGCTTTTTAAAGGGTTTGTACAGTGTTTGTAGATTGATTTACCCATGGAATAGGTGATAACTTGCTGATTGCTGGGAGTTGGACTCTTGGGACCACCACAATCCTGAGGCGCACAGGGTAGGGTTTTGCAGAAACTTGAAAGGAGCAAAAGTCGGGCATTTTCACCCTTTATTACAAGTTGACGAGGCTCAGCTGTACCTGGTTTATGTCCAACAAGGAATTGGTCTGTCATGTCTAGGAACCTCATAGATCCGATTCATGAAGGGGTTATCGACAGTTTTTTGGTCTTTTTTTTTTTTTTTTTTTTATAGATCATCAAACTTTTGTGCAATTCATAGTTGCAAAAAATATTTGGTGACTAGTCAGCCCTGGCCAGTTATGCCAAATTGGACTGAGTATGGACAGGGCGTGACTATTTACACCATTTTAGTGCAGAAATGTACTCCATTACCTGACTGTTGTTTCTGGTGGTGGTGTACGCCAGATGTATGATGTGCCTACTTCATTATATGGCATGGACCTTGCCAGGCGACCCCCAGATCATCACAGAACCTCCGCCATGTTTTACGGTTGAGAGAAGGCAGTCTGGATGGAATGCTTCTTTCGGCTGTCTCCAAACGTACACTCGGCCGGAGGTTGGAAATGGGGTAAACAATGATTCATCTGAGAATCTCACTTGTTTCCACTGCTTGATGGACCAATTCTGGAGGTTTCTACACCACTCTAAACGCTTGGAAACATTTGTCATTGAGCGCAGCGGTTTTCTAATTGCAGATTCCCGTGGAATCCAGATTTGTGCAGCTCCCGACGAACAGTTTTCGTGGAAAATGGGTTCTGTAGGTGTTCATTGAGCTCACCAGTGATTTTCGGAGCCGTGGTCTTGCGATCCTCTCTCACAATTCGCTTTACAGTCTGACGGTCTCTCTCAGTCAACTTTGAATTTCGGCTGCACCTGTGCTTTGCTGCGGACGTTCTTCCTTCTCTTTCAAATGCAGTCATTACTTTGGAGACAGCACCTGTTGACACACCAAGCATTCGGTCACTTTCTGTTACTCTAGCGCCTGCCATACGAGCACCAACAGTTTGGCCTCTTTGAAAATCTGAGAGGTCTGCCATTGGTATCAGGTTCTCATCAATGTTCTTACAATTCTGCAAAACAAACAGTTAATTTACATGCACATATCACATAACACAAATAATCAACTACAAAACATTACCATATGTCATGGTTTGCATGTTTATATCATGTTCGACGATTATGCCGCCATTATTTGGTCCAACCCCTGTATGTGTGTGCACACATACACACACACACACACACACACACACACACACACACACACACACACACACACACACACACACACACACACACACACACACACACACACCCTGATATGGACACTGCTAAACTCCAGCCTCCCCCCCCCCCCCCCCTTTTTGTGTTTTTAATACCAGGAAGTAGCTGCCACCACCAATCGTTTATACAGGACGAGTGGACACTCGTTACCAGTAGTGTGTGGCTCCAGGGGTGCGGTTTACAGAACAAAAGGAACAGAGCTATTACATTTTATACATTTAATCCAAAAAGTAGGCAGTATTTATAAAAAATAAACAAAGATGTTGCTAACTGAGAAGAAAACAATCACATAGAATAAAAGGGATAACAAAAGATAAGTACTAAAGCTGTGTCACGAAAATGGCTCAGAGCTTAGTGGATGGAAGTACTCAGATCAACGGATGTAATAACAGAGCGCTATGTCTTTCAAAACTGTGGAACAAATGACAAAAACCCAAACTCTGATGTTTATTTTAACAAGATTACGCTCTCATACCTCCCCTTGGTGAGCTCATATGGGGTGGAGGGCCTTGCTAGGTCTTTAAAAATTGAGATCTCCAACTTTCAAGATATCTTCACTCCTGAATGTCTCAGGTGGAGATATTGTCATCATGTTTCCCATCATGATTTTATCCTTCTATAGAGATGAAACATGTCATGGATTGCATCATCCATCTGACCAATATTAAGATTGAGGTGTTTGGTCGACCTTATGGTGAAGTGAGTGACTGCGTTATGTTTGTCACTTCACGCCGACGCCAACAATATAGCTCTCATAATTATTGGATTGCTGCAAGCTCCAGTATTCATCATTGACCACTGGCTTAAGAGTGTTTTGAGATTCATTAGAACAGTGGAAATTTCTGCCTCGGTAAGTGTACTTCTTGACTTGTGAGTATACAACTCTCTCACTTCACCTGTTATAATTAATGCCATATGTGCAATGTGAGGTTGATATGTCTCCTGCGGAGATGTCTGCATGGGTTTTTACAATTTTTCTCTGACAGACCTCTTAATGAATTGGGCGCATCTCACTCCAGTCATTAAAACTGGTGGGCACAGCGTAAATGTTAATGATTGTCTGTAAATCCCATGTACCCACAGCAGGACATAAAATCCATCTAAATGGTATGTTTCCACATTCAGGTTATTTGATTAATTTGTGAATCTCGGGCATGGATCCTAAATCGAACACAGATGTAAGGGCCAATTTACACTGCCTGATCAATTAATGACCGCCATTCTGCTACATGCAAGATGGTCAGCAGACCTGTATTGCCTGTTTTGACAGATCAGAGTTCTGTGGGCACATAACAATTATTAACAATTATTCTGTTCCCGTAGAACATCATTTTATCGGCAGCACATGTCTTGTTGACGAAGCCGCACTCCTGATGGAGAGTTTTGCTTGATCGTGTGATGGACGACTTGTTTAGACAGACAAGTAATCAGGAAACTAACCTTCCTAGGAACAATCATTCCCATTATTGGCCTGTCTAAAATGGCAAAGAACAATGCTTTTACTGTGGGCACTGATCAGAAGATGGCCTGGAGGGAAGAAGCTTGTAGTAGTCCTCTGCGGCCTGTAATTATCCTCTTGGCCTTTTGGATTTTATTTTTCAGTTACTTTTGCCTTTCTTTGGCATTTCTACTACTTGCGAATTCTGAACAGCACAGAATTGATCAGTATCCATTGGAAAACATTGCTATTGATTGTAACCTGAAAAGACCGTTCTTTCCTAAACTAATTTTCTGAATTTTCTTTGTTGTGATTGGAATATGAAGCTTTCCCATGTCTTATCCTTTCCCAATAACTCCCAATAGCTTGTCAGGCAGGTCCATAAACAGGGATGTAGATTTGCCATCATGTTATAGACTTATACATTTTACAAGTTGAACTGGACATATGATGCAACAATGGCTGCAGAGTGGAATAAAACTTTGTTTTCTTTTGTTTTATTGCTACAATCTCTGCAATGGAGAGTCAATATTTAAAAAACAAAGCTTCATTATTCTGGAGCTGTTATTGCATCCTATGTCCAGTTTAACTTGAAAAATGTGGAGGTATTTGGCACCTAATGAGTTAACACCCAGTTGGACTTTAAAAGAAAAAGTTATTAGAAAGTTTTCACTGGGGACGTGTACTACTTCCCTTATATGATGCTGATCAATCATAAGCAGGCAGAAACATTCAAAGGAAGACCATGACCCCATAATATCCTAGAGCAGCTTTCTCAGTGTTCGAGATTTAATGATATAGCCCTGATCTCCTGGTCTTACCTTCTGCACTCATTGTGAGGGAGAGGGGCAGTGCAGCTGAGTTTAGCTATGTCACATTACAAACCCTTAGTCACAGTTCTTAATCTGCTACTCTCAAGCAACTTGTAATCACTCTGCAGTGAGATCAGGGCTGTCTTTACCTCTCACACAGGAATAATCTGCCTATTCTGGATTACTGTGTGAGATGTAATGAGACCCTGCTTTTAATCTCACTGCTGAGCTAGTGCAAGTGGAGCACAATAGACAAAAGTGTGATTGCTGACACCGCTTTGGACAGGGAGTATGGGAAGAGGGCCAGTACAGCAGAGCTGACAGTGCTGGGAGAGGAGAGCGTGAAGAATGGTTTTTAATGTAACAAAGCTAAATTTAGCATAGCCATCAAGCACACCAAAGATACTCTATTAGCACATGAGCATGCTCTGATAACGCCTTATCTGAGCAAGTTCGCTCATCCGTACTCGTAACCTTGAGATTGTTGATATATATATATATATATATATATATATATATATATTTTTTACATTTTTTTGTTCTGAAGTCCTCAGACAGTTCTTACTGTTCACCACGCTTAGTGTGGACACAGACAAACAATGCAAAGATTGAGTCAACTTCTCCCTTTTTATCTGTTTTCACGTGTGATTTTCATATTGCCCACACCTGTTACTTGCCACAGGTGAGTTTGGACAAGCATCACAATTTTGAAACAAAGTTGTTTACTCACAAATTTGGTGAAGATGCCAACAGTTTTGTCCTAACAATTTTTGGGGTTTTGTGTAAAATGTTGTCCAATTTTTTTTATTTTTTTTTGTGTGTGTGTTGTTCCAATACACACAAAGGAAATAAACGTGTATAACAAAAGATGTGTAATAGCAATAATTTTTTTGAAAGACATACTTAATAATTTTCTGGAACAATTTCAAGAATGCCAACCTTTTCGGCCATGACTATGTCTGAATGAGGCCTTAAAAAATAAATGGAAAATATTAAAATGTAACGCATGCGATGACAGAAACTTTCCTCACAGGCTCTATTCCTTGCTACTCCAGTGCAGACTGTACCACTGTGGTCTCCACCAGGATAGGAAGTGATGCCACGGTTTTATAACCTGACCTCTGAGGTATGGGATTGGCTGCAGTAGTCAGGTGACTGGGAGGAGACTTAATCTGAGGCAGCAATCATCATGGAACATCCTGAGGCAACATTGGTCAGGTGTCCTGACTTCCTGTCCCTGCAGACATCATCTGAGACCCCTACATTTGAGCATTACAGGGGTTAAAGATGGGATGTATACCTTGTTTTATAGGTTCGTAACATTTCCTGCATTTGAAGAATTTATTGGTTAGTTGGACAACCCCTTTAACAATCAGCTTATCAATAGAAACCCATTAACAATCATGGAGAAATATAATGTATGGCCTGGGAGAGCTGCTGCTTGTTAGCAGCTCTTGGTGTTTTGAGGGGGTCTCGGGTGAAGAACCCTCCTCTGTAACATCCATATGCATAATGGGTAATAGGTTCAGGGAAAGGTGTCCTGAAGGCTACCATCTTCTGTAGGTTCCTCACATTGGAGGGCCATTGTGTCTTCAGAGATGAGACTTGGGAACAATGTCATGATTGGGGGATTTTCTTCTCTGTGCTTGGTCAAAAAGTCAGTTTTTAATTCCTGACTCGGCACTACCGTTTTTGGGGAATACGCCTGAGACCTCCAGACACTTAAAGGTGTGACCTGAGCTGGCTGCTGGGGTGTTAGAGGAATTTGCCTGGATATGTGAAATTCAAGGTTTAATTAAGTTTTTGAAAATCTGTTTTCTTCTAGGAGATCGAACCTGAACCTGAAATTAAACTCGATGGGGAGACCGCGTCGGACAGTGACAGCAAAACAGACACTGGTGGAACTCAGCAAGGCACCCCGACCGATGACACCCCAGAAGTCCTCAACAGGGCCCTGTCCAGCCTGTCCTCCAGGTCACAGCTCTTTAATCTAGAGACCTGTACTGTGCGCGTCTTTGGTTAGAGCCCTTATTTCCTGCATGGTGTCTGCTCTGCAGGAGTTAAATGCTCATTGTGATGAGAACATGGAAGCCGGTGACTTGTGCTCGCTGACCGGCTGCAGTGTAAGCAGATTATACACAATCCTCAGCCGGCAGCTCCGCTAATGAATTGCTGCAGTGATGGAAAGACAGAGTTTTGCTGCTGCTAGAAATCCCAAATCCTCTCAGGTGGCCGTAAATATCTCCATATTGTGGGTGAATGGCTTACTTTACTCCCAGACTCCTAACTAAAGGCATTTGTCATGCAATTCTCTTATACACAAAGTTCTAGAACCTCTGATGCAACTGTGGGCCTTCCTGCTCCCTTGGCCCCACATTGACTGATGTTTGGCCGCTGATGTGCCGGTTCATCGCTAAGGTGCCTGATAGATTGAGGTCAGTACTTGGCACACCGTTTTTATGGTTGTTGCTAAGCTATTCTCTATCTGGGGCAAAGATAATGAAAACAGCCCTGGCAGTATCTGAATACCCTGGCCAAGGCAGCATGGCCCATTGACTCTACTGGCACCCACTTGTCCTGCCTGTCCCCCTAGCTGTGCCTGAGCTGTTTTTTTGCAAGTATCATCATGCTGGATAAAGGGGTTGTCCAGCCATACACTGCTTCCAAATCAAAACCGTGCATGCTGAGCGGTACAGTTGCCAAAGTATCTGAAAAGTATCTTTTCAAAGTATCTAAAAGGAAGGATATAATGGAACTAGAGAGAGTACAAAGGAGGGCAACAAAATTAATAAAGGGGATGGGAGAACTACAATACCCAGATAGATTAGCGAAATTAGGATTATTTAGTCTAGAAAAAAGACGACTGAGGGGCGATCTAATAACCATGTATAAGTATATAAGGGGACAATACAAATATCTCGCTGAGGATCTGTTTATACCAAGGAAGGTGACGGGCACAAGGGGGCATTCTTTGCGTCTGGAGGAGAGAAGGTTTTTCCACCAACATAGAAGAGGATTCTTTACTGTTAGGGCAGTGAGAATCTGGAATTGCTTGCCTGAGGAGGTGGTGATGGCGAACTCAGTCGAGGGGTTCAAGAGAGGCCTGGATGTCTTCCTGGAGCAGAACAATATTGTATCATACAATTAGGTTCTGTAGAAGGACGTAGATCTGGGGATTTATTATGATGGAATATAGGCTGAACTGGATGGACAAATGTCTTTTTTCGGCCTTACTAACTATGTTACTATGTTACTATCTTCTATGGGTCCAGTGAATTAGAATGGGGCCCGTTCATGATACACGCTGGATGGCCTCTACAAATTGTTTTGTCCAGCATGCACTAGTGTCCCTCAATGCCCTATGCCAAATTGGGTGGCAAATTTGTTGTGGACAAAGAATTTAAAGGGGTGATCTGAAATAAAAAATGAATTTTCCTCCTAAATCCCTATCTCTTTGATGTCTCAATCTAACTACCGTATTTTCTAATATACTTGAACTAAAAGTTCCCTAACTACACTTCTCTCTTCTTTTTTTTTTCTACTTTCTTTTTGATGCTTTGCTTGAGATTCCCAATGCATGCAGCTTTTGCCCCCTCCCTGGTACTAAGTGTCATCAGTGACAGCCGTTCCAGGAACTCGGCTAGTCCCTGCGTGATATGCACAAAGACAGTGTGGTCTTTCTTGCCGGCTAAGATCAGTAGTAATGAGTCGTCAGTAGAGCGCACAGTTAGTACACAGTGTCAGAATTACATTTCTGCATAGAGACCAGTGCCGCCCCCGCAAGTGAGTGACGCCAATGGTCTCCGCACGCTGACTACTCTGACAACGCGCTCTGTTGCCGGCTCGTTACTGCTGATCTAAGCTGGCAACAGAGCGCGCACGGTCATTGTGCATATTGTGCAGTGACTAGCCCAGCACCTGAAACTGAGGTCACTGACACTTCATTTTCAGGAGGTAGCAGGGGCTGCCGCATTAACTGCAGCCTCTGCCCCCGATGACTCTTTGCTTGAGTATCCCAGCATGCACTGGGATTCTCAAATGAAGCATCATCAGAAAGGTACAGGGGGAAAAGAAAGCAGCTACTGTGGTTGGGGTAAGATAGGGAAATTTAGAAAATAGTTTAGACTATGGCATCAGATAGAAAGGGATTAAGGATGGAAATGTAATTTAAGCAGATCTTTAGAGGGATAGCTTGGCATGAAAAGCTTTACACAGTTCTTATTGAAATTAAATGGGTCATCGTATTGTAGAATAATATAAAATAAAGGGAAATAGTATAAACAGCAAAAAAGCACACTGCTCAATTCTTCATTCCCACGGTGATACAGCACTGACTTCTTAGTCCTTCTTTTCAAGGAGCCATCATTTCACCGCTGCAGCTAGTTATGAATATGGGACTATATGGCACATGACATTTTGAGGCCGAGAATCATCTGCAGCCGTCACATGCTGGCTGATTGTAAACCAAAACTAGGAGCTGTAGTGTCTGTACTGGATCTATGGATCTTGTTTTATTTTTTTTAATTTTACACCTCTCTCAACAGGTTTTAGTTTTTTTTTTAAGTTAGGTGATCCCTTTAGTAACCTGGTTGTTGTACATGAGCTTGTCGGGCACTTTACAGCAAGAGACAATCCGTTCACTTCCACATTTAGGGCCTTTGAAAACAGTTTTCCCCAAACCAGCCCCCATCTAATGGACTGTGACCAAAAGCAGAGACCACGGCTGTGTTTTAACATCATTATGCATTTCCTACGGCGATGGCTTCTGCTCTCTACATCTCCTCAGACACCGATATCTGTGTAATCTAAGCAAATCTGCTGCCGTAATGTGAGAATTGTCCTACGTTGTCACCAGAGCAGCCATGCTTAATGAGATCACATGGCAGAGCGACCCAAGGGCAGTCGCCCAATATCAGGTTATCAGTACTGCCGGACGGGATGCCGTCGCAGTATTGCGGTGCCACCAGCCAATCCTCTCATAACTATTCATAACTAGTAACAGAAGACCAGGCCGGGTGAAGACCTCGCATGTCCATGTCTTCATTTCCTCAACCACGCAGCAGCTGCCTTCTGATGAGATTGGCCTTTCCTCTCACTAACAATAAGTAAATTGGATCCTTCCCTTACAGGATAAGGGCTGCAGGTCAGGAAATGGCGCTTTAAATAGACGAGGGAGGATAAGACGTTGGATGCCGCCACGGATGATGTGTAGCTCTAGTATCCTGATCACAGGGTTTTCCTGTGGGAGCCCTAAAATTGTCAAAAATAGAAACCGCAAGTTTATTAAATAGCGGTGTCATAATTGTATACGACTACTGCAGGGCAGAGCACTTTATATCCCCGCTGTGCCCAACATGTATGTGGGGGACATCTGCAGGACGAATTATGGGGTAACCGTAGATGAGACGAACACCAAAGAGGACGCAGATCCATAAAGCTCTGCTACATACTTAGAAATGCACTCACAAATAGACAGACTTATTAAAAATTGTGTAGGAATGATACTATCCATACCAAAACAATGCACATCGGAACCTGACCTCTTTCTAGGGCTTGTTGGGCAACAGGTACAAGACAACGCTGTGGCTTCCATTGTAAGTCTGGTTTCACACATCTAATGGTGCAAGTACGGATCTCAATCGGCCAACCTAAACTCACACTAATTAAACACAGATTACGGTTTCCGGCATGGTCTATGGCCATTAAAACGATTGTATGAAGTCTGATCTATTGTGTGATCTTCGCTTTCCCCGATTGTTGCCTTTGCTAACACTGATGTCTCCTCTGTGACTAGATGGAAGAACTGGTGGGTCCGAGGCATCCTCACACTGGCCATGATCGCGTTCTTCTTCATCATCATCTATTTGGGGCCCATCGTGCTCATGATGATTGTGAGTCCCTCCTGGAGATTTCTTGTTATGTTTGAGGATAATCTGGTGTGTAACCCGTGTGGGATTCCTCCTGCAGGTGATGTGTGTGCAGATCAAGTGTTTTCAGGAGATTATCATGATCGGCTACAATGTCTACCATTCCTACGATCTGCCCTGGTTTCGGACACTTAGCTGGTAAGTAAATAGTTTGGTGAAGGTCCTTAAAAATCCTTAGGCCATTACTGACAAATTCTATGTATTCATCGAGTGCTGCCGTTCTATAATATAATATTTCTCGTTTCTCTCTTGCATTTTTACCTCTCTCGTATCAATCTATCACCCCGATTCCTAAAAAATTGGGAACGTTGTGTAAGATGTAGAGAACTAGAGTGCAATGATTTGGAAGTCTCTTACCATACTTTGCTCACGAAGACTTTATTATACAGGTGTGGATGCAGCGATAACACAATTCATGAATAAGAAATTGGTGCAGGGATAGAGAAAATGTTGAGGCGACAAGAACATAACGTTTCAACCCTCATAATGTCTTATTCATATAGTCACTGTTGGCAAGCTTCACTGAACGGTGTAAAGGATATCCTGCTTGCAAAAGGACATCGGGGTCTGGGGTAGGTCCTATCCTTTACACCGTTCAGTGAACTTTGCCAACAGCAACTATATGAATAAGTCTCTATGAGGGTCGAAACGTTATGTTCTTGTCGCCTCAACATTTTCTCTATCCCTGCACCAATTCCTTATTCATGAATTGTGTTATCGCTGCATCTACATCTGTATAATAAAGTCTTCACAAGCATCTATTTAGAGTGTGCAGTGATTAAACATTACTCTATTATCCCCTTCAAGACGCGGCCCTTTTTTGTTTTTACTTTTTCGTTTTTCACTCCCCTCCTTCCCAGAGCCATAATTTTTTTTATTTTTCCGTCAATATGGCCATGTGAGGGCTTATTTTTTGCGGGACGAGTTGTACTTTTGAACGACATCATTGGTTTTACCATGTCTTGTACTAGAAAACGGGAAAAAAAAAATGCAAGTGCGGGGAAATTGCAAAAAAAGTTCAATCCCACACTTGTTTTTTGTTTGGCTTTTTTGTTAGGTCCACTAAATGCTAAAACTGACCAGCGATTGTTATTTTTCAGGTCATTACGAGTTCATAGACACCAAACATGTCTAGGTTATTTTTTTATCTAAGTGGTGAAAAAAAAAGTCCAAACTTTGCTAACTAAAAAAAAAAAAAAAAGTTCCGTTTTCCGATACCCGTAGCGTCTCCATTTTTTGGGATCTCGGGTCGGGTGATGGCTTATTTTTTGCGTGCCGAGCTGACGTTTTTAATGATACCACATTTGTACAGATATGTTCTTTTGATCGCCCGTTATTACATTTTAATGCAATGTCGCAGCGACCAAAAAAAACGTAATTCTGGCGTTTTGAAATTTTTTTTTTCGCTACGCCGTTTAGCAATCAGGTTAATCCTTTTTTTTTTATTTGATAGATCGGGTGATTCTGAGCGCGGCAATTTTTTTAAAAATTTTTATTTTAAATGGGGCGAAAGGGGGGTGATTTAAACTTTAATAATTTTTTTTTTCATATTTTTTAAAACATTTTTTTTTTTTTAAACTTTTGCCATGCTTCAATAGCCTCCATGGGAGGCTAGAAGCTGGCATAGCCTGATCGGCTCTGCTACATAGCAGCGATCATCAGATCGCTGCTATGTAGCTGAATTACAGGCTTGCTATGAGCGCCGACCACAGGGTGGTGCTCACAGCAAGCCGGCATCAACAACCATGAAGGTCTCAAGGAGACCTCAGGTTTTCATGCAGACGCATCGCTGACCCCTGACCATGTGATGGGGGTCGGCGATGCAAGCATTTCCGGCGGCGCTGCCGGAAACGGTAGTTAAATGTCGCTGTCAGCGTTTGACAGCGGCATTTAAATAGTTAATAGCAGCAGTGGATCGCGATTCCACTTGCTGCTATTGCGCGCAAATGTCCAAAACAGCTGACATGTCGCGACTTTGATGTGGGCTCACCGCCGGAGCCCGCATCAAAGGGGGAGACACGACATGCACAGTACTAGTACGGCCATCCCACTTCACCAGCTCCTCGGATCTAAGCAAGAGTGCTCGCCACACTACCTGTCTACATATTTTGCTCACAACAGAACATGGAACAGATCAGAAGATGAACTTTGGATATTTTTCCATTTCATTTGAAAAAATTATCTTGCTTAGAAATTGGCAGCAATACATCTCAAAGAATGTATGCCCGTGCCAGGTCTACCATAGTGTAGGATCCCCTATTGTTTTTACAACAGTCTAAATGTCTGGGAAGTGAGGAGACCAGATGCTGGAGTTTTGGCAAAGGAATGTTGTCTGATTCTTGTCCAATGTAGGATTTTTTCCTGCTCAAGTCCTGTATCCTTGCTGGATTTTTAGATTTGTAATGCGCCAAATGTTTCCTATTGGTGTAAGGCCTGGACTGCAGGGGGCTGGTTCACCACTCAAACGCTTCTGCGGAGCCACGCTGTTGTGATGGATGTTGTGGTTTATCATTGTCCTGTTGGTGTGCAAGGCCTTCTCTTAAGTGGCCATTGTCTGAATGGGAGCAATGTTACATAGAGGAACCTCTTTTTAAATTGTTCCACAGTTTTCAGACAGTTGTTCACAGACTAATGAAGCTCTGACCATCTTTGCTTGTGAGACTCTGCCTCTCTGTAATATGCCCTTATTATACACAGTCATGTGCTCTAGTTGAAAATTGACCTTCCAGCTGTATTTTATTAGCACCACTTATTTTTCCAGCCATTTGTTAACCCTATCCCAACTTGTATCACTGCTAACAATTCCTGAATGAGTTAATTTTTTCAAATGAAATGGAAAAATGTTTAGCTACTGATCTGTGATCTATGTTCTCCTGTGACTATCATGACTAAGACATTTACAAATCGTTGCATTTTTCTTATCTCTACATTTTACATAGTGTCCCAACTTTTATGCAATTCGAGTTGTATCTAGCTCTCTCTCAGATCTTTCTCACGCATCTTTTTTTTTTTTTTTCCCCTCGCGTGCCGTCTCCTTCCCAGTTACATATACGTTACAGTATCTTAGATTGCCCCTAATGTGTCCAGTGCCTATCAGAAGAAGCCGCTGATCCTTACTATGTGGCCTGTACAACAGCAGAATTACTCCACCGATCATATACAATGGGGTCCTGACTTCAGTTGAGCGAATTTTTAAAAATTTGGTTCTGATTATGATCGGCGGCGACCATTGTATTTACAATATTTGTCGAACGTCGTTGGAGTCAAATAGGAGTAGAAATTATCGAGTATGATTGGAATCGATCGTCACACACAAATTTGACACGAATAGGGTAACAATATGGCAAATTCAGATTCGGGGACCGATTCCGAACATATTCGCTCAACTCTAGTCCTGACAATGATACTGAGCCAGTGAGCATATATGTTCACCGACACAGGGCATATGGAGTCCATGTTCTGAGAACAATCCATGGAACACGAGGAGGTGCCATAACAAGCTTGTAACGGGAATATCTGCAGAGGAGAATGGTTTTAGAATTCTGCGTGTGACTTTATCTTGATCAAAGCAAAAACTGTTGTTGTCTTCATTAGTATTTAATGTCTTTATGTATCTCGATCATCCGCAGGTACTTCTTGTTATGCGTCAACTACTTTTTTTATGGAGAGACAGTCACTGACTACTTCTTTACCTTGGTCCAAAGAGAGGAGCCGCTAAGAATCCTCAGCAAATACCATCGCTTCATTTCCTTTGCTCTATATCTCACTGGTAAGAAGGTCTTATGTTTTTTTTCCCACCTATATTCTATTTTTTTTGTAGAACATGTCAATTATGCAGAAATAAGGCTGTGACGTGAGTCTCCACAGAATGCTTCCCGGCCGCTTTCACATATCTGACTATTATGATCAGAGTACGGACCGCCATGTGTGATGAGTGATGCCGGCCAAAGGTGGATCTGTCCTCTCATCTGCCAAAAAATGGGCGCCTTCTGCCTAAAGTGGTGATCAGAGAACATATTAGACATAATGTGTGTCTGCCTTTATTTGAGGGGAGCACTACACCACCTCTTCTGTTGTCTCAGCCCGATAACGCTGTGCAGGGGGAGCAGCCTCATGTCCCACTTATCTCCATTAGCCATTTCCGGCCGCACATGGTCTACTGATGGCAAGTCCTGAGTCTGCAGCAACACCTTATCGTTCCAGGTTGGGACAACAGCTTCCAGCGTCAGTCGAGGACCCTAAAGAGAAGTCAGAAGGGGTTTATCACCGCTTCTGTCTACTGTGTTTCCATCTGCATAGCACTCCATGATCTCTATGTACTGGGTAAAGGCATCAGCGATGCCCCTATTGTTCCCGTTGATCAGATGATGTCTGCTGGGAACCCAGATGAGCTCTACCTCTTACTAATGTTAGGATAGGAGGCGGTTTCCCTCCCCTGTAACTACCGTTTCTATCGATGACCTCTTGGTGGACATAAATATAAATATGTATAAAATATAAGAGGAAAAATGTAATAAAGTTGAAAGTCCCTCCAAAAATAAAACAGATGAATATTTAATAAGCAAATCCGAGACAAAAACGCAAAATAAAAAATGGTTGGTCGCAGAGCTGTGGAGCCAGTAAGCCAAACCTCTGACTGCCTCCTCAATTTCCCTGACTCCTGACCCCACAGCACTTCCTCATGTACATGAAGCAGAGATTCTTACATCAGGAACAGAACAAACATTTATGGGACATTTTCGTTTCCCAAATTCCCATGAAAAAAGAATTGAGCAACTGCTAGTTTGAACTACTGAACCCAACTTATTATATACTTTAGGAGTCCGAGTTGGTCCATTTGATTCCGACTCCACCAAACTGGACTCCAACTTCACCGCCCTGCTTGGTCATTAATCGAGTACAAAGTATGCAAATCATCCCTTGTCATTAGTATACTTGATAACTTATCAATCATGGAGACCCCCACTGGTCCACGGAGCCCTATGTGGATGGAGTGTAGGCTAGGCACAATGCACACTATTCATTCTCTATGGTACCGCCGAGATAACGAAGAATTATAGCACATCGCTATCTCTGGCAATCCCATAGACTGTGAATGGATCGGTAATGTGCAGCCTCAGTCACCACCACATCATTCAGACTTGGCTCAGTATATCCGTGTTCTCGGGATTGGTGGGGATTGCAGTGGATCGGACCCCTTCAGCTCAATAAGTTCCCTGTCCTATCACTAGGGAATCACTGATATATTTGGTACACCCCCTGTAAGGCCTTTTTATGCCTAGTCATTAAGGCAAAGGGAAATATTTCTCCAATACGTTTTCCAGTGCACTCGTTTCCTCCATCTTCAGGCTACTTGTACATTACACCTGTACAATTTGCCTGATGAATATTTTAATATTTTTGTAGACCCCAATTTATTAGATGGAGCTCAAAATATATTCTTTCGGCTTCTGTTGGGCCAGTATTTTTATTTTTTTTCAATATATACTAAAGGAAATCTCTCCGCAGGATTTCACACTCTATATGCACCATGTATGTCCAGCGACACCTTTGTATGGCCGGTCAGCTCTGAGAAATCAGCATCAGCACTTGAATTGATATGCAAATGAGCTCTGGTAGATCTGAAACCTCTGTCACTCCAGCTCTATTCCTGCCTTCCTCCTACTTGCCGCCTGGCTAGTTTGCCTGAAGTCACGCAGCATAAAAGCGGTCAGTCAGGCATCACCCGGAGACGGCACTGGACAAGGAATAGAGCCGGGGTGACAGAGGTGTTCAGATTCCCTTTAAATACAATGTAATGCTATGGTGGACTGATGCCACCGACATTCATCCAGACTCTGACCACTAATAGTATCCCTAAAAGCTATGCGCATTGAGTCTGATTTATCACTTTTGATCACATGTATAATGTGTGTATAAATGAAGTAAATAGGTAATGGTGTCTGTGACTCCTCCACACCCAGCGACGCTTTACTGTACACAACGTACAGTACAGGCCAAAAGTTTGGACACACCTTCTCATTTAAAGATCATTCCCGGTGACTACCTCTTGAAGCTCATCAAGAGAATGCCCAGAGTGTGCAAAGCAGTCATCAAAGCAGAAGGTGGCTACTTTGAAGAACCTAGAATATAAGACATATTTTCATTTAACCCTTTTTTGTTAAGTATGTAATTCCACATGTGTTAATTCATAGTTTTGATGTCTTCAGTGTGAATTAACAATTTTCATAGTCATGAAAATACAGAAAAATCTTTAAATGAGAAGGTGTGTCCAAACTTTTGGTCCGTACTGTATGTCAATTCTTCAGGAATCTGTCTCAGTAAGTGTTTTTCTCTGTCTCCAGGCTTCTGTATGTTTGTGCTGAGCTTGGTGAAGAAGCATTACCGCCTGCAATTCTACATGGTAACTAATGACCATTTATAATGGCTCTGTACAAAGGTAATGATCCAGGTACACAGCAGTGACCTGAGCAGGAGACTATGGCAGGATGCTGAAATAAGGCGTTATTTATATGTTGGTCACTTAGAGAATGATGACGCTTTATCCCCTCTCCACATGGTGAGCAGAAGTAATTTGAGCTTAAGAGCGGAAATGTGACAAAGACAAGTAATGATGGAGATTACGGAAACCTCTGCTCGTTGCTGCTTACGTATATTACAGTATTTTTTTTTTCTCTTTTTTTTGAGGATTTTGAGGGGCTCAGGTAGTGATGGCACATTTAAAAAAAAAAAAAAAAAAAATCTAGTTAACCTTCTGAGAAAATCCAGATTAACATGTATCTGTGCGTCCATCTGCGCCTTAAAGTAACGTTATTTTTCTTGTTTTTCTAGTTTGGCTGGACGCACGTCACTCTTCTGATCGTCGTCACGCAGTCTCACTTAATAATTCACAACCTGTTTGAGGGAATGATCTGGTAAGTCCTCGCTCCTCTGCTGGGATCTGCCGACCCACTGGACCGCAGGAGTGTGATAATCTGCCATCTCCGTTGCTGAACTTTGATCTTGTGGCCAATTGATACAACTATATATGGTCCGATGTCCGCAGCATTCCCTATAGACCACTTACAATGGGGAACTGCAGCGTCTTAATGGGAATATTTTGCAGGTTTATGTAATGGCGATTTACAGGATTTTCTGCATTTGTCGTTTTGCTTAGGGAAATTATCGGAGTCCTGGATAGATATTTCCTGCGAAGTACAAGCCGTAAGGGAAACTGCGGCAATATAGGTCCCCAATAACAGCTGTATTTCCCCATTAGGGGATCTGCAATATAAAAAGCGTCATCTGGGATAAATGGCCAACGTTATCTTAGCCCTAGAAGCGAGCGCAACACAGCTTCTGCCCAATCCCATCATTGAGCCAAACGCTGAAGAGCGTGGCCTGCAGAAATAGATGTTGTAATGTTTGGAGAATCTGTCCGTTCCGGCCCTGGGGGTTTATTCTTCTCTATTTTTAGTCTTCATTTTCACAGCACAATGATCTAGACTGTAGGAAAAAAAGATGTCTCCACGTCTGACGTACAGAGAATAAAAGGTCTAACTTGGCAATTCGGCCTCCCCTATAATTACCAACCTCCTCTTTATCATGCCGTCTCTCTACTCTGATTTTTCTCTGCTCAGACTATAAACCTGGTTGACGGCAGGTTTCATTTATATTGTCCTTTCTTTACGATGTCGGACGGCTGTGGAAGGGAATATTTGGCCCTGCTGAAATAATAAAGTTCTGAATTATCTGGGCACGACCCAATTATTCGCCTGCTTTACCAAGTTTTCTATTTAGTTGTGGCTGTGTTCATAGTTTGACTCTTTGCTCCACATTGTATGTTCCCCATGATAAATCAAAACCCAAGAAAGACACAAAATGAGCATATTACCCACTGTAAGTAAATGGTAATGGTGCATGTAAATAGCACGGGGTACTTAGTAACACACTGTTTTTTGATTAAAAAGCATAAAAGCCATAACACCACAACAAGGTGTACCCCAATCGGGATGGTCCTATCTTCTAGTATTAAAACCTCACCTTGTGTCAGACAACCTCAATGTAGATGGGGCAGTGCAGGGCAGGGGTCCAACTGTTCTGGCACCTATCCATGGGAAACTATGTAAATTAAATGCCTAGCTCAAAAAGGGGCTAGACACCTGTGTATACAGTGCACAAGAAACTACAGCAAAACCAAAGAAATGAGCCGGAGCATAAGTTGGTATCCATGCAATGTATACGAGTGCATTGACACTGTGGTTATTTAACAGACAAAACCTAGGAAGAATGCAACATGCAAATACCCTGCTGTAAGTAAATAGTGATAGTAGAGTAAAGGTACCTTCACACTGAGCAACTTTACGAGAACGACAACGATCTGTGACGTTGCAGCGTCCTGGATAGCGATCTCGTTGTGTTTGACACACAGTAGCGATCTGGATCCCGCTGTGACATCGCTGGTCGGAGCTAGAAGTCCAGAACTTTATTTCGTCGCCAGGTCGGCATGTATCGTCATGTTTGACATCAAAAGCAACGATGCCAGCAATGTTTTACATGGAGCTAACAACCAGCGAGAACGAGAAGTGAGTCGCCGTTACATCACTGGATCGCTCCTGCATCGTTCTGCTGTTGCTGTGTTTGACGTCTCTACAGCGAAATAAACAGCGACGCTCCAGTGATCGCTCGTTGTCTATATCGCTGCAGCGTCACTGAGTGTGACGGTACCTTTAGTATCGGGAACAACTTGTCACGGTGGGATGGTTTTTACGCTGTTTTGATCAAAAACAGCTTTTACTAACTAACCCATGTTATTTATATGTACTGTCACTATTTACTTTCTTACAGCAGGGTATATTCTTATTTTTTTTTTTCTAACTTGGGTTTTGTTTATTAATAGGCCGCAGTGTGAACGTGACCTTATACATTGTACGTATACCTATTTATGCTCCGGCTCATTTCTTTGGTTTCCCTATGGTATTTCTGTAAGATAACATAATATTACTGCAGTCCTATAGAAAATCTCAGATATCATAATAGTAAATGAATTGCGTATTCTTAGCGGTCACATCATAATGACCAATATCTTATGTGATTCGAATAGACTCCAGGGGGTCTTTATTATAACAACAGTAGGTGCCTCTTAAGGAAAAAAAACCAAAAAAAAAGAAAAAACCTGGGCTCACTCAGGAATATTTGTTATTTTTCTAATGGACTCGTATGGAAAAATAAGTGATGTTCCAAAAGTCACTCATCCTGTCACGCAGGTTAGATATTGGCGAGCATCGCCGCCATCTGAGGAACATCAGGTATTTAGATATTGATTGCATCCAATGTGCCATTCATTATTTTTTTTTGCACGCACACATGCGCACATGCGTGTGTATGTGTGTAATATATATATATATATATATATATATATATATATATATATATATAGGTATATATATATAGGTATATATATATATATATAGGTATATATATATATATATAGGTATATATATATATATATATATATATATATATATATATATATATATATATATATATATATATATATATATATATATATATATATATATATAGAGATATAGATATATATACATACACACACACACACACACACACACACACACACACACACACACACACACACGCGCACACATACATACGCGCACACACACACATACATACACGCACACACACACATACATACACGCACACACACACACGCACACACACATGTACGCACACACACACACACACACACACACACGGTCAGTCCTAGAGAGCAGGGTTGGGAGAAGCCATCAGGGACGTACCCCAGACTAGTCATCTGAGGCGCTCGGTCCTTCGCTGACTTATCTAAGTGGATTTCCTCTGAATCCCCGCAGAGTAAATAATGCAGTGGTTAGTACGTGCCTGTGGTTCTTTTAAAAAAAATTATCCCATAGTCAAAATTGTCACAGAATGGTTGTAACATGGTAGACTCCATCATGTATGGTCTGTGAAATCCTGATTGCAGAAGTATGGACAGTGGACGCCAGCTGTCCTGTAATGTCCATCATTTTGAGAAGATGAAAGAATCTGCAGTAAAGTCTCCCATCATTCATGTAAAATATTATAAATCTTCAAGCTAAAGTGGGAAAAATAGGTCTGTGCTTAGGAACACCTTCCATAAAGCCAGTGATGGCGGCTGAGGCTTATTATATAGTCCCTGGCGTTCATTCATCCTTATTACATCAGCTTATAACTACACAACCGTGGAAGGTGACCCAGTGTCCAGCATTGTGCCCTGTTCTACCTTTAAACCCGTCCATCCTCTTTCCGCAGGTTCATAGTGCCCATCTCCTGTGTGATCTGTAATGACATCATGGCATACATGTTTGGCTTCTTTTTTGGCCGAACTCCTCTCATTAAGGTAAGGCAAGCAGGGTTGTCCTAACATTGAATCACGCTATGAATTAGGGACAAATCGCTGCTCCCTGAGGATCTACCTGTATGACCACCAGGGACCCTGAGTGGAGCTTGGGGCCAAGCATGTGCACCTCTGCTGCACTCATTGTCTGGGCCGCCAGGGTATGGCCACTTACTTTAGCTCTGCGGTCTCCGGTATTCTCGTACTGAATGAATGGGATTGAGGTGTGAGGCCCTGCACTTTGAATTGTTGGGGCTCCCAGCGATGGATAGGGAATGACTCCGTTTTGGGGAAAACCACTTTCCATTATAAGAACAATTCTTCCAGAACTGGTGCTACTTCTGCTTTTCATAGGGATGTAGATGTCTTTGGGGCCACATGATTGTGTAAGACTTTTCACATCCCTAAAGCTTGGTGTCCCCTGCGCAGGGTGTCCCCAAAAATGGAGCCTTTCAAAACCAGAACCCGACACTTACCCACTAACAAGCCATTTATGAGGCAACATATTGGAACGCTGTTAACCTTCCCCCTGGCCATGTATCCTGACTTCTGCTCTGCTTCTTCTCACCAGCTGTCGCCCAAGAAGACATGGGAAGGATTTATTGGGGGCTTCTTCTCTACAGTAGTGTTTGGTATATTGGTAAGTCCTCGGCTTCCAACATTTTCTTCTATCCCGAGTTTTATAACCCTTGTGCAGTGTCCGGCCTAGTGTGACATGTGTCCAGCCAGTATATATTGCCACTACTTGGTGCCATTACAGATCTGTAAGCAGGGTTATATGAGACTCTGAAAACAAGGCCGCTTTCTTCAGTAATAGCGCCCCTCCTGTCCATAGGCTGTGTCTGGTATTGCAGTGTGGCTGATTGGGACTGAGCTGTAGTATCAGACACAGTGCTGTTTTCTGTTGTGATGGCCATGTTGGAGCAGGAGGAAAGGAACAGTGATCTGAGCAGAGGGGCAGCGGGAGGCAAACTGAGGGCATGGAGTGAGGAGACTGTGTATCAGAATCCTGTAGGCACTTTTTAGTCCCAAGGAGGAAGTTCTTAGTTCTGTCTGTTCTTGGTAAAGCTGGCTGTCCGCTCGGATGGCTGCAGTTGCTGCTCACATCGAAGTTGTCAGCCAACAGTATTGAAGCCACGGACAGATCTACAGATGGAAATATCGCGTGATAACTAGTCAGATGTGCTGGTCAGGATTCTGGGAAAGTTGAATGGTAACCCCACTTTGGCAACAGTAATGGTGTACTGGTTACCATCTAGCTTTCCCAGAAACCAAAGGGAGGAAACAGTCATTATCAGCGATTTTTAGTTCCTATGTTCTTTGTCCGCAGGTGCATGTTGGCTCCTCTGTATGATGTGGCGGCTGATAAGTCACTGGTCCTCTGCTGGCAGTGTGGTTCTGTCCTGGTCACCACACTGATGGTCTGTGTCTGCAGTGGCCTCCACCGCCATCCCACCCTAACCAGCGCTCTCTGCTTGTATTTCCTGTAGTTATCTTATGTCATGGCCGGATACAGCTACTTTGTCTGCCCAGTGGAGTTCAACAGCGACACGAACAGATTCATGGTGGACTGTGAACCATCAGACCTCTTCCAGTTACAGGAATATCATATCCCCGCTGTGCTGCAATCGGCCATCGGCTGGGTAAGGATGGGATTACACACCCACTATAGATGTATATCAGCGTCTATCATCGTGTGTACAGAAACTCCAAATAATGGGGTCAGCTCTCCAAAGTCAGATGAGGGGAAAAATGATTTTCATCAGCCCATGTGTCGTTTTGGTTCAAAATGGCCCATTTCTTTTACTTTTCGTATATAAGAGATTTTGTTGCTAACTTTGCAGGCCTTGCACCTATCTTTGTATATGAAAATGCTATTATTTGTCTGTCTTTATTCATGAATATATGGTAATATTCTTTATTCACATAATAGCGTGTATAGCTATATTTATAGATGCCTGCATACACTGTGTATAGCTGTCTGTATACACCTGTATGTATAGAGGCCTGTATAGACTATGCATTCTATAGCTGTATGTATCTGTGTACATTGGCTGTATGTATAGAGGCCGGTATATACTGCACATTCTACAGCTGTATGTATCTCTGTACAGTATACTGCCTTTAGCTCTCTGTATATATTTTATATAGCTGTCTGTATATACTGTACTGTATATTGAAAAAAAATCACAAAAATTGAGCTTAACTTGAGTTGGTACACATGCAGAGGTTAAACGCATGTTCACATTGGCCACATAACATTAAAACCTACAAGAGAAAAAAGTAAGCAAAAACCCTGATATAACGAAGTAAAAAAGCAAAAGTGCATTTAAATAAGAGTTTTTAGTAATACTGTTTTTTGATCAAAAAAATAGCACAAAAGCCATCCCACCGCGTCAAGGTAACTCTGATAGGGACAGTCCTACACTGTCTAATATTAAAACCTTACCATGTGTCAATGTTGACCTCAGTGTCAATAAAGGCAGACAAAAGGACTGGGCCCAACCAGTGAAACACCAGACTGGGGAAGCCTTATATATAGTCTCTAGCTCAGAAACAGGGAGGCCACACACCGGCCTGTTATTTAAATGTACTTTTGCTTTTTTACTTACTGTAGTTACATCAGGGTTTTTGCTTACTTTTTTTTCTTGTAGGTTTTAATGTTTTGTGGCCAATGTGAACATGCATTTAACCTCTGCATGTGTACCAACTCAAGTTAAGCTCAATTTTTGTGTTTTTTTTTCTCTGCATTGTTGCATTCTGTGCAAGCCGGGGTTTCACTGGTTGGGCCCAGTCCTTTTGTCTGCCCTTATTCACACTGAGGTCAACATTGACACATGGTAAGGTTTTAATATTAGACAGTGTAGGACTGTCCCTATCAGAGTTACCGTGACGAGGTGGGATGGCTTTTGTGCTATTTTTTTGATCAAAAAACAGTATTACTAAAAACTCTGTTATATAAATGCACTTTTGCTTTTTTACTTAGTTACATCAAGGTTTTTGCTTACTTTTTTCTCTTGTAGGTTTTAATGTACTGTGTATAGCTAGAATTATATAGTGATCTATTAAATAGTAAAACCAGGCAGCGCTTCAATATTTGCCAGAAGAAAAGTGGACTTTATTTAGCTCAAGTGTCGTTTTCCCATCATCCATGACTGCACCACCTGAGAGAGGATCCACCCATCCAGGACAGGAAACCCACTGAAATAGAAGGGCGGCACCTCTCTTCTGCATCAGATCAGTTTCTTTCCTGTCCTTGGAGACCTCAAGAAGGTGTGGCTGGAGAATGTCCCAGGCCTGACCCAGTAGCTGGAAGAGTGGCTAACTTGGCTGTGGCACTGGCTACCTCACGGCCTTGAATGACCAATGCGTTAAGCGAGCGTGGGCAGCAAGGGGTTTGTCATGATCCACTGCTAGCACACTGCTTGGGTCTGTGTGCACGCACTTCTATCCACTAGATGGTAGGCCCTGCCTGCCAGGTGAGTGCTGGAAGACGCCTGCACATGGCGCATGACATTGGGCGCCCTGATGATTATGGTGCAGAGTAACCTGGTAACTGCCCACCACAAGATGGCGCGCACTGTTGCTCATCCCATCAGGCAAGTTACACAGGCCTGACTGATGTGACGTGAGTCAGATGTCATACAGGAAGTGATTTCACTTCCAGGGGCCAGAGGAGGTAGGTAGACGCTGTAGGCACAAGGTTTAAAAGGAAGCTGCAAGCCGAGGTCGAGCTAGTGATGCTCCAGCTCTCCTCTATGATGGAGGAACCGCAGCTGAAGGACACCCACAGCAGCAGATGGAACAGCGGTGGCAGTCGCACAAGAGCAAGATCAGTCAGAGGTCCAGAGACTCCAGGAAGGAACAACCCTGTGACCTAATCCGGCCTCCAGATCTGGTATCCTTGTGACAGCGGCTGGTGAGTGACCTTCGAGACAGTTCATTTTGTCAATGGGGCTTCCCTTGTTTATTTTTCCAAATAAGAGATGCCTAGGAAAGCTGTTGCAAAGGGAAAAAATAAAGCATGTGTGTTTTGCAAATTCCCGTTACCATCTGATTGGCAGAAAAGTATGTGTACATCTTGAATTCACAAGACAATCTGTGAGGAGGCCCCTGATTTTTACCTTAAGGCTATGTGCACACGTTTAGGATTTCTCGCAGAAAATTCCCGAGAAAAACCGGACATTTTCTGCAAGAAATCCGCAAGAAAACCGCATGCGTTTTAGCTGCGGTTTTGCCGCAGTTTTGATGCATTTTTGCCGCGGTTTTTTCCGGACACTTCCGAATGCATTTTGTAGTGGGAAATCCGCAAAAAAAAACGCAAAATTAATGAACATGCTGCAGTTTTTATGTGCACAAAACATGCGGAATTCATTCTCAATGATGGGATGCTTATTGTATGCGTTTTTTTGTGGTTTTATAGCGTTTTTATCGGGAAAAAACGTGAAAAAAATGCAAAAAAACCACAACGTGTGCACACAGCCTAAATCTAAAATCAATCATTAAAGCGGAGGTTAAAGATTCCCTCCAAACCGTGATGAAGGTCATAAGGAGGCCTAGACAATTATGGGATTCAGATGAATCCTTTAGAGTAGTGGACGATCCCGATTAAGGCTATGTGCACACGTAGAAATGGTCCACTGCGGATTTTTCCGCAGCGGATTTGATAAATCCGCACGACAAAAACACTGTGGTTTTCGTGTGGATTTTTTGCGGATTCCACTGCGGTTTTCTATTATGGAGCAGGTGTAAAACCGCTGCGGATTCCGCACAAAGAATTGACATGCAAGATGTAAACCGCTGCATTTCCACGCGTTTTTTTCCGCAGCATGTGCACTGTGGATTGCGTTTCCCATAGGTTTACATTGTACTGTAAACGCATGGGAAACTGCTGCGGACCCGCAGCAAAATCCGCAGCGTGTGCACCATAGCCTTAGGATCCTTCTCTTCCTCTTATCATCTGAGGATGATGTTGGTGGTAGACCATGCTTTCCTGTGGGAGACACGAACAGATTAAAGTAATAAACACCATCATGGGGCTTGTAGAAACAAAAGACCCTAAATCAATTCATGATATTATGTTCAGGGGCCTGGAATATAGAAGGAAGTGTGAATTCCCAGTAAACGAGAAAATAAACTCATTAGGGAACACTGGAAGAGACCTGATAGGAAGGCCTCAGTGTCCTCATGTCTGAAGAGAAAATATCCATTTGAGGAGGCGTCTACCCCATTCTGGGATAAAAGCCTGAAGACTGATGTAGCAGTAGCTAAATTCTCTAAAACAAAATCTACTCTGCCCTTCGGAGACTTGGGTGTTCTTAGGGGTCTGTTAGATGAGAAGGCAGATGGCTACCGGAGAGGCACCTGGGAGACATCAGGAGGCGTTCTGAGATCCTCTATAGCAGGGACCTGTGTGGCAAGATCAATGTTTATCTGGCTACAGCAGATGGAGGGAAAGGTTACGGTCTAATCTACCCTTGTTACAGGGGACAGCAGCCTTCCTAGCAGATGCCTCAGCAGACTCAATGAGGTTGACGGCAAGATCTGCTCCTCTATTTCAGCTAGAAGGGCATTAAGTTAAATGCTGGCCAGGCGATGTGCATTCAAAATCCAGACTGTGCTCCATTTCCTGTAAAGGAGAATTTCTCTTTTGCCAAACATTAGACCTCCTAGAGAAAGCTGGGGACAAAAAGAAAGGGTTCCCTAGTCTGCCGGTGACCACTTTCAAGAGAAGGTCCTTGTGACCACTTTCAAGAGTAGGTCCTTTTGGAGGAAAAAATACATTCAAAGAAAGCCTCTCAAGTCAGGACAATTGGGAATAAAGAAAAGGAATCTTGGGTTTTTGTTTGGAGGTTCCTCCTCAGAGGGGGAAATAGAACTCCCAGTGACTCCATCATCCAGGTGGGAGGAAGGCACTCCTCCTTTCTTACAGCCTAGAACAGAATTTCATTAAGCAGCTGGATATTAAATATAATAAGACTGCTTGAAGATGGAGTTTCACTTGACCCCACATGTTCCCTTATAATAACATCTGTCAGGAGGTCGTGCAAAGAACAATTGGCCGTAGAATTGGAAGTTCTGAGTCTTGGCCTGAAGGAAGTCTTTGTAGAGATCACCAAAGAAGACGGCAAGGGATTCGATTCCCCTCCTCCTTCTTGATTTAAAAAAAAAAACAAACCCAAAAGGATGGAAAAAGACTAAAATAGTTTTTTTTTTTTTAATTCCTCGTTCCTTCAAGATGAATTCAATAAGAGCTACTATAAGACTCCTATTCACAAATGAGCTTATATGGTGGCATTGGATCTGAAGGATGGAAACTACCATGTGTCGATTCACTTAGTCTATCAGAAATAGTGGCTCTACCCATGGGAGGGAGCCGAAGACCTTTTCAATTCGGAGCTCTACCCCTTGGCCTCTATCATACGTCCTAGTCTATGCCGTCCCATAGTGATGATACTATCAGTCCTGAGGAAAATCGGGTGAGATCGGCAGAGGTGCTAGTAATAGCTCCATTCTGGCCCAGGTGGGTTTCCTGTCCTGGATGAGCGGGCTCCTCTCCCAAGTAGTGCTGTCGTGGGCTCTAGAAAATCCCATTACCGGTAAATATCTTAGATTTTCAAGTGAAAAAAGTTAACTGCAACAGAAACGTCGCCACATGGGCTACGGAAAGTCCACTTTTCTTTTGGTAAATATTGGGTGCTGCCTACTTTTATATATTTTTTGCATAAAGTGGATGTTTTTCATGGGAGGCCTTGCACCCTTCATATATTTGTCTATAATGTGCTGTTCTGACTTTCTATATATGAATTTCTAGAAGATGAGAGACGCCTGCCTGTGATTGTTCAGCATCACACAGAGGGAACAAGTACACGCCTTAGTGAAAACTCTAAGACTATGTGCACATGTTCAGGAATTTTCGTGGTTTTTTCATGTTTTTTCGCTATAAAAACGCGATTTTTGGGCACATGCTGTGGTTTTTTCCATGGCGGAATCGCATTCCTGAAAAAAAAACGCAGCATGTTCATTCTTTGTGCGGAATCGCGGGGATTCTGCACACATAAAGATGCATTGATCCACTGACTTTCCACATGTGGCTATACCCACCATGCGGGAAGTAAGCGGATCATGTGCGGTTGGTACCCTGGGTGGAGGAGAGGAGATTCTCCTCCAGGCCCTGGGAACCATATAATTGTTAAAAAGAAAAAAATTTAAAATAAAAAATCGTGATATTCTCACTCCTCCTCCTCCGTGATATTCTTCCCACTCCTTGCGCTGCTCCCGTTCCCAAGGATGCTTTGCGGCAATGACCTGTGATGACGTAGCGGTCTTGCAAGCGAGACCGCTACGTCATCACAGGTTATTCTCACAATGCATTACAGGGAACGGGAGCAGCGCGAGGAGCGGGAAGACTGCCAGGGACGCCGGAAGGTGAGAATATCACGATTTTGTATTTTTAACGTTAGATCTTTTTACTATGTCTTCTTACGATGTCGTCCTCTTCTTTGATTCCTGCCGCGGCTCTGGCGCAGGCATAATTCTCTGCCCTGTTGAGGGCAGAGCAAAGTACTGCAGTGCACAGGCGCCGGGAAAGGTCAGAGAGGCCCGGCGCAAAGTAAGCAAAGAAGAGGGCGACATCGTTTGAAGTTGGGAGGCGCCGAACCGTGACACCCATCGGATCGGACCGGACCGCAGCAGGACCGCCCCTGGGTGGGTATAATGTAACCTCTTTATCTCATCTTTCAGGATACATTGGGGGCTTATCTACAGCATTACAGAATGCTGTAGATAAGCCCGTGATGCCGGTGGCCGCAGCTTATAGGCGAATTTTGGGGTGACAGACTCACTTTACGGAGTCTGTGTCAGAACGGTGGCACCCAGTAAACTAAGTGACACATCGCTGGAAAGCGACTCCTTTCCTAGATTATGCAGCTCTCAAATGAGGTAGCAAAAACCTGCTGACAGATTCCCTTTAAAGAGGCTAGTCTGTTGGGGGGGCTAACTCTTGTTATCTTTACCAATCATTATGCTGAAGGGCTCCCTTCATTGTCTGAAGTTCTGTGCCTTTTTGGTGACTAGGACTGTGCCGCAGTATCCGGCATTTCTGCTACTGAAAGTACAGTGCTACCCTGTAAACCAGCTGCGGCACCCTCAGATGTCATAAGATTTTGACTTTCTTCAAACTAGTATTCATTTCATGACCTATCCTTAATGCCCTCCCACCCCTGTGTACAATAGATGGCCATCTCCTTTATACATAGGAGCAGCACACCTGTGTCTAAAGGTACCTTCACACATAACGATTTTGTTAACGATATCGTTGCAACGTCACGCTTTTTGTGAAGTAGCAACGATATCGTTAACTAAATCATTATGCGTGACAGCGACCAACGATCAGGCCCCTGCTCGGAGATCGTTGGTCGTTGGGGAATGATCAGGACCATTTTTTGGTCGCTGATCACCCGCTGTCATCGCTGAATCGGCATGTGTGACGCCGATCCAGCGATGTGTTCACTGGTAACCAGGGTAAATATCGGGTTACTAAGCACAGGGCCGCGCTTAGTAATCCGATATTTACCCTGGTTACCATTGTAAAAGTAAAAAAAAACAAAAACAGTACATACTCACATTCCGATGTCTGTCACGTCCCCCGGCGTCAGCTTTCCGCACTGACTGTGTCAGCAGAGCACAGCGGTGACGTCACAGTGGTAACCAGGGTTAATATCGGGTTACTAAGCGCGGCCCTGCACTTAGTAACCCGATGTTTACCCTGGTTACCCGGGGACTTCGGCATCGTTGAAGACAGTTTCAACGATGCCGAAGTCTTTCCCCTGATCGTTGGTCGCTGGAGAGAGCTGTCTGTGTGACAGCTCCCCAGCGACCACACAACGACTTACCAACGATCATGGCCAGGTCGTATCGCTGGTAGTGATCGTTGGTAAGTCGTTTAGTGTAACGGTACCTTTAGAGTTGTGCCCGGCTCCTCTGTCAGCAGGTCACCTCCCAGAAAATAAAAGGATTGACAATCAGAAATCTGATCAGGCCAGATCTTTTTTTTAACCAAAACATCGTCTGTCGGGAGAGAGTCGCGAAGCTGCCAGCCGATCGCACTATAATTCGAAAGATTTTAATGTAATGTGTAAGGAGACCTTATGGTTTACAGAACTGTAATTCTACGTGCACATGCTGCGGATTTTGCTGCTGATACGCAACAGATTGGCCTCTGCGGATTCGCAGCTGTTTTCCATGCGTTGTACAGTACAATGTAAACGTATGGAAAACAAAATCCGCAGTGCACATGCTGTGGATAAAAACGCGCAAAAACGTAGTGTTTATTCCGCAGCATGTCAATTCTTTGTGCGGATTCCGCAGCGGTTTACACCTGCTCCATAATAGGAATCTGCAGGTGAAAAACCGCAGGTGGAATCCGCACAAAAACTGCAAAAAAAAACTGTAATTCCGCAGGAAATCCGCAGTACGGTTTACCCGCGCATTTACCAAAACAGGTGCGGAAAAATCCGCAGAGGTTCCATCTACGAGTGGACATAGCCTTAAACATCTTTTCCAACTTAATTTATTTAACAGTGTAAATACTAGAGATTTACACTACAGCAATATTACAAGAGAGACCTGATGGTGAAAAGTTAATACGGACTATAAGACGCACTCTAAAAAAAAAAAACAAAAAAAAAATTTGGGAGGAAAGCAGGGGTGCGTCTTATAGTCGGAATGTACTTACAGTTAGCATGGTGGCATCAGGAGTTGGGCGATTCTTCCGGTGGTCCGAAGCTGCAGGGCGATGATCTTGCTCCCATCCCAGCCTGGTACGGCAGGTTCGGTGGTGCGCGAGGCTCCGGCGACATTTTGTGGAAGCCTGGAGCTCCTGAACTTTTGTGGCCTTCGTGAAAACGGCTGCCGGAGGCGGCGCATGCACAGATGGAGATCTCGGCTCCAAGATCTCGTTGCCAAGATCAGTCTGCAGTCTGCACCTGGGGAATCAACCTGACCTTCAGGAAAATGGCCGCCGGAGACGGCGCATGCGCAGATTGAGACCTCTGCTCCGAGATCTCATTGCCGAGATCTCAATTTGCGTATGCTCCGCCTCCGGCGGCCATTTTCCCGAAGGCCACAGCATCGAGGCAATAGAAGTGCGGGGGCTTCGGGCTTTCACAAAATGTTGCCATAGCCCCTGCTCTGCCGAACCTGCAGCACCAAACTGGGATGGGATTTCCCAGAGACCACCCCTTCGAAGCAATGGATGTGTGGGGGCTCCAGGCTTTCACAAAATGTCGCCGTAGCCCTCCGCACCGCCGAACCTTGCACCAGTCTGGGTCATATCATCGCTGGACCACCAAACACCCCCTGTGACTCCACTCCACCAACGCTGCCAATTTTCCCCAGGACACCCAAACCCCTTATAGTGGGAGTGGGTCCATAGAAGCCTGGTCTGGTTCAAAAGGGCAAAAATGGAGGGAAAAAATAGGATACAAAAATTCTAAATATCCCTAAAGAGTATTCCCTGCCTGTCTGCGGAGGTTGGCACCCTCTTGAACGCAATATGGCGCCCCCGCTCCTCGACGGCTCACCCTAAATGCCCTAAGAGTCCCTTGATGCGATGATGTAAGGGCCCTGTGGTGTGGGCTATTTAGGTGTATCAATAGGCATCTTACATCATCGCATCAAGGGACTCTTAGGGCATTTAGGGTGAGCCGTCGAGGAGCGGGGGCGTCATATTGCGTTCAAGAGGGTGCCAACCTCCGCAGACAGGCAGGGAATACTCTTTAGGGATATTTAGAATTTTTGTATCCTATTTTTCCCCTCCATTTTTGCCCTTTTGAACCAGACCAGGCTTCTATGGACCCACTCCCACTATAAGGGGTTTGGGTGTCGTGCTTATTTTTAATCCAATGGTTTTGAAATAAAGTTATTGTTTATGTTAGTTTTTTGGTTTGTTCCTTTTTAGATACTAATTTGGACTATTAGAGACTGTACTTTTTTTCTCAATTTTCCCCAGGTAAGCTGAATTCAGGACTGTAAGACGGACCCCTATTTGACACATTCATTTTTTTTTTTCCCCCATTTTCCTTTAGAAAATTTGGCGTGAGTCTTATAGTCCGAAAAATACGTTAATCAGTGAGAATGCAGAGAGGCTGCACTAGGCTGCAGGGCACATTGGGATTTTATTAAATGGGGCACTTCCCTTTGTGTGAAAGGGTTGTAATACTATGACGAGGACATCTAGTGGCCATAATTCAGATGACACGTGCAGCCCTGATCTTTCATATGTTGCTGGGTTTGTACATCCTGCAGAGAATGGGGATTCCAGCTCTTCCGTCACGGGGAACGGATATCTCTTCACTGTTATTATGTGATATTTACATTTTCTGTTACAGATTCCAGCTAATTAAGTCATGTAACAATTGGTTGCCAGATTGTCCAGCCGATGTCTCGGAACATTATAATTTGACAATATAGTTTTCCTGAACTTATTTTCCAGATCTTTTCAAAGTTGCAAGTTTAGTCCTGTGCTAAAATATCCAAAGAAAAGCTGTAGGTTATTTTTTTTTTTTTTCTCTCGCCTCTTTCCAAGTAATGTAAGAGAAATGTAGCTATAAATTGCCATATTTTCTGATGCGGCAGGAACTTGGCATAAACAAGGTTTATTTTAAAAAACAAATTGCTCTCATTCCTTTAAAAAATGGTTTGGCCCCGTGACCATGCTTGGGACTGCAGACTTTACAAAGAAATGCCGCTACTGCGTTTTTCTGAGATCATCGTGTTATTGTGCGTGATGGCAGAAAAAGTTGTTCGGAAACCATAGAAGGGAGGAAAGAGGTACCCAGGCTAATTAGACCAGGTCACACGGGTGGCAGTGCCATTTTTATTATGCATCAATATTTTTTGTTATTAAAAAGAAACTGATCGAAATGGACGGGAACCGGCAGCAGTGTGAACACCGTCCGGATTCTGTAACGTCTCATTATGTTCTCCTTTCCTCCTGCAGAAGACCGTCTGGATGTTCCCCTTCCAGATACACAGCATTGCCCTCTCCACGTTTGCGTCCCTCATTGGCCCATTTGGAGGATTCTTTGCCAGCGGATTTAAGAGAGCTTTCAAGATCAAAGTAAATATTCTGATGGCAGTAGAAGCCTGAAGTCCTAGCGATTGATGAGTTTGCATGGGAGCAATACACTACTGTTGCGATCTTATTCCAGTCTGTACCACATTTATTTACCTAAAGGGTATTTCCATCTGCAAGATCGTATCCCAATATGTAGCATGTGTAATAATAATAATAGTAAATAGCTCCAATTAGAAATGTAGTATAGTTCTTCTGATTCGCTCTGCTTCCTTCCCTATGTGCAGGTCATTGCAGGACCTTAGGTATCCATGGTTATGAGTCTACGACCACTAGCTAGCAATCACTTCATCAGTGGTAACCATGGATACCTAAGGTCCTGCAATGCCTGTACGTGAGGAAAGAGGCAGAGCGAATCAGAAGAACTATACTGCATTTCTAATTGGAGGTATTTGCTACTAATATTACTTTTATTAATAATAATTGTACTCATAATTTTTTATTAATAATAAATTATGATGATGGTCTTGGAGATGGGAATACCCCTTTAAAAGGGTGTCATCCAGTAAGTGATCGCATAGGTTGTCCCCTCTTCCCTTCAGAGGAGAGTTAAACCCTGAGCAATCTTAGAATGACGCTGTGAGTATGGAGATCCAGGCCGTGTAGATCCATGGATTGAATACAGCAGAAAAGTACATGCTTGACCTCCATTCCATTCATTGCCTATAAAACTGCTGGAGAAAGCGCAGTCCAGTACTTGGCTATTCGTAGCAGTCCTATAGACAGTGAATTGAGCAGAGGTTGAGCATGCCCCACCTCCGCACTAATACATGACTCTGCAGAGCCCCCTTCTTATTCTACGGTGGTCTGACTGCTTGAACCTGTTCTATGGAGAGAGGATGTCAGTAGATATTGGCAATAACCTGTTAATTATTGCAGTTGAATCCCTATTCCTGGGACCCCACCAATAATGACTGTTCAGTTTTTTCTCTTTTCAGCTACAGGCTGCAGGGGGTCTACCTGTTTGATAAATGGGGAGGGCATCAGCTCCCAGCTGGGTGACTGTGAGCAGTGCTGGGGCCACAGCACTCAGTCAATTGTGGCGGTGGGCTCTCGGAGATTGGACCCCCATCAATCAATCCTAATGATAATAATAGATTAATAGTATAATTGAATCTCCTAGAATAGAAGGTTCTTGCTGTCGCCATTTTTCATACATATATGTATTTTTTATTTTGCAGGATTTTGCCAACACAATACCCGGTCACGGAGGGATCATGGATAGGTTTGACTGTCAGTATTTGATGGCCACGTTTGTGAATGTTTATATCGCCAGCTTCATCAGGTTAGTTCAAAGTTGTTGCCACCATCCTCTCCCTGCCGCACAGGTCTCCATCTGCCTATTAATAAAATCAACTTTACATTCTTGATGAAATAAATACTACTTATAACTACATTACAGACTTCAGACAAATACTAATGAGCTGTCTGTGTGTGGGCGCGTGTAAAGGTACCTTCACACATAACGATATTGTTAACGATATCGTTGCTTTTTGTGACGTAGCAACGATATCGTTAATAAAATCGTTATGTGTGACAGCGACCAACGATCAGGCCCCTGTTGGGAGATCGTTGGTCGATGAAGAAAGTCCAGAACTTTATTTCGTCGCTGGACTCCTGCTGACATCGCTGGATCGGCGTGTGTGACACCGATCCAGCGATGTCTTCACTGGTAACCAGGGTAAACATCGGGTTACTAAGCGCAGGGCCGCGCTTAGTAACCCGATGTTTACCCTGGTTACCATCCTAAAAGTAAAAAAAACAAACACTACATACTTACCTACCGCTGTCTGTCCTCCAGCGCTGTGCTCTGCTCTCCTCCTGCACTCACTGTGAGCGCCGGTCAGCCGGAAAGCAGAGCGGTGACGTCACCGCTCTGCTTTCCGGCCGCTGTGCTCACACAGACAGTACAGGAGGAGTGCAGAGGACAGACAGCGGTAGGTAAGTACAGGTCCTTCTCAAAAAATTAGCATATAGTGTTAAATTTCATTATTTACCATAATGTAATGATTACAATTAAACTTTCATATATTATAGATTCATTATCCACCAACTGAAATTTGTCAGGTCTTTTTATTGTTTTAATACTGAAGATTTTGGCATACAACTCCTGATAACCCAAAAAACCTGTCTCAATAAATTAGCATATTTCACCCCTCCAATCAAATAAAAGTGTTTTTTAATAACAAACAAAAAAACCATCAAATAATAATGTTCAGTTATGCACTCAATACTTGGTCGGGAATCCTTTGGCAGAAATGACTGCTTCAATGCGGCGTGGCATGGAGGCAATCAGCCTGTGACACTGCTGAGATGTTATGGAGGCCCAGGATGCTTCAATAGCGGCCTTAAGCTCATCCAGAGTGTTGGGTCTTGCGTCTCTCAACTTTCTCTTCACAATATCCCACAGATTCTCTATGGGGTTCAGGTCAGGAGAGTTGGCAGGCCAATTGAGCACAGTAATACCATGGTCAGTAAACCATTTACCAGTGGTTTTGGCACTGTGAGCAGGTGCCAGGTTGTGCTGAAAAATGAAATCTTCATCTCCATAAAGCATTTCAGCCGATGGAAGCATGAAGTGCTCCAAAATCTCCTGATAGCTAGCTGCATTGACCCTGCCCTTGATGAAACACAGTGGACCAACACCAGCAGCTGACATGGCACCCCACACCATCACTGACTGTGGGTACTTGACACTGGACTTCAGGCATTTTGGCATTTCCTTCTCCCCAGTCTTCCTCCAGACTCTGGCACCTTGATTTCCGAATGACATGCAAAATTTGCTTTCATCAGAAAAAAGTACTTGGGACCACTTAGCAACAGTCCAGTGCTGCTTCTCTGTAGCCCAGGTCAGGCGCCTCTGCCGCTGTTTATGGTTCAAAAGTGGCTTTACCTGGGGAATGCGGCACCTGTAGCCCATTTCCTGCACACGCCTGTGCACGGTGGCTCTGGATGTTTCCACACCAGACTCAGTCCACTGCTTCCTCAGGTTCCCCAAGGTCTGGAATCGGTCCTTCTCCACAATCTTCCTCAGGGTCCGGTCTCCTCTTCTCGTTGTACAGCGTTTTCTGCCACATTGTTTCCTTCCAACAGACTTACCATTGAGGTGCCTTGATACAGCACTCTGGGAACAGCCTATTTGTTGAGAAATTTCTTTCTGGGTCTTACCCTCTTGCTTGAGGGTGTCAATGATGGCCTTCTTGACATCTGTCAGGTCGCTAGTCTTACCCATGATGGGGGTTTTGAGTAATGAACCAGGCAGGGAGTTTATAAAAGCCTCAGGTAACTTTTGCATGTGTTTAGAGTTAATTAGTTGATTCAGAAGATTAAGGTAATAGGTCATTTAGAGAACCTTTTCTTGATATGCTAATTTATTGAGACAGGTTTTTTGGGTTATCAGGAGTTGTATGCCAAAATCATCAGTATTAAAACAATAAAAGACCTGACAAATTTCAGTTGGTGGATAATGAATCTATAATATATGAAAGTTTAATTGTAATCATTACATTATGGTAAATAATGAAATTTAACACTATATGCTAATTTTTTGAGAAGGACCTGTATGTAGTGTTTGTTTTTTTTTTACTTTTAGGATGGTAACCAGGGTAAACATCGGGTTACTAAGCGCGGCCCTGCGCTTAGTTACCCGATGTTTACCCTGGTTACCGGCATCGTTGGTCGCTGGAGAGCGGTCTGTGTGACAGCTCTCCAGCGACCAAACAGCGACGCTGCAGCGATCCGGATCGTTGTCGGTATCGCTGCAGCGTCGCTTAATGTGGACTGGCCGAGGGTAGAGAGGGTGAAGGCAAACATTCATATCAATTGAGACCTGTGGACTTATAAGTAGGTAACTATTTTACTGTTCACAACAAAGATGTATCCATTCAGTCTACAAACAAGTGCAAACTAGGACTAGACCAGAGGTGGGGAACTTTTTTTGTCAAGGGTTTTTTGGATATTTATAACATCATTTGGGGGCCGTACAAAATTATAAACTTAAATTATTCTGCTTTATTTGGTCAAGCATTTAATAAACTCCCCCCAATGTGATGCCTGGAAATGCTTCTCTTTGAGGCATGTGATTTTGGGTGGTATTAAAGAGGTTAGTCAGAACTTCTTCTCCAGGTTTGTATCAGTCGGTGTGGAGCACAGGCGACGCTTTGCAATAGGTTTTGTAAAGAATGGTTTACTGCAGCAAGCACCAAACACAGATGTATATTTCACTGCTTGTCTCCTCAAAGTGGGAAATTTATTGCTGCTCACATGAGGTTTATAGAACGCAACATCAGATAGGAGACGCTGAGACTGCTGTATATACATCACATAGGAGACACAGACTTCTGTATATACATCACATAGGAGACGCAGACTTCTGTACATACATCACGTAGGAAACACGAAGATTACTGTATATGCATCACAGAAGAGTTTCCAAGACTGCTGTATATACATCACAAAGCACACACTGAGACTGCTGTGTATGTCCATCACATGGCACACACTGAGACTGGTGTGTGTGTATGTATAAATATATATATGTTTATACATATACGCATACATACATACATACATACATACATACATACATACATACGCACACACGAGAAGCTAAAACTGCTGAATACATTGCATAGAATAGACTCAGACTCTGCTGTACATACATCACATAGGAGACACAGGGACTGCTGTATGTACAGCACATAGGACACTCAAGCTGCAGCATACATTACAGGAGACACTGCGACTGCTGCTGTCATCAAAAGAATGGGACGACAAAGAAGCACGCTAACACCACCTTTTAGTTATCTTACTGATCTCCAGAAATATGGGTCACAATTCTGTTGAATTTGTTGGCGCACAGAGGGACAGATGCAATTGCATTTTCACCATACTTTTTGGGAAAATTGCAACACTTCATTGTCAAAAATGCCTAATCCAGATTTATTCTATTTATGATTTCTGCATAAGTCATAGTAAAAATCGTATCTTCTAGACTGGTATCATTGTTTATTTTTTTAAAGCGTGGAACAAATGCAAAATAAATGTAACTATTTGTAACATGCATAAATAGTCACAATTTTCAAAACTCTACGTTTGCCGGCTCGGTCTCGGGCTCTTACCTAACATCGTTAGTGATCCTCTGGGCTTAATAGTTGCAGTGGCGTAATTTGCCTCAGATTTCTCGTTATTGTGCGACATTGGATAAATATGGAGTGGAGGCGTTATGTGAGCGCACTAGAGACTGAAATTTCTTCATGTTTAGTAACTGTGTCACACATTAAACCGCACCCATTTCCCCAATAAGCCGCACCTCTTGTCTAACAGCACACAAATGTCCCAGCACACAGGTTTCTGGGGTTTTTGGCTCAGTTCTCTCCACATCTCCAGCACATGTAGCTTGATAAATATCTTCCATTGAGCCTCATTTATCAAAACTATGTAAAAGAATGTGGTCTTTATTACCAATAGCAACCAATCACAGCGCAGCTTTCATTTTACCAGAGCTGTTTTACAAATGAAAGCTGTTTTGTGATTGGTTGTTCTAGGCAACAAAGACAGTGTTTTTGTAAGTGTGGCTCAGTATATACGAGCACTCTAGGCAAACTGGAGTAGCAAGCACTTGCTCATCACTATTTATTACAGGAGATGAGCAAATCAATTCACAGGATCCTGGTCCAGTGCCATGTCAGTAGTCTGTGACGGCCAGGAAGGAGCCCAGTGATCGGCCTCCTACAGGCCAGAAGCCCCGGCGCCTCTTTGATCCCTTTGGCCCGGCATGAGTCACACGTGACGTTGCTCCGGGCCGACTATTCCATTTTGCTGCTGCCCAATTAGCTAATTTTCCTCTTTTTTTTTCAGGGGACCCAACCCGAGTAAACTGATCCAGCAATTCCTAACGTTACGTCCCGACCAACAAATTCACATCTTCAACACACTGAAGTCGCACCTAACGGAAAGGGGGATGCTGGGAAACGGCGAGGGCGTGTAAGATCTCTATGTCCGGGCAAAAAAAAAATACACCTCTACCTGGCGCATGTGGGTTCACTGTCCAACACTGCCGTTCCAGCCGTTCCCTGAGAGGACTCATTAACCCCTTGGCTGCCGGAGAAAGTTCCAGAAGCCCCTCCCTCCTCTTGTAAACATTTGTGTGAGATTTTGGCTGTATTTTTTTCATGTTTTTTTTTTTTGGCCATTTGTTCACATCCTGTTTACATTTGCTCTCTAAAGACGACGCCTATTTCTTACCTACAAGAAGGGTTGCCAGGGGAATGTGGCGTCTCGCAAGGCGAGATATCGAGGAAGCTTTTGAAAGTGGAGCGCAGAAAAACGGAAATCGTTCCTGAAGTCTCCAGAGAATAGAATAAACAAAGTGGAGTTTGCGGCATCTGATTAATTTATTTTGCTGCTCTATACCTGCAGCTTTTACCAAATACATTAGGATTCAGACCTTTTCTTACTTGGCAAATTTTAATTTACAGAGAACTGGTCAAAGTTTGTGCACCCCCCACACCGCCCCCAAAACTTAACCTCTCCACTGCCTCATATCTCTGTTTCTGCAATTCCCAATATGTTAATGCACCACATCCTAATTGCTTTGTAGTCAAGGAAGTTGAGATGCTGGCATGGCGCAATGTTCATGCCTTAGGACGGTGTCATATGTTCAACATTCATGGTCTGCACTGGGACCTGACATCCAGACTGTTGCCAAGGCACTATCTGAGCATGCTCCGACATCCAGACTGTCGCCAAGGCACTATCTGAGCATGCTCCGACATCCAGACTGTCGCCAAGGCACTATCTGAGCATGCTCCGACATCCAGACTGTCGCCAAGGCACTATCTGAACATGCTCGTGTGCTAACAGTGTGTCTTCGGCATGCTCAAAAAATGTTAGACACTGCGGTGGCATATCTCGTGGCTTTTCAACAAATGCAACACATGCAGGGATTACCTAACAGTCGCGAGACATGCAGCCGCGAGGACTCAAACAAACATATTTGTCGAGCACGCCAAAGTCACTCGAATAGCACACGAGCATGCAAGGAGAACACCTTATCTGAGCACAATCGCTCAATAGGCTACTAACCTGAAGTCAGCAGCCTCGTTTATGCCGTGGCCAGTCTGAAACGTGAATATCAGACCTGTGTAACCTTCCTTATTACCACTCTATCTGCTTTGACATCCTTGGACACAGGGAACATCATCACAAGCACAGCCATAATTTTGTGCCTGCGCTATTTCTCTGCTTTCGGTGAATGCACAGTACAGGAGGTATGCTCACCTTGGCTGAGCTGCACCCCTAAAGGAAGGGCAAGATCACCCCGCTGCTCTATGGATGCGCCAGAGGTAGAGCACAATGGTACAAGTGCAAGTCTGCACGTCTGAGACGGCTGCAAGTTCCAGGTTACGTTTAATGACTGTGACCATCATAGTAATCTATAATAGTAAACTGTCGGTTTTGTCCATTACACCCACAGTTTGACTGGGAATTGGTTCCATATCGTGGGTACAAATTTTCACCAATATCACACTAATGGGAAATTGGACTTATAGTTTGTAATTTCAATTATTAGATTTTTTTAAGCTTGAAATTATGGTAAAACTGTATCGAGCATCATAGGGAATTGCTTTTTATGCCGTTTTCTAACATTTCATGTAAACACCTACGATCTGGCAGTAATCTGTTACCCATAAGTGTCGCATGCATATCTGCTGAAAGGTTGCTCTATAATCATGGGGGGATTGCACAGCTGGGAGCCTGGAAGGATGGAGCAGCATTTAGTAAAAGCAGCAGGGCGCATGAAGAAATCAATGAGATAAAGTCATTGTACGGTTAAACGCCTCTTTAAGGAACAAGTGTTTTTCTTTGCACCACTTTAATGCCTCCAGAGACAGGAAACGGTTGGTCACACTGTGTTGTTGGTTTTTATCCTCGGCACAGATGCTGTCGTGACTGTCACCGCTCGCACTGTTTGAGCCTTTATCTATAGGGGGTTTATAACTGTTACATCTGATTTGTTCCGTCTTATTATTTTGTGTTTTGTTATGAAGGACTGGTAGATGGAATAAGTATTTTTCCCCTTCATCTTGAAATGTATCCCCCTGTCCCCTCCCCAGTCCTTCTGTCTCTGGGTTTACGTTTGTCCTGGATGATATGGTGACTGCGCCCAAAGGCTGCTCTCATCGGTTTTCCCCGGACTTCCCTCTGTATACATTAATTATTACCTGCACTTCATCCTTCCTGCATTTTTTAAGGTTTTTGTTTGTTCAGTTCTTCATACTCATTTTTATTGTGAAATTATCTAGATGTACCACAGGTTTTAATTGGGTGTAGCCTAAACTGTGATTAAGCCCTTTTTTTTTATTTATTTAATGGGGTTGTTGAAGAGTGGGAAAAAAAAAAAGAATATGGCTGCCGCATTCTTTTCAGGAACAGCGCCATTCTTGTTCATGGACGGGAGCGTGTACTGCTGTGTGGCCACATGTAAAGCGGCTGATATCAGAAAATTACTTACCGTGTAAATCACCGTGCGTGTGTGTGTATAGTGTATCTTTATAATACATGTTATAGATTCCTTTTAATGGTTATCCGTAACGCCCTTGGACATATGTGACCTATTAATATGGGCATACAGGTTATAGAATGGATAGAATAATCATACCTGTATGCCCATATCTGCGGTCTTGTGGAGAAATCCTCTTTTATTCGTTTATAGTATTGAGTTCTTCCAGGCTCTGGGGCGCTCGGTGCCTGAAAGAAAACTCTGCCTCCGGTCTTCATTAGCGTACCAGCTCCCTTCCATCAGTAGTAGTAGTGATGGCCCCGGAATCCCGCGCCTGTGCCCTGCCATAGCATGTTTACACTTGAAGTTTCCACCCTTCAATGGCCATTGGCAGCTTCTTCTGCACAGGTGCAGCAAGTCACTGTAAGTGGGGAGAGTACCTGACCGGAGGTCACTGGAGCGGAAGTGTCTCGCATGCACAGAAGAAAGAAGCCAATTCCCATAGAAAGTTGGAAACGTCAAGTGTAATCGCGCTAAAGCAGGGCACAGGCGCGGGATTCTGGGGCCATCACTACACATCACAAGGCACCGTGATGCTGATGGGAGGGGGCTGGTACGCTAATGAAGACCGGAGGCTGAGTTTTGTTCCAGACACCTAATGCCTCAGAGGCTTGAAGAATGCATTACCATAAATGAATAAAAGAGGATTTCTCCACAACAACACCGCAGATATGGGCATGCAGCTATGGCTATTTTAGCCATTCTATAACCTGTATGCCCATATTAATAGGCTAAAACATATAGGGGGTGACAGATTACCTGTAAGTGAATGGAGATGAGCTGCAATAGCAGACATAGCTCATGGACAAGAGTGGCACTGTATCTGTGCATCAAGACCCGTGGAAGCGCGGCAGCTCGAAACGGCCGTCGTCTTTTTATATCACGTTTCTCCCAGCTATTCCTGCAACTGACATGGTCAAAATAAAGACTGAATATTAGCGGATGGTGAGTGCCAACTCTTTTCTATGGTTTTGCTCTCTGGAAGAAAGCAGCCATATATTTTCATCTCATACAACCCTCCTAAATCAAAATTAATCATATATATTTGCAGAGATATGAGTTATTGTGTCAAATGTATTTAGGATTGAGATATATATATATTAGCCTTCAAGTGTATTGACCTAAAACCTTCAACTTTAAAACTCTGTGGTGCATTATGGACCTTATCAGAATTATGATCCCCTGTGTTAATGGGAATGTGATGCTTTTAAGTTTAATGTCGCTGATAACTGTACTGTAGTATTGCTATTGCCTCTGCTACAGTTTGGACTGTGAATGCTGATTTTCAGGCCCTGGTGGTCATGAGGGATGTCACATTTGTTTACATACAGATATGTACCTTGATTTCTATGGATCTTCTCCATATCTGCAGATGGGATATCAGTAGGCGGGTAGTGCGCCCCCACACATGCCCCAATATTGGCTTCATACTTTCTATGAGTGGTCAGACATAACGTGCTAAGAGTCGCCACTGTCGCAATCATATTAATGTTCATGTCATATTTATGTAGTTTTTTAGTTTTTAGTATTTTCTTTTTCTTTCTAGGACTCCTTTTATTTAATAGCTTTCAATTTCGGGCTCTTTAAAATATTGTTGTGGTCCTCAACATTTCTGAAGGTTTCATGCATCCTGAATACCTGGTAAATATTAATCAGTGATATAAGGCGGTCCTGCCACCGCTCCCGTCATGTCTGCTCTAATAAATACTTGTATTACCTATGAAATAAAAACGTTGGCTCCTCATTTCATATAACTGTTTCGTGATGTTCCTCCTGAACGTTTCTAAAGAAATTGACAACTGGGCGTTTTCCTTTTGTGACCGGTTGGGTGTCCTTAAACAGCTGCTACTGTCAGCACTGATTGGACAGTGTCAATGTGTAGGAAATCCCAGATAACGGAAAATAAAAATGCTCCACCAGAAATGTTCTATTGGTGGACTTGGAAAGTACTGACCTGTCATTAGTGATCGATTCTGTATGAAGAGGATAAACCCATCGTTGTGCCCTCTTACGGTTGTCGAATCCAACTCTTGGTTCCCTCTGACACATTGCGATCATATATGAAAGGGCGTAGTGTAATGTCGCCTGCAGCTTCCCCCTGTGGTAAATGCCAATTTGGAATACAACAGTTTTATGCACCGTGAAAGGCAAAATTGGCGGGGAAAAAAATTGAGGGGCTACCTACATGTCTATGGTCTGCTTAGCAATGTACATAAAGTGGATGAGACACATATTCTTTGGCTGCTCTGTTTTGGTTATAGACTGCTAGGTGTCTCCTCTGCTTGTCTGGCGCCATCGTCCAAACTTTTCTTGTGGTTAAACGTGCAATATTCCCAGGAAAATCAAGCTATGGCCTGCTGAGAGGGCTTGTGTGGAAATGCAAAAATGGCTGCTTTCTTTCATACACACCACCAGATATTTAGTTACGGGAATTTTAACAGACCAGAACAGAAAGTTCCATTTGATGGAGAACCGGTCTAAAATCAAGAACAGGAAGTTCTAACCATATTTCCTGGTTTTTAATTTATTTTAATGGAGGACTGTGTTATGTATGTATTGGGTTTTGTTACTACGGTAGTAATGTTAGAGTATTTTCTTCTGTGCATTTCGTTGTGAAATATTGATTTATGCCTAATATATAAAATTAAATGACCTGTGAGGGCATTTTAGTATGTTTTGCCTCCAATTTCATTCTGCCAGTCCTATAAAATTTTTTTTTAACTTTTTACCTAGTTATTCTTAGGGTCAATTCCCATGACTGTATAGTCGTGACCCAAGCTGTTGATCTCATAAATGACTGTGATGCTGTTCGTTTGGGTTAATGATGCATATTGTGGGTTGTGACTTGCGGCTGTAATGCTGAACAGAAAATACTATTGCTATACTGTCATTTAAAGGGGATCTTCGACAATGAGATAAAACTGCGTCTCTGATATAATTCTATCTGTATCCCATCCTTAGTCGCTTGTCAGTACGGGCTGTAGACTGCTCCCGAGACCTCCGTCTCCGAGACCAGAGTGTCAACAGACAAGAGCCGTCACACACATCAGTCAGCAGCCTGGAGCATGGCTGCAATATGCGAAAAAATATATCTATTCCTCACTGAGCACAATGGGGGTTAGCTCCAGCTTCATCCTCCTCGATGTTGGCTTGTTTTCCGGTTGGGCAGTCAGTCTATGCACTACTAGATGTCAGACTGACGGAGGAGGAGAATGAAGCTGGAGATCTCATCGCCGAGCACAACGCGAGTTCTAACATATTTCTTCACATATCGCAGCCGTGCTCCTGGTCGCTGACTGATGTGTGTGTGACGGCTCTTGTCAGTTGACTCTCTGGTCTCGGGAGCGGCATATCTTGTCTGCAGACCGTACTGACATGTGACTAGGACAGGCTGTGGTTTGAATTATATCAGGGACCCCTTTAATCTATACTCTATAGCGCTAAGGAATGGCAGCCTTTTGACTAAAATGGGTGGTGCTCAAAGAGGTAGCAATTGGTCAATAAGATTGTAGGATTGACACATTGATATTTCCAAGATGACTTGGACACTTACCATTGAGTTGTGTATTTCCTGAGATTATCTCCAGCACACACGGGTTTCCAGGTTCGTTCAATTGCCAGTATTCATGATCAGTATTTTATTCATATATTTTTACCAAAAGTCAAACCGATGAGATCATAAACAACTAGGAGCAGTTGTCTGTTTTAAAAAAGATTTTTGAGAAATATATGTTGGAAACATTGATCACAAATTTAGCCGTATCAGTGATGTCTAAGGCTAAGTTCATATTAGCGTTTCTGTGCGCAGCGTATCATCTGCATGACGCAAAAAAAATGCTGTGTCTATGCGTTTTGTTTGCGTCGTTTATGCGCATGCGTTTGATATTTCCAGGAGGGCGTGTCTCGGTTCCTGGACATGCGCAGTCCGAAGTACGCAAGCGCATTGAATGCATGTGTACGCATGTCTTTGCGTACCAGTGCGTTGCCATAGACAGTAATGCGTTGTTTATACGCACTCATCCGCATGCGTATGCCTGCACATATTTGACGCCTCAAAAAAAAAAATGCAACATGTTGCGTTCGCCGGACACTGCGAAACGACGCACGGGGACGCATCCGTATACAAACTGATGCCAACGCATGTCCCTGCGTACACAATGTTAAAGATAGGTACGCAAGACACATGCGGATCTGTACGCAGGTCTACGCTGCGCAAAAGTACGCTAATGTGAAAACGGCCTAAGTCTTAACCCCGTAGTGACCACCAATATATATTTTTCGATAGCTGTCCTTAAGAAGCTTGAGCATCTCGATCGTTTACAGAGATTATTGATGCCTCCATAATGTAATCATAGGGTGCTGGGTTTCCTTCAGGTCTGCCATTTTTCTACTCCTATTAGAATTTGGCCTCCTGGATAATCAGTAGCATGGGGTGGTCTGTCAGCTACATCTAGAAACAAGTTATATGGGGGCACATGCATATGAGGCCAAAGTACAACCTCCCAAGCTACAAGTGTAAGCAGCCTTGCTCTACCTCCATTTGTCTCAGATCTCATACACTGGATTAATGAGAAACCTCTTGTGCCATGTTCCAATGGTTCCCATATGTACAGAGGTATTCACACCTATACTCTCAAGCTATTAAAACCTCATATGTGCTATGACTTTTTTTTTTTTTTTTTTTTGGGGGGGGGGGGGGGGTGTTGGATGTTTTGCAGTATGGCTTTTATTTATAAGGAGCGCCACATATGGTCAATACCAGGGGTGTCCTAAAGACCCTGTACACTTTTTACATGGGATCCGTCATGATCCCCAGGTTGTTTCAGTCGGAGTGATGGGAAGAATAACTCTGCATACTGCGCCATTACTCCGGTCATATCTGATGGTGTTGACGAGTGAGGCTGTAGCGCAATATAATGTGAACATAGCCGTGTTGGCAAATTATGGATTAACTCTATATGCGGCACAACCTGCAATGTTCCAGGTAATGCCCTACCATCGTCTGATATTTTTTTGAGCACTTGATATTTTTTTCAGACATTTATCATTTTACATTTATTCATCAAAGAAATTTATTGTGAAATGCATAAACCAAGGTGAAGCTGATGTTATAACTTTGCTTCTTGTACTGTATAAGTAATACCACTATGGTATGTTCTTTTGGAGAACCACTATGTTGTTTTTCAGGTTTTGTCCAGGTTTTGATTTTCCTGGATTGCTTGCATTCTTTTATGTTCTCATTGCATTTGTCTTTTTTTTCCTTGTATTTGTGCTGATTAAGTTTCTTAGGCTTCAGTTTACGTAGCGGAAGGTAAAATACGCAGTTGCTTTAGGATCTGTCCTGTAGTTATGTGCTCACCTCCGTAGGAGATTATAGGGTGGAGGTGGTTATTGCTACAGCAGGGAAAGGGTTATACATATGGGATGTCTCCTAGGTTGACCAAATGGCATATATTCTGCCATTGTGGAAGATGTGGACGTTTCTAGTTCACTGACATGTTAAGGCTCCATGTTGGCACAGGCTGGTAATGAAATGCAAAATTAACGGAGATATCTAGAGCCTCTCCATTGGGAGGTGGAAGGCTCTGCCGATGTGTCATGTTGTGGGTCACTTGTCTGATATCATGCACATGTCCAAATCTAATAATTGGGATACGTGCATGAAATCTGCCAGAGATTCATAAGCCCTGGGGAGAAACCAATGGCCTCAATGTCCGTACCGCCATCTCACCCCCCCCCCCCCCATGCAGAAGAGGCGCTGGAAGAGTAGCCGATCACCCCTATCTGTGGTTTGTACAGATGTGACAGAGCTGATACCACTCATACTTCCAATACCATAATGTGTAGATGGATCTTACACAGAACTACCTTTAGTTCTACAGCATTGTCTTAGTTATCACATTTTGCAGGCAATGCCAGCTGAAGAGTTAAAGGAGTTATGAGGGGGATAAAAAGTAATTTTAAAACTGCTCAGAGTAATTAAAAAAAATAAAACAATTAACACTGCAAAATGATCCCCTTCAGCTGATGTTCTCATATCCACCCAGTCCCTTTTGGTCTCTACTTTCTGGTTTCTCTCGACATACTGAAATGTCCGTTCTTCCTACCACTGGCCACGGTAGTGACCGTCCTCAATCGTTGACTGGCTAAGTGAAATTTTCTGCCGTGTCGAGGTGGAATTGGGAAGAAGAGACTGCCAGAGAACTGGGTTATAGTCAGAAAAGGAGCTGAAGATGATCAGCGAGGGGGAGTATTTCTTACTCCTTTATCAGTCTATGCTCTTTAAAACACCCTTTTAAATTAACCATATATCTTAGGTGGCTTTCAGACTGCTATTGCCATGATTTCTACATGAACATTTAGTTTGGATCAGTACATAATGGGATAAAATGTAAAGGAAAAGTGGCCTTTAGTCCATCTGGCTCTGCTCATCACCAAGTCGTTTGGACAGGTAACATATCAACAATTGGATCCTTACTTGACTCAACTGTAGATGTCCGAGTTGATGGAGAATTTACATCGCACCAACAATGATCACAAAAATTTGTTGTTTACAGCCAGCAGATAATTGCTTAAATGACATTTAAAGTTTTCACGTTGATGGTGCCCCAAAAATTTTGTCTTGAGGTGATTGGGTGGGACATGGAGTCTACTGACAACTAAGTGCCCCCTTCACAGACTTGCACAGGTATTGCTAGCTACATATATGGCTTAGTTGTTGCCTCGAATATGTTGTTCCTACCTCTGTAGAACGTTGGCGTCACACTCATGTCATGTGGTCGCTCTTCTACCTTCACATGTGTATCGTCCTATTAAACGCTGATTAGTTATTCCATTACGACTGTGAATAGACGCAACATAACAGTATTTTATGATGACCAGGTCGTATAGTTTTGCTGCTATGATGGTATTTTCCAGGTGCAGGGAACATTTAGACTTTTATATGTCACTAGAGAATTTTACCTCTACAAGTAACTTAAATACACTGGAGCCAATTCTTCAAGCTCTTCATCAGAAAACAGGAAATTGTTTTAGGTGGGTGAGAAACCTCTGACAGGGGATCTTAGCGGGAACGTGTCTCTTTATGGAGAGTTTCAAGCCGGCGTAAGGAGACTTACCGGTCATGACATGTTCCCCTGATTTATAGCAGTACTGCCTATTTATTGTAAGGCCAATGTTATACTTGGGTTGTATATTTTTTGTTAGCTAGCCCCTAAAGGAAGTAGATGTTCAACGTTGGCTTCATTTTTATTTTAGAATAATTCCAATTTTGGCTAAAAAGCAATGTTTGGCCTTTAATTAAAAAAAAAAGATATATACACATTTGTTTACTGGCCATTGACATCTAATGGTTATTTGTCTATTAATTCAGGGCTTCTATTTCCATATGTTGCTGCAAAAGAATAAGTATCCTTTGGTGTGAAAAAGAGAGGATTTCTATAATCTGGCATGTCATATGTTGACCAGTCTGCAGGGTATTATCTATTACTTGGCCTGGCCCCTTGTGGGTTGGATGTCATTTTCACTATTTGCATGGCACACCCGTTAGGTTTCCGCCCCTGCTCAGCACCTAGTAGATCTGTCCTACTCACAAATTCCCTTCTAAAACCGAGTTTTGTTAATGGTGATATATATAGAAAAAGATGTAGGGAGAGTTGTACTGTCTGTCAAGTGTTGTCCCATAAATGTGTGTTTGTAGATATTTTTTGCATTTGCTATATTTTTTTTAATTCAAGTAACATTTGGTGTTTTTTTTTTTTTTTTTTTTTTACTAATCCTGAAACTAAGCAGAAAGCACATACTGATCAATCATCTAATTTGTTAGTTTTTTTTTATTCTAATTGCTGTGGGGCCGTATCACAGGCCCAGAGATCTTGTATCTTCTGTTACCAGGCAGAGATCTGTGTTACTGTTACTATTACTATTGGCCAAAGTGGTGAAGTAGCTGCTGTATATGCCTGCTGTATATACCTGCTGTATATACCTGCTGTATATACCTGCTTCATGCAGCACCTTCAGCTTGTGTGTTGCTGGTACCTAAAAGGCACTAAAATAGTCCTTGTATATTTAACATTGCATAAAAAATGGGAATAAATGGTCCATAAGGGCATTTGATTGGTTGTAAAAGTTGCAGTGGCTGGTAGGCTCTATGGTAGTGTGGTGTCATTGGTACAGTGCCATGACATCTGAAGCCACAACCATTAGGAGGTCAGAAGAAGTGATCTCCACCCACCTCACTCGTAGGAATCGGGAAGACCCTTTTATAAAAGTTAAAAGGGTTTTCCAGGCTGAAAAATCTTCAGTCGCTCCATGTGACTACAGAAAGTCACGATTCGGCAATATTCCGTGCGCCCTGTCAAGGTTTCCCTGCATCTGCAGGATGTGTGTCCTATCACGTGGCCGCATGTGTGCAACCTGGATAACTTCTCAGGTGCCGACAAGTCTCGCCTGCTTCTCTCAGTATAATTTGTCAGATACGAATTTGTCTGGAAATCTGTAAGAACATTTGACATGAAAAAAATGGTTAGTTTATATATGATTACTTAGGATATTATCTTAAGATATGGTTAACTTACCTCCTCAAATCTGTGTATAGCGCATAAAAGTGCCTCTTCTCAGTGCGCTCTGCAGGGATTGGGTGCACCCACATCTTTCGTGCTTTTCCTAAAAAGATAAAAATATTGTTTAGTACACAACACAGTGGAATAAAACAAATTTCAATATTTTTTTACTTATACTTTAGCTTACTTGCTCTCTGTGACGATTGATGATTTGCAGCAGTAATCCCAACATCATTTCAAAACCAACAGGTGTCAGTCTTTTAATTATAGTTTTTCTCTGTAAGTTCCGCTCCTGGTTTTGGCAAATAAACACTGATGCCAAATACTGGCCAAATATTGTGTGTGATTAAGCCCTAACATTGGCTATTGACTTTTCAGCTCAGAAAACCCATTTAACCACTTATGTGATCTTAAAAAAAAAAAAATCACTTAAAGAAGTTGGCCAACCATAACAGCTTCTCAGTGTCTGATTCCTGGTGACTTGATGGTTGGATCTCCTACCATTCCCACGAACATAGGTCTGAAGTCCATGAGTGGATCATTTATTGGAGCAATTGCTCTCGCAAGCTTAACTTTTTTAAGTAGAGATGCCCAGATTTTATGGGATCCCTTTTAAAAATTGTATAAAATATGTGAATAAATCTGACACCGCAAGTTAATACTATTTGGTTAGGTCAGGAGTCCAAGGGAGTTCTAAGTACAACCCATTGATGATCCCATCATGGACATAGTGTGGTTTAGCAGCTGGATTGACGAATTGGACAGCTCCTTGAGGAGGTCATCTGTTGGGGTGGTCTACAGTTTGCTGTAAGTCACATTAACAGAAATTCCACATAAAATTCTTTGACCAGCAAAGTCCGAGTATCTGTCTCTGTAAAAAAAAAAAAAAAAAAAAAAGCAGAGCTGCCCATGGCATTGATGTCAGACATACAGGGAACGGCCTGTAGGACACACTTAGAAGCATATTCTAGACTTGTATTCTCTTGCAGTGCCGGCCTCTCTCCGTGCAGCCTCCTAGTGTTTAGCAATACGAGGTGTTTCTTCTTTGAACTGAATGTTCCTATGTGAATATAATGTATGTTTATTCTATTTATATTCTTATGCAACTGAAAAAATAAATGTCTACAACAAAATTATTTTGTAGCCAATAAGCTGTTTTTGTTTCCTTTTCTACCCTGGGTTCACGATGACATGGAATATTTTGATAAGTTTCTTGTGAGAATGCAAAACGTTTAGGTGACACAATGATGATGTAGTTATGGATAAATGCTCAACTATTGGGTGAATCGCTCCCATTGTCTTTAACCCCTTTCTGACATCGGACGTACTATCCCGTCCATGTGGGGTGGGCCCCTATGACCATGGACGGGATAGTACGTCCAGCGCGATCGGCGGCGCTCACGGGGGGAGCGCCGCCGATCGCGGCCGGGTGTCAGCTGCTTATCGCAGCTGACATCCGGCACTATGTGCCAGGAGCGGTCACGGACCGCCCCCGGCACATTAACCCCTGGCACACCGCGATCAAAGATGATCGCGATGTGCCGGCGGTGCAGGGAAGCACCGCGCAGGGAGGGGGCTCCCTGCGGGCTTCCCTGAGCCCCCCGCAGCAACACGATGTGATCGCGTTGCTGCGAGGGTCTTACCTCCCTCCCTCCCTGCTCGAGCCCCGGATCCAAGATGGCCGCGGATCCGGGTCCTGCAGGGAGGGAGGTGGCTTCACAGAGCCTGCTCAGAGCAGGCACTGTGAAGCCTGCAGTGCTGCATGTCAGATCAGTGATCTGACAGAGTGCTGTGCACACTGTCAGATCACTGATCTGTGATGTCCCCCCCTGGGACAAAGTAAAAAAGTAAAAAAAAAAAAAATTTCAAATGTGTAAAAAAAAAAAAAAATAAAAAAAAATATTCCAAAATAATGAAAAAAAAAAAAATATTATTCCCTTAAATACATTTCTTTATCTAAATAAAAAAAACAAACAATAAAAGTACACATATTTAGTATCGCCGCGTCCGTAACGGCCCGACCTATAAAACTGGCCCACTAGTTAACCCCTTCAGTAAACACCGTAAGAAAAAAAAAAAAGGGGCAAAAAACAACGCTTTATTATCATACCGCCGAACAAAAAGTGGAATAACACGCGATCAAAAAGACAGATATAAATAACCATGGTACCGCTGAAAACGTCATCTTGTCCCGCAAAAAACGAGCCGCCATACAGCATCATCAGCAAAAAAATAAAAAAGTTCTAGTCCTGAGAATAAAGCGATGCCAAAATAATTATTTTTTCTATAAAAATAGTTTTTATCGTATAAAAGCGCCAAAACATAAAAAAATGATATAAATGAGGTGTCGCTGTAATCGTACTGACCCGAAGAATAAAACTGCTTTATCAATTTTACCAAACGCGGAACGGTATAAACGCCTCCCCCAAAAGAAATTCATGAATAGCTGGTTTTTGGTCATTCTGCCTCACAAAAATCGGAATAAAAAGCGATCAAAAATTGTCACATGCCCGAAAATGTTACCAATAAAAACGTCAACTCGTCCCGCAAAAAACAAGACCTCACATGACTCTGTGGACCAAAATATAGAAAAATTATAGCTCTCAAAATGTGGTAACGCAAAAAATATTTTTTGCAATAAAAAGCGTCTTTCAGTGTGTGACGGCTGCCAATCATAAAAATCCGCTAAAAAACCCGCTATAAAAGTAAATCAAACCCCCCTTCATCACCCCCTTAGTTAGGGAAAAATTAAAAAAATGTATTTATTTCCATTTTCCCGTTAGGGCTAGGGCTACAGTTTGGGTTGGGGCTAAAGTTAGTTAGGGTTTAGATTACATTTACGGTTGGGAATAGGGTTGGGATTAGGGTTAGGGGTGTGTCTGGGTTAGAGGTGTGGTTAGGGTTACTGTTGAGATTAGGGTTAGGGATGTGTTTGGATTAGGGTTTCAGTTATAATTGTGGGGTTTCCACTGTTTAGGCACATCAGGGGCTCTCCAAACGCGACATGGCGTCCGATCTCAATTCCAGCCAATTCTGCGTTGAAAAAGTAAAACGGTGCTTCTTCCCTTCCGAGCTCTCCCGTGTGCCCAAACGGGTTTACCCCAACATATGGGGTATCAGCGTACTCAGGACAAATAGGACAACAACTTTTGGGGTCCAATTTCTCCTGTTACCCTTGGGAAAATACAAAACTCGGGGCTAAAACATATTTTTTGTGGGAAAAAAAAAGATTTTTTATTTTCACGGCTCTGCGTTATAAACTGTAGTGAAACACTTGGGGGTTCAAAGTTCTCACAACACATCTAGATTAGTTCCCTGGGGGGGTCTAGTTTCCAATATGGGGTCACTTGTGGGGGGTTTCTACTGTTTAGGTACATTAGGGGTTCTGTAAACGCAATGTGACGTCTGCAGACCATTCCATCTAAGTCTGCATTCCAAATGGCGCTCCTTCCCTTCCGAGCTCTGCCATGCGCTTAAACGGTGGTTTCCCCCAACATACGGGGTATCAGCGTACTCAGGACAAATTGGACAACAACTTTTGGGGTAGAATTTCTCCTCTTACCCTCGGGAAAATACAAAACTGGGGGCTAAAAAATAATTTTGGGGGGAAAGATTTTTTTTTTAATTTTCACGGCTCTGCGTTACAAACTGTAGTGAAACACTTAGGGGTTCAAAGCTATCACAACACATCTAGATGAGTTCCTTAGGGGGTCTAGTTTCCAAAATGGTGTCACTTGTGGGGGGTTTCTACTGTTTAGGTACATTAGGGGCTCTGCAAATGCAATGTGACACCTGCAGACCATTCCATCTAAGTCCTCATTCCAAATGGCACTCCTTCCCTTCTGAGCCCTCCCATGTGCCCAAACAGTGGTTTCCCCCACATATGGTGTATCATCGCACTCAGGACAAATTGGGCAACAAATTTTGGGGTCCAATTTCTCCTGTTACCCTCAGGAAAATACAAAACTGGGGGCTAAAAAAATAATTTTTGTGGGAAAAAAATTTTGTTTTATTTTTACGACTCTGCATTATAAACTTCTGTGAAGCACTTGGTGGGTCAAAGTGCTCACCACACCTCTAGATAAGTTCCTTAGGGGGTCTACTTTCCAAAATGGTGTCACTTGTGGGGGGTTTCAATGTTTAGGCACATCAGTGGCTCTTCAAACGCAACATGGCGTCCCATCTCAATTCCAGTCAATTTTGCATTGAAAAGTCAAACGGCGCTCCTTCCCTTCCGAGCTCTCCCATCCGCCCAAACAGTGGTTTACCCCCACATATGGGCTATCAGCGTACTCAGGACAAATTGTACAACAACTTTTGGGGTCCAATTTCTTCTCTTACCCTTGGGAAAATAAAAAATTGGGGGCGAAAAGATAATTTTTGTGAAAAAATATGATTTTTTATTTTTATGGTTCTACATTATAAACTTCTGTGAAGCACTTGGTGGGTCAAAGTGCTCACCACACCTCTAGATAAGTTCCTTAGGGGGTCTACTTTCCAAAATGGTGTCACTTGTAGGGGGTTTCAATGTTTAGCCACATCAGGGGCTCTCCAAACGAAACATGGCGTCCCATCTCAATTCCAGTCAATTTTGCATTGAAAAGTCAAATGGCACTCCTTCGCTTCCGAGCTCTCCCATGCGCCCAAACAGTGGTTTACCCCCACATGTGGGGTATTGGCATACTCAGGACAAATTGTACAACAATGTTTGGGGTCCATTTTCTCCTGTTACCCTTGGTAAAATAAAACAAATTGGAGCTGAATTAAATTTTTTGTGAAAAAAAGTTAAATGTTCATTTTTATGTAAACATTCAAAAAAATCCTGTGAAGCACCAGAAGGGTTAATAAACTTCTTGAATATGGTTTTGAGCACATTGAGGGGTGTAGTTTTTAGAATGGTGTCACACTTGGGTATTTTCTATCATATAGACCCCTCAAAATGACTTCAAATGAGATGTGGTCCCTAAAATAAAATGGTGTTGTAGAAATGAGAAATTGCTGGTCAACTTTTAACCCTTATAACTCCCTAACAAAAAAAAATTTTGGTTCCAAAATTTTGCTGATGTAAAGTAGACATGTGGGAAATGTTACTTATTAACCCCTTCAAGACCCAGCCTATTTTGACCTTAAAGACCTTGCCGTTTTTTGCAATTCTGACCAGTGTCCCTTTATGAGGTAATAACTCAGGAACGCTTCAACGGATCCTAGCGGTTCTGAGATTGTTTTTTCGTGACATATTGGGCTTCATGTTAGTGGTAAATTTAGGTCAATAAATTCTGCATTTATTTGTGATAAACACGGAAATTTGGCGAAAATTTTGAAAATTTCGCAATTTTCACATTTTGAATTTTTATTCTGTTAAACCAGAGAGATATGTGACACAAAATAGTTAATAAATAACATTTCCCACATGTTTACTTTACATCAGCACAATTTTGGAAACAAAATTTTTTTTTGTTAGGAAGTTATAAGGGTTAAAATTTGACCAGCGATTTGTCATTTTTACAACGAAATTTACAAAACCATTTTTTTTAGGGACCACCTCACATTTGAAGTCAGTTTGAGGGGTCTATATGGCTGAAAATACCCAAAAGTGACACCATTCTAAAAACTGCACCCCTCAAGGTACTCAAAACCACATTCAAGAAGTTTATTAACCCTTCAGGTGCTTCACAGCAGCAGAAGCAACATGGAAGGAAAAAATGAACATTTAACTTTTTAGTCACAAAAATTATCTTTTAGCAACAATTTTTTTATTTTCCCAATGGTAAAAGGAGAAACTGAACCACGAAAGTTGTTGTCCAATTTGTCCTGAGTACGCTGATACCTCATATGTGGGGGTAAACCACTGTTTGGGCGCACGGCAGGGCTTGGAAGGGAAGGAGCGCCATTTGACTTTTTGAATCAAAAATTGGCTCCACTCTTTAGCGGACACCATGTCACGTTTGGAGAGCCCCCGTGTGCCTAAAAATTGGAGCTCCCCCACAAATGACCCCATTTTGGAAACTAGACGCCCCAAGGAACTTATCTAGATGCATAGTGAGCACTTTGAACCCCCAGGTGCTTCACAAATTGATCCGTAAAAATGAAAAAGTACTTTTTTTTCACAAAAAAATTCTTTTAGCCTCAATTTTTTCATTTTCACATGGGCAACAGGATAAAATGGATCCTAAAATGTGTTGGGCAATTTCTCCTGAGTACACCAATACCTCACATGTGGGGGTAAACCACTGTTTGGGCACATGGTAAGGCTCGGAAGGGAAGGAGCGCCATTTGACTTTTTGAATGAAAAATTATTTCCATCGTTAGCGGACACCATGTCGCGTTTGGATAGCTCCTGTGTGCCTAAACATTGGCGCTCCCCCACAAGTGACCCCATTTTGGAAACTAGACCCCCCAAGGAACTTATTTAGTTGCCTAGTGAGCACTTTAAACCCTCAGGTGCTTCACAAATTGATCTGTAAAAATGAAAAAGTACTTTTTTTTCACAAAAAAATTATTTTCGCCTCAATTTTTTCATTTTCACATGGGCAGTAGGATAAAATGGATCATAAAATTTGTTGGGCAATTTCTCCCGAGTACGCCGATACCTCATATGTGGGGGTAAACCACTGTTTGGGCACACGGCAGGGCTCGGAAGGGAAGGCGCGCCATTTGACTTTTTGAATGGAAAATTAGCTCCAATTGTTAGCGGACACCATGTCGCGTTTGGAGAGCCCCCTGTGTGCCTAAACATTGGAGCTCCCCCACAAGTGACCCCATTTTGGAAACTAGACCCCCCAAGGAACTTATCTAGATGCATATTGAGCACTTTAAACCCCCAGGTGCTTCACAGAAGTTTATAACGCAGAGCCATGAAAATAAAAAATAATTTTTCTTTCCTCAAAAATGATTTTTTAGCCTGGAATTTCCTATTTTGCCAAGGATAATGGGAGAAATTGGACCCCAAATATTGTTGTCCAGTTTGTCCTGAGTACGCTGATACCCCATATGTGGGGGTAAACCACTGTTTGGGCGCACGGCAGGGCTCGGAAGGGATGGCACGCCATTTGGCTTTTTAAATGGAAAATTAGCTCCAATCATTAGCGGACACCATGTCACGTTTGGAGAGCCCCTGTGTGCTTAAACATTGGAGATCCCCCAGAAATGACACCATTTTGGAAACTAGACCCCCAAAGGAACTAATCTAGATGTGTGGTGAGGACTTTGAACCCCCAAGTGCTTCACAGAAGTTTATAACGCAGAGCCATGAAAATAAAAAAAAAAATTATTTTCTCAAAAATGATCTTTTAGCCTGCAATTTTTTATTTTCCCAAGGGTAACAGGAGAAATTTGACCCCAAAAGTTGTTGTCCAGTTTCTCCTGAGTACGGTGATACCCCATATGTGGGGGTAAATCACTGTTTGGGCACATGCCGGGGCTCGGAAGTGAAGTAGTGACGTTTTGAAATGCAGACTTTGATGGAATGCTCTGTGGGCGTCACGTTGCGTTTGCAGAGCCCCTGATGTGGCTTAACAGTAGAAACCCCCCACAAGTGACCCCATTTTGGAAACTAGACCCCCAAAGGAACTTATCTAGATGTGTGGTGAGCACTTTGAACCCCCAAGTGCTTCATAGAAGTTTATAATGCAGAGCCGTGAAAATAATAAATACGTTTTCTTTCCTCAAAAATAATTATTTAGCCCAGAATTTTTTAATTTTCCCAAGGGTAACAGGAGAAATTTGACCCCAAAAGTTGTTGTCCAGTTTCTCCTGAGTACGGTGATACCCCATATGTGGGGGTAAACTACTGTTTGGGCACATGCCGGGGCTCGGAATTGAAGTAGTGACGTTTTGAAATGCAGACTTTGATGGAATGCTCTGCGGGCGTCACGTTGCGTTTGCAGAGCCCCTGATGTGCCTAAACAGTAGAAACCCCCCACAAGTGACCCCATTTTGGAAACTAGACCCTGAAAGGAACTTATCTAGATGTGTGGTGAGCACTTTGAACCCCCAAGTGCTTCATAGAAGTTTATAATGCAGAGCCGTGAAAATAATAAATACTTTTTCTTTCCTCAAAAATAATTATTTAGCCCAGAATTTTTTATTTTCCCAAGGGTTACAGGAGAAATTGGACCCCAAAAGTTGTTGTCCAGTTTCTCCTGAGTATGCTGGTACCCCATATGTGGGGGTAAACCACTGTTTGGGCACACGTCAGGGCTCGGAAGTGAGGGAGCACCATTTGACTTTTTGAATACGAGATTGGCTGGAATCAATGGTGGCGCCATGTTGCGTTTGGAGACCCCTGATGTGCCTAAACAGTGGTAACCCCTCAATTCTACCTCCAACACTAACCCCAACACACCCCTAACTCTAATCCCAACTGTAGCCATAACCCTAATCACAACACTAACCCCAACACACCCCTAACCCTAATCCCAACTGTAGCCATAACCCTAATCACAACACTAACCCCAACACACCCCTAACCCTAATCCCAACTGTAGCCATAATGCTAATCACAACCCTAACTCCAACACACCCCTAACCACAACACTAACCCCAACACACCCCTAACCCTAACCACAACCCTAATTCCAACCCTAACCCTAAGGCTATGTGCCCACGTTGCGGATTCGTGTGAGATATTTCCGCACCATTTTTGAAAAATCGGCGGGTAAAAGGCACTGTGTTTTACCTGCGGATTTTCCGCGGATTTCCAGTGTTTTTTGTGCGGATTTCACCTGCGGATTCCTATTGAGGAACAGGTGTAAAACGCTGCGGAATCCGCACAAAGAATTGACATGCTGCGGAAAATACAACGCAGCGTTCCCGCGCGGTATTTTCCGCACCATGGGCACAGCGGATTTGGTTTTTCATATGTTTACATGGTACTGTAAACCTGATGGAATACTGCTGCGAATCCGCAGCCAAATCCGCACCGTGTGCACATAGCCTAATTCTAAAGGTATGTGCACACGCTGCGGATCCGCAGCAGTTTCCCATGAGTGTACAGTTCAATGTAAACCTATGGGAAACAAAAATCGCTGTACACATGCTGCGGAAAAACTGCACGGAAACGCAGCGGTTTACATTCCGCAGCATGTCACTTCTTTGTGCGGATTCCGCAGCGGTTTTACAACTGCTCCAATAGAAAATCGCAATTGTAAAACCGCAGTGAAATGCGCAGAAAAAAACGCGGTAAATCTGCCATAAATCCGCAGCGGTTTAGCACTGCGGATTTATCAAATCCGCAGCGGAAAAATCCGCAGAGGACCAGAATACGTGTGCACATTCCTAACCCTAACCCTAGCCCTAACCCTAACCCTAACCCTAACCCTACCCCTACCCCTAACCCTACCCCTACCCCTAACCCTACCCCTAACCCTAACCCTATTCTAACATTAGTGGAAAAAAAAAAATTTCTTTATTTTTTTATTGTCCCTACCTATGGGGGTGACAAAGGGGGGGGGGTCATTTATTATTTTTTTTATTTTGATCACTGAGGTATAATCTATCTCAGTGATCAAAATGCACTTTGGAACGAATCTGCCGGCCGGCAGATTCGGCGGGCGCACTGCGCATGCGCCCGCCATTTTGGAAGATGGCGGCGCCCGGGAGAAGACGGACGGGACCACGGCTGGATCGGTAAGTATGATAGGGTTGGGGGGGGGACCACGGGGGGGGGATCGGAGCACGGGGGGGGGAATCGGAGCGCGGGAGGGGTGGAACGGAGCGCGGGGGGCGTGGAACGGAGCACGGGGGGGCTGGAATGGAGCACGGGGGGGTGGAACGGAGCACGGGGGGGGTGGATCGGAGCGCAGGGGGGGTGATTGGAGCACGGGGGGGTGATTGGAGCACTGGGGGAGCGGACACGAGCACGGGGGGAGCGGAGCACTGGACGGAGGGGAGCCGGAGCAGTGTACCGGCCAGATCGGGGGGGTGGGGGGGCGATCGGAGGGGTGGGGTGGGGGCACACTAGTATTTCCAGCCATGGCCGATGATATTTCAGCATCGGCCATGGCTGGATTGTAATATTTCACCCGTTATAATGGGTGAAATATTACAAATCGCTCTGATTGGCAGTTTCACTTTCAACAGCCAATCAGAGCGATCGTAGCCACGAGGGGGTGAAGCCACCCCCCCTGGGCTAAACTACCACTCCCCCTGTCCCTGCAGATCGGGTGAAATGGGAGTTAACCCTTTCACCCGATCTGCAGGGACGCGATCTTTCCATGACGCCGCATAGGCGTCATGGGTCGGAATGGCACCGACTTTCATGACGCCTACGTGGCGTCAAAGGTCGGGAAGGGGTTAAGTATTTTGTGTGACATATCTCTGTGATTTAATTGCATAAAAATTCAAAGTTGGAAAATTGCGAAATTTTCATAATTTTCGCCAAATTTCCGTTTTTTTCACAAATAAACGCAGGTACTATCAAAGAATTTTTACCATTGTCATGAAGTACAATATGTCACGAGAAAACAATGTCAGAATCACCAGGATCCATTGAAGCGTTCCAGAGTTACAGGTCCTTCTCAAAAAATTAGCATATAGTGTTAAATTTCATTATTTACCATAATGTAATGATTACAATTAAACTTTCATATATTATAGATTCATTATCCACCAACTGAAATTTGTCAGGTCTTTTATTGTTTTAATACTGATGATTTTGGCATACAACTCCTGATAACCCAAAAAACCTGTCTCAATAAATTAGCATATTTCACCCATCCAATCAAATAAAAGTGTTTTTTAATAACAAAACAAAAAAACCAACAAATAATAATGTTCAGTTATGCACTCAATACTTGGTCGGGAATCCTTTGGCAGAAATGACTGCTTCAATGCGGCGTGGCATGGAGGCAATCAGCCTATGACACTGCTGAGATGTTATGGAGGCCCAGGATGCTTCAATAGCGGCCTTAAGCTCATCCAGAGTGTTGGGTCTTGCGTCTCTCAACTTTCTCTTCACAATATCTCACAGATTCTCTATGGGGTTCAGGTCAGGAGAGTTGGCAGGCCAATTGAGCACAGTAATACCATGGTCAGTAAACCATTTACCAGTGGTTTTGGCACTGTGAGCAGGTGCCAGGTCGGGCTGAAAAATGAAATCTTCATCTCCATAAAGCATTTCAGCCGATGGAAGCATGAAGTGCTCCAAAATCTCCTGATAGCTAGCTGCATTGACCCTGCCCTTGATGAAACACAGTGGACCAACACCAGCAGCTGACATGGCACCCCACACCATCACTGACTGTGGGTACTTGACACTGGACTTCAGGCATTTTGGCATTTCCTTCTCCCCAGTCTTCCTCCAGACTCTGGCACCTTGATTTCCGAATGACATGCAAAATTTGCTTTCATCAGAAAAAAGTACTTGGGACCACTTGGCAACAGTCCAGTGCTGCTTCTCTGTAGCCCAGGTCAGGCGCCTCTGCCGCTGTTTATGGTTCAAAAGTGGCTTTACCTGGGGAATGCGGCACCTGTAGCCCATTTCCTGCACACGCCTGTGCACGGTGGCTCTGGATGTTTCCACACCAGACTCAGTCCACTGCTTCCTCAGGTTTCCCAAGGTCTGGAATCGGTCCTTCTCCTCAATCTTCCTCAGGGTTCGGTCTCCTCTTCTCGTTGTACAGCGTTTTCTGCCACATTGTTTCCTTCCAACAGACTTACCATTGATGTGCCTTGATACAGCACTCTGGGAACAGCCTATTTGTTGAGAAATTTCTTTCTGGGTCTTACCCTCTTGCTTGAGGGTGTCAATGATGGCCTTCTTGACATCTGTCAGGTCGCTAGTCTTACCCATGATGGGGGTTTTGAGTAATGAACCAGGCAGGGAGTTTATAAAAGCCTCAGGTATCTTTTGCATGTGTTTAGAGTTAATTAGTTGATTCAGAAGATTAGGGTAATAGGTCGTTTAGAGAACCTTTTCTTGATATGCTAATTTATTGAGACAGGTTTTTGGGTTATCAGGAGTTGTATGCCAAAATCATCAGTATTAAAACAATAAAAGACCTGACAAATTTCAGTTGGTGGATAATGAATCTATAATATATGAAAGTTTAATTGTAATCATTACATTATGGTAAATAATGAAATTTAACACTATATGCTAATTTTTTGAGAAGGACCTGTATAACCTCATAAAGGGACAGTGGTCAGAATTGTAAAAATTGGCCCGGTCATTAACGTGCAAACCACCCTTGGGGGTAAAGGGGTTAAAGTGATGTCTGTGTAATTATCCAAAGTGTTTTCCCTAGAATTTTTTTTTTTTTTTTTAAACCCTGACTTTTTGACATTTTCAAGCCAGTTTGAAGCGTCTCCGCCAAAATGGGTGGAGCTGGGGAGGAGATGGAGAGTAGCTACGTCCACCTATCAAATTTATCATAAGTGCTGGCATTTTCTGCACCAGAAATATTACTCCAGCCACTGGCGCATGCCACTGAGAAGATGCAGCAAACTAAAGACCTTTCCCCAAATTTTTCATGTTGAACTGAACATCCAATGTGATAGTGGCTGCAAGGTGGAATAAAACCTTTATTTTTTTTTCTAAGTTCGCTGCACCGTTGTGGAGATTTTAGCAATCAAAGTATTTGGCAGCTAATGAGTTAACTTTAGTTAAGTCCAAGTGTGTTCTTAGATAGTTTTCACTGGGGGAGAGGGTGTGTACTTGTTCTTCTCGGTGTAGGATGCGGACCAATAATAAGCAGGTAGCAATCCACAGATGAAAAAACACTCCTCATCATAGCTTAGAGCAGGCTTCTCAATGTGTGAGATAGATATTGAAAAAAACTATGATCAAAAGGCAATAGTTCTATAATAAAAACCAAAATTTTATTAGTACAAACATTATTAAAAGGCATATACTGCCAATCATTGGGGAGACAGAACCACCAACAAACAACACACCAACACCGGTGTTGACGCACAGCGTCCAAGCATATCACATTATAGGTTGCACTACCTGGCGATGTATCATAACATACCCTGGCAATTGGCAGATTTCTGCCCTATACGCCACTACATAGGGTGATAGAAATCCCTCCCAATACCAACCCCCATACGGCCCATATTCAGCCAATGTAAAAGGAGGACATAAGGATTACCCGTATAGGAGAGAAGTCACCGCTGCTGGACACCGTGCGTCTGCCCCGACGCGCGTTTCGGACTCCTTTTTCAAGGGGCCTATTGAGTGCAGTGTTCCCTGTCCTTTTCTAGTCCCGGAATGCAGCGTGGAACGCCGCAGACCGGAAGTGAACTGTCCGACCCCGGAAGTGACGCGCGAGGTTGCCTAGCTACCGGCGACGCCAGCCAGCGTCAGCGTCACAAGGCAGACAGAGCCGGGGAAAACCCCCCGCCCTATCACCAGACGCCGAAGCAGGCAGGAGTGGCCAGGAGCCGGCAACGCGCGCGTGCAGGGGTAGGACAACAGGAGAGAGCAAAATGACACTGCGCCCACATATAGCATATGATCACAATAAACAACAGAATATAGCGTTTCCAAATTATACCAGATATGATGACAGTAGTAATAACATACTAATAGGGACATAGCACCCACTCCAACCCGCCCACACTATAAAAAATACAATTACATTACAATTAATAAATACATAGGTGGTAACACTTTGGGTGAGTTTCGAGTCTCCAATAAACAAGTCCGTAATTTGTTTTCTTGTCATCATTACATCGATAATTGGTATCCTTTTCCTGCTGCAACCGTTTCATATGCTGATTGTGCACACATAACACGGAACAACAAATAGCATCTAAAAAGTATAAAAACATAGTTAAGAAACACATAGTGATGGTGCGATGCATGTCACCGGCAAACGACAAACGACAAGAGATGGGTAAGCATTATAAGAAAGGGGCATAGCTGATATTTTCGTTCAGTCCAGATAGATGTAGGGTACCCAAGGTCCATATCCACCTGGACTCCAACTGGGCTAGTCTCTTGGTCAGATTACCACCCCGAATCCCAGCATCAAGCATATCAATGCCACGGACCCTAAATAGGGCCCCATCACAGTTGTGATGCTGTTTAAAATGACGAGGAATTGTTTTTAACCCTTATCCGGCTGAATAGGTACAATTGTAACTATTCCGTTTTAAAATTGCAATAACTTTTTTTTGAAAAGACGTAGAGGGCTGAAATTTCGTGACATCTCTACATTTTTGGTCCAGAATATATTGGCCAAATTTCAATAAAATATCTCCACCCGCTTCCGAGATAAGGGGTCGAGATCTTTTTGCATCCATAACAAGCTGCATAGGTACAAATGTACCTCATATATTTTGAATGAAGATAATGCAAGGGAAAAAGCATAATTTTTTTTTTAATGATAATGCTATTTAACTATTATAAACAAGTAAAAAACTGTTCATTTACATTATAAAAGAAAATGTAAGAAACTTTTTTTTATTGATTTTCTTTGCAAGTAATGCATGTTGGCTTTGCTACAGAGTGTTCATCGCAAATGGGTTTCACACAAACCACACAAGACTTTCTAGTCTTGCGTTGTTTTCGCCTCAGGTCTCTGCAGACATAGCAACTACGAACAACAGGGGAGGGTCCACGACTACCATGAGGTATTTTGGGGCCAGCTGCTGGCTGCGATGCTACCACAATGCATCGTCCAAGCACCATTTCTACTGCACCTCGAAGAAAATGGTTTCTCATTATCATTTTGTTTGTACTACGATCTTCAATTGCAATCATACACAGCTGATTTGCGAGATCTTTCAGGAACTTTCTTCGTTGATCCTTTGCCCTGAAGCTTGGATTGTGTTCTCTGTAGATGATGTAGGATGCTAACCCACTGACATCAATCATATTGTAGAAAAATGCCAAAGTCCAACGTGATGTTCGTCGTTTCACAGTGTACTCTCCCAACATTTTATCCATAACATCAACGCCACCTTTTGTTATGTTGTAGTATTTTATTATCTCTGGCTTGGCTGCTAGTGTCTCTTCAACTTCTCCCGTCATGTGCATAGATGATAGAAGCACGACTGATTTGTTCTTCTTTGGTACATATGAACAGACTGTTGCATCATGATTGTAGGCAAAATTTGTCGAGTATACAGGCCTTTCTTTGGCAGGCTGCATGTTGTTAGGTAGGAACCTTTTGTTTTTTCTCACTGTACCAACTAGTGTCATGTTCCAGGAGTTCAATACCTTAGCTAGTTCCATGGTTGTAAAGAAGTTATCGGTGGTGACATTTCTTCCAGAGCCTTTATACGAGCTCACTAGGTCCAATACTGTTCGTTCTCCAATGTTTACTTGTCGAGGACCATCAGTTGGTTTCCCAGTGTAGAGCTGACCTTGTAAAGGGTAGGCATTTGATGAGTCACAAGCCCAGAAAATCTTTATGCCATATTTAGCTGGTTTTGAAGGTATATACTGGGTAAATTTAGTATGACCTCTAAATGGAAATAATTGCTCGTCGACGGTGATACAATGATATGGCTTGTAGGCTCTCTCCAGATTACTGTTCAGCATTGTCCAGATGTCCCGTATTGGTGCAGCTTTATCTGTTTGCACACGTTCTGCACGTGTATTTTCGTTGTCAAACCTGATAAATCTGAGTATCATCTTGAAGCGGTCACGAGACATGGCTGCACGTATAAGAGGCAGAGCAGCAACATTCCACATTTCCTCCAGATTCTCTTTGTTGGCTCTGTGCACACCAGCAGCAATCAGTATGCCCAAAAATGCATGAAGTTCAGTTTCAGTAAATTGCTTGAATGTTTTTTGTGGTGGCCGTTTGGAAGAATCAGGAAAACGTTGTACCAGTTCGTTGTTGTAAGCATCACAAACTCTCTTGGCCTTTCGATTCGTTTCCCGTAATATGATGTCACACATCTCGGGAGTCATGATGGACTTGAATAGCTCTTTTGCTGTATATAGGTTGCTGATTGCTGCAGGGCCACCTCTTTGTCGTAGGACATTACGAGATTTTGTTTGTGCATTTGGCAGTGGATTACTGCACCATTGAGTTTCATCCTTAGCAGTCCAAATGTCGCCTGCACTTTGAGGCACAGAATCATCCTCAACACTTTCGTCTGATTCGTATTCATTTTCATGCTCTATGACCATTTCTTGTTCAATGTCTGAATCTTCTTCAGTAACATCCACTTGTGGTACATAGTTTTCATCATCAGATGGAACATATGGTTCATCCTCATGCTCAGAATCAGATTCTTCTAGCATTCGCATTATTTCGTCAGACGTAAATCTGTAAATATGAAAAAATGTAAAATAAATAATTTTCCGAAATACTACATTATTGGCTTTTCACAAAATTATACTAACCTGCAAACACGTTTTCTTGGATTATGGCGGAAACTAGATCCAGCATTACTATCACTCATGATGACTTGCTAGATGAATTTTGGCTTCGTATTTTGTGCTGAATATAAATAAAACATCGTAAAACAATATGTAGATACTAATTATTATCCATTTTTCGTATAAAAATTATACCTATAGTGATAAGTTTCATACAAAATATATGTAAGCCAAGTCCAGGCTGAAAGACAATTTGACTGTTCTGTCCCCACATAATGAGAATAAAGGTATAACTGGCTGTTAGATGCTGTGAGACTTTCCTACCTTCGTTTCCAAGAAATTGAAGACTTCACAAGCCTAGAAATGTGTGCTCACAGCAATGAGATGAACAGCAAAATGGCTAATGAGAGGAGGGAGGCAGGAAGACAAGTAGAAGCCACTCCCAGTTTGAATTAACTTAATTGACAGCAACATAAGTGACCAGTAACAACACTGAACAATAGATATCAGCATAACATTTGTAGCTGAATGAACTTTAGTTTCTGAAACCAAGTAAAGTCTTCCCACAGTGGAGGTATATGTGAAGGTACAATTGTACCTATGCAGCCTGTTAAGGTTGTAAAATTATGCAGCCTGACAAGGGTTAATAACTGTATATCACTCACAGTTGCAGCAGCCGCTATGCCCAACACGTGCTCTCTGACACGTACTTTCAATTGCCTACTAGTCATACCGATATAAATTTTTCGGCATGGGCAAATTCCATAGTACACAACATACCGGCTCGTGCAAGTTATCCATTTTTTGATCTTAAAAGAACGGGAGCAATCCTGGTTCTCAAAGTCATTACTCGTTTCTATATTTGCACAAGCCACACAGCGGCCACATGAGGAACATCCTTGTCTTCTCGGCATCTGATCCAAAAAAGTACCGTGGGATTCGGCACTATAATGGCTGGATACCAAGTGATCGCGCAGATTTTTTGATCTCCTAGCCGTTATGGCTGCCCTTGGTGGTAAAAATTTGGCAATCACTGGGTCCGCCCTCAATATATGCCATGATTTGTCCATAATGCTCCTCATGCGAGCAAACTGCGAATGATAATTAGTCACAAATCTGACCATATTTTGATCTTTTTTTAAGTCCTTTGGGCCATATAGTAAGGTGTTTCTTGACGCATGTTTCGCCCTATTAAAGGCTTTCTTTATCATGCGATTACTATACCCCCGTTCACGCAAACGTAATTTCAGATCTTCAGCCTGGATGGCAAACTCCTCATCCACCGAACATAATCTCCGGAGGCGCAAGAATTGCCCCATGGGAACTGATTGTATCATGTGTCCCGGGTGGGATGATGACGCATGCAACAGCATGTTTATAGAGGTTGGCTTGCGGAAAATATTAGTCTGTACTTCTCCCTTTTCGTCCTTACGTAACAATACATCCAAGAACTCAATGGTCCTCTGATTGTATTTATACGTAATATAAATATTTAAATCATTTCTATTCAAAGATGCCATGAAAATCTCCAGGTCATCTTGTGACCCCTGCCAGATCAGCAATATGTCGTCGATGTACCGCGTCCAAGACAGGACACGGCACATCGGCGACGACTGATCTGGCAGGGAGAGGTCTCTCTCCCACAGCCCCAGGAACAGGTTAGCATACGCAGGGGCAAAAGAAGCCCCCATAGCTGTTCCCTGGAGCTGCAGGAAGAAAGACCCCTTAAAGAAGAAAAAGTTATGGGTTAATGTAAACCTGAGAAGCTCTATAACCAACTTCTGAATGTCCCTAGGTAAACTCGACATACTTAGGAATACACTGGTAGCCCTAATACCATCCTCATGCCTGATGCTCGTATAGAGGGACTCAACGTCCCCCGTTACGAACATCATATCCTCTTCCAGTTGTAGGCCATCCACCCGCTTTAATAGATCTCCTGTGTCCTTCAAAAAGGATGGCAACCCCTCAACTAGCGGCTGTAGTTTGGAGTCAATCCACCGATTCACCGGTTCTAAATAATTGCCCCTACCAGAGATAATCGGGCGTCCAGGGGGAGTCTGCGCGTCCTTATGGATTTTAGGCAACAAATAGAATGTTGGAATCGTGGGCTCAGATACCATTAGAGCTGTTGCCAATCCCTTCGTAATAACTCCATCTTCCGTGGCCTGATTAATAATCAGATGGGGCTGTGTGGTAAAGGAGGATAACGGGTTGAATGTCAGTTTTTTATAACAGATGTTATTATTGAGTTGGCGATAAGCCTCTCTCTCATACAATTTCTTAGGCCAAACAACCACGTTACCCCCCTTATCCGCTGGTTTGTATACCACATCCGTAAAATCCTGTAGGACGCGCAGACGCCCCCTTTCTTCCCTTGTAAGATTATCCCTGTAGACATACCGCGGGATCTCCCTAAACTCCCTAGATACAATCTGTACAAACAAATCCACATTGGGACATGTTGCCAGAGGAGGGAATTTTTTGGATTTAGGCCGTATCGTAGGTGGAATTTTACCTCCTACCGGAGTACTCTGCTCGATGGATAACTCCTCCAATGCACGCAAGGCTATTTGTTCTTCCTCTGTTGGAAAAAGTTCAGAGAGGTTGCCATCAAAAAAATGTTTTTTAAAAATCAAAGAGCGGGCAAACAAATTTAAATCTTTGACGGCCAAAAACGCATCAAATGACGCGGCAGGAGAAAATGACAGACCCTTTTCGAGGATGGCCAGATCTATTTCTGAAAAGACATGATTACTAAGGTTAATTACCTTATTAGTATGTCTGGTACGGACGGGTGACCGATTATTACGTCTATACGGATGATACGAAAATTCCCTCAGATCTCGTCTCCCTCCTTCGGATCTAGTACTCATAGATGATCCTGAGGCCTCTGACAGGTCACTCCTGGATGAGATCGATATTTCAGAGGGAGCCCGTTCCAATTGTTGGATCTGAGACTTCGGTTTACGCCATAAGTACACTGTCTCATTTTCATAGTCACGTCGATCACGGTTTAATTTATTCAACTGTGTAGATTGTACTTTCTTTACCACTGCCTCCAAAGTTTTGTCGAGCTGACCATGGAACACCTCACACTTTTCCGCAGTGCCAATCAATTTCAACTCCTCCTCCATTTTTTTGATATTACCATCCAATTGTGAAATCACACTGTCATTATGTTCAATTAGGAGCTGCATTAATATCTGTGAACAGCCACTGCATGCGTCCTCCCACCGGGACACAAATGTGCTATCCTCAACCGGAAATGTGGGGATGACCCTCACCCGGAGCCCTCGTGGTATCATTTTCCTATTCATATACTTGTCTAGGAACGTACGGTTCCACCACAATTTAGTCCGTTTGATGACCATCTGTTGTAAGGTTGTGGTAAGACCTTCCCATCTCCCATCGCAGGACGACTGCACATTAGCTCCATCACCCCCAAATACTTGGTCAATATGCGACAGCCAGTTTTTCTCCCTGGCTTGAAAATCCATGTCAAATATGTAACCTGTGCGAAACACAGCAAAGATTATCATCAAAGATATATGACAAAAGAACATGGTAAAGTATTCAATCACCACTTAATAAGTCACCATGTAAATATCGGATTACTGTAGCCTATCATCAATTACTACATAGATATTGAAAAAAACGATGATCAAAAGGCAATAGTTCTATAATAAAAACCAAAATTTTATTAGTACAAACATTATTAAAAGGCATATATTGCCAATCATTGGGGAGACAGAACCACCAACAAACAACACACCAACACCGGTGTTGACGCACAGCGTCCAAGCATATCACATTATAGGTTGCACTACCTGGCGATGTATCATAACATACCCTGGCAATAGGCAGATTTCTGCCCTATACGCCACTACATAGGGTGATAGAAATCCCTCCCAATACCAACCCCCATACGGCCCATATTCAGCCAATGTAAAAGGAGGACATAAGGATTACCCGTATAGGAGAGAAGTCACCGCTGCTGGACACCGTGCGTCTGCCCCGACGCGCGTTTCGGACTCCTTTTTCAAGGGGCCTATTGAGTGCAGTGTTCCCTGTCCTTTTACATTGGCTGAATATGGGCCGTATGGGGGTTGGTATTGGGAGGGATTTCTATCACCCTATGTAGTGGCGTATAGGGCAGAAATCTGCCTATTGCCAGGGTATGTTATGATACATCGCCAGGTAGTGCAACCTATAATGTGATATGCTTGGACGCTGTGCGTCAACACCGGTGTTGGTGTGTTGTTTGTTGGTGGTTCTGTCTCCCCAATGATTGGCAATATATGCCTTTTAATAATGTTTGTACTAATAAAATTTTGGTTTTTATTATAGAACTATTGCCTTTTGATCATCGTTTTTTTCAATATCTATGTAGTAATTGATGATAGGCTACAGTAATCCGATATTTACATGGTGACTTATTAAGTGGTGATTGTATACTTTACCATGTTCTTTTGTCATATATCTTTGATGATAATCTTTGCTGTGTTTCGCACAGGTTACATATTTGACATGGATTTTCAAGCCAGGGAGAAAAACTGGCTGTCGCATATTGACCAAGTATTTGGGGGTGATGGAGCTAATGTGCAGTCGTCCTGCGATGGGAGATGGGAAGGTCTTACCACAACCTTACAACAGATGGTCATCAAACGGACTAAATTGTGGTGGAACCGTACGTTCCTAGACAAGTATATGAATAGGAAAATGATACCACGAGGGCTCCGGGTGAGGGTCATCCCCACATTTCCGGTTGAGGATAGCACATTTGTGTCCCGGTGGGAGGACGCATGCAGTGGCTGTTCACAGATATTAATGCAGCTCCTAATTGAACATAATGACAGTGTGATTTCACAATTGGATGGTAATATCAAAAAAATGGAGGAGGAGTTGAAATTGATTGGCACTGCGGAAAAGTGTGAGGTGTTCCATGGTCAGCTCGACAAAACTTTGGAGGCAGTGGTAAAGAAAGTACAATCTACACAGTTGAATAAATTAAACCGTGATCGACGTGACTATGAAAATTAGACAGTGTACTTATGGCGTAAACCGAAGTCTCAGATCCAACAATTGGAACGGGCTCCCTCTGAAATATCGATCTCATTCAGGAGTGACCTGTCAGAGGCCTCAGGATCATCTGAGTACTAGATCCGAAGGAGGGAGACGAGATCTGAGGGAATTTTCGTATCATCCGTATAGACGTAATAATCGGTCACCCGTCCGTACCAGACATACTAATAAGGTAATTAACCTTAGTAATCATGTCTTTTCAGAAATAGATCTGGCCATCCTCGAAAAGGGTCTGTCATTTTCTCCTGCCGCGTCATTTGATGCGTTTTTGGCCGTCAAAGATTTAAATTTGTTTGCCCGCTCTTTGATTTTTAAAAAACATTTTTTTGATGGCAACCTCTCTGAACTTTTTCCAACAGAGGAAGAACAAATAGCCTTGCGTGCATTGGAGGAGTTATCCATCGAGCAGAGTACTCCGGTAGGAGGTAAAATTCCACCTACGATACGGCCTAAATCCAAAAAATTCCCTCCTCTGGCAACATGTCCCAATGTGGATTTGTTTGTACAGATTGTATCTAGGGAGTTTAGGGAGATCCCGCGGTATGTCTACAGGGATAATCTTACAAGGGAAGAAAGGGGGCGTCTGCGCGTCCTACAGGATTTTACGGATGTGGTATACAAACCAGCGGATAAGGGGGGTAACGTGGTTGTTTGGCCTAAGAAATTGTATGAGAGAGAGGCTTATCGCCAACTCAATAATAACATCTGTTATAAAAAACTGACATTCAACCCGTTATCCTCCTTTACCACACAGCCCCATCTGATTATTAATCAGGCCACGGAAGATGGAGTTATTACGAAGGAATTGGCAACAGCTCTAATGGTATCTGAGCCCACGATTCCAACATTCTATTTGTTGCCTAAAATCCATAAGGACGCGCAGACTCCCCCTGGACGCCCGATTATCTCTGGTAGGGGCAATTATTTAGAACCGGTGAATCGGTGGATTGACTCCAAACTACAGCCGCTAGTTGAGGGGTTGCCATCCTTTTTGAAGGACACAGGAGATCTATTAAAGCGGGTGGATGGCCTACAACTGGAAGAGGATATGATGTTCGTAACGGGGGACGTTGAGTCCCTCTATACGAGCATCAGGCATGAGGATGGTATTAGGGCCACCAGTGTATTCCTAAGTATGTCGAGTTTACCTAGGGACATTCAGAAGTTGGTTATAGAGCTTCTCAGGTTTACATTAACCCATAACTTTTTCGTCTTTAAGGGGTCTTTCTTCCTGCAGCTCCAGGGAACAGCTATGGGGGCTTCTTTTGCCCCTGCGTATGCTAACCTGTTCCTGGGGCTGTGGGAGAGAGACCTCTCCCTGCCAGATCAGTCGTCGCCGATGTGCCGTGTCCTGTCTTGGACACGGTACATCGACGACATATTGCTGATCTGGCAGGGGTCACAAGATGACCTGGAAATTTTCATGGCATCTTTGAATAGAAATGATTTAAATATTTATATTACGTATAAATACAATCCAAGGACCATTGAGTTCTTGGATGTATTGTTACGTAAGGACGAAAAGGGAGAAGTACAGACTAATATTTTCCGCAAGCCAACCTCTATAAACATGCTGTTGCATGCGTCATCATCCCACCCGGGACACATGATACAATCAGTTCCCATGGGGCAATTCTTGCGCCTCCGGAGATTATGTTCGGTGGATGAGGAGTTTGCTATCCAGGCTGAAGATCTGAAATTACGTTTGCGTGAACGGGGGTATAGTAATCGCATGATAAAGAAAGCCTCTAATAGGGCGAAACATGTGTCAAGAAACACCTTACTATATGGCCCGAAGGACTTAAAAAAAGATCAAAATATGGTCAGATTTGTGACTAATTATCATTCGCAGTTTGCTCGCATGAGGAGCATTATGGACAAATCATGGCATATATTGAGGGCGGACCCAGTGATTGCCAAATTTTTACCACCAAGGGCAGCCATAACGGCTAGGAGATCAAAAAATCTGCGCGATCACTTGGTATCCAGCCATTATAGTGCCGAATCCCACGGTACTTTTTTGGATCAGATGCCGAGAAGACAAGGATGTTCCTCATGTGGCCGCTGTGTGGCTTGTGCAAATATAGAAACGAGTAATGACTTTGAGAACCAGGATTGCTCCCGTTCTTTTAAGATCAAAAAATGGATAACTTGCACGAGCCGGTATGTTGTGTACTATGGAATTTGCCCATGCTGAAAAATTTATATCGGTATGACTAGTAGGCAATTGAAAGTACGTGTCAGAGAGCACGTGTTGGGCATAGCGGCTGCTGCAACTGTGAGTGATATACAGTTATTAAAAACAATTCCTCGTCATTTTAAACAGCATCACAACTGTGATGGGGCCCTATTTAGGGTCCGTGGCATTGATATGCTTGATGCTGGGATTCGGGGTGGTAATCTGACCAAGAGACTAGCCCAGTTGGAGTCCAGGTGGATATGGACCTTGGGTACCCTACATCTATCTGGACTGAACGAAAATATCAGCTATGCCCCTTTCTTATAATGCTTACCCATCTCTTGTCGTTTGCCGGTGACATGCATCGCACCATCACTATGTGTTTCTTAACTATGTTTTTATACTTTTTAGATGCTATTTGTTGTTCCGTGTTATGTGTGCACAATCAGCATATGAAACGGTTGCAGCAGGAAAAGGATACCAATTATCGATGTAATGATGACAAGAAAACAAATTACGGACTTGTTTATTGGAGACTCGAAACTCACCCAAAGTGTTACCACCTATGTATTTATTAATTGTAATGTAATTGTATTTTTTATAGTGTGGGCGGGTTGGAGTGGGTGCTATGTCCCTATTAGTATGTTATTACTACTGTCATCATATCTGGTATAATTTGTTTATTGTGATCATATGCTATATGTGGGCGCAGTGTCATTTTGCTCTCTCCTGTTGTCCTACCCCTGCACGCGCGCGTTGCCGGCTCCTGGCCACTCCTGCCTGCTTCGGCGTCTGGTGATAGGGCGGGGGGTTTTCCCCGGCTCTGTCTGCCTTGTGACGCTGACGCTGGCTGGCGTCGCCGGTAGCTAGGCAACCTCGCGCGTCACTTCCGGGGTCGGACAGTTCACTTCCGGTCTGCGGCGTTCCACGCTGCATTCCGGGACTAGAAAAGGACAGGGAACACTGCACTCAATAGGCCCCTTGAAAAAGGAGTCCGAAACGCGCATCGGGGCAGACGCACGGTGTCCAGCAGCGGTGACTTCTCTCCTATACGGGTAATCCTTATGTCCTCCTTTTACATTGGCTGAATATGGGCCGTATGGGGGTTGGTATTGGGAGGGATTTCTATCACCCTATGTAGTGGCGTATAGGGCAGAAATCTGCCTATTGCCAGGGTATGTTATGATACATCGCCAGGTAGTGCAACATATAATGTGATATGCTTGGACGCTGTGCGTCAACACCGGTGTTGGTGTGTTGTTTGTTGGTGGTTCTGTCTCCCCAATGATTGGCAATATATGCCTTTTAATAATGTTTGTACTAATAAAATTTTGGTTTTTATTATAGAACTATTGCCTTTTGATCATCGTTTTTTTCAATATCTATGTAGTAATTGATGATAGGCTACAGTAATCCGATATTTACATGGGGACTTATTAAGTGGTGATTGTATACTTTACCATGTTCTTTTGTCATATATCTTTGATGTCAATGTGTGAGATGTAGTTAAGGTACTGTCACACTAGACGATATCGCTAGCGATCCGTGACGTTGCAGCGTCCTCGCTAGCGATATCGTCCAGTGTGACAGGCAGCAGCGATCAGGCCCCTGCTGGGAGATCGCTGGTCGGGGAAGAAAGTCCAGAACTTTATTTCGTTGCTGGACTCCCCGTAGACATCGCTGAATCGGCGTGTGTGACACCGATTCAGCGATATCTTCACTGGTAACCAGGGTAAACATCGGGTAACTAAGCGCAGGGCCGCGCTTAGTAACCCGATGTTTACCCTGGTTACCAGCGTAAAAAAACAAACACTACATACTTACATTCAGCTGTCTGTCCCTTGCCGTCTGGTTCCTGCACTGACTGCTGGCCGTAAAGTGAAAGTGAAAGCACAGCACAGCGGTGAGTCACCGCTGTGTGACTCACCGCTGTGCTGTGCTTTCACTTTCACGGCCAGCAGTCAGTGCAGGAACCAGACGGCAAGGGACAGACAGCTGAATGTAAGTATGTACTGTTTGTTTTTTTACGCTGGTAACCAGGGTAAACATCGGGTTACTAAGCGCGGCCCTGCGCTTAGTTACCCGATGTTTACCCTGGTTACCGGGGACCTCGGGATCGTTGGTCGCTGGAGAGCTGTCTGTGTGACAGCTCTCCAGCGACCAAACAGCGACGCTGCAGCGATCCGGATCGTTGTCGGTATCGCTGCAGCGTCGCTAAGTGTGACGGTACCTTAACACTCAATGCTCTGCAGCGAGATCAGACTGTCTGATATTCCATCTCACACAGGAGCAGCCTGTTCTGGGCTTCTCCTGTGTGAGATGTAATGACTGATCTCGCTGCATGGTAGAAGAGTCAGATACGCAGTTCCCTGGTGGCGTCCCCCAACCAATGTTCTAGATTTACATGTCTCCACCCATGTGTGTGTCTAGACAGAGCCCTGTCAATCCAGGGCAGGAGGCAGGAAGAACTGCCGGTGACATGCTTGTCTGATTAATGTACAGCACAGCTTGGTCCCCAGTTGCTTGTAAAGTGTGGGTTTCTCTTAAACGCCGCACTGTTTCAGGGTCGTACATACCTGGATGAGATCATACAGCCAGTGCCTGATGCATGCTGCCTGTGGATTGGGCAGCATGTATTACCTGGCAGGTTTACTAGAAGTCACAACAAATTGTGGTGTAATTTTGAAGCATCGTATAGACCAAATCCTATTTCCCGTCTATGTAGCAATCCGCCACAACCACTTGTGAAAAATGTCTAGATCATGTCTGAAACACACAATTCAGTGCAAAGCCTGATGACACTTTTGGCACACAGAATTTTGGTGCATACAGCCTAAGGCTATGTTCACATTTGCGTTGCATCGGGCGCAGGTTCGGCGACGCATGCGTTATGTGCCCCTATATTTAACATGGGGGCGCATGGACATGCGTTGTCTTGCGTTTTGTGGCGCATGCGTCATTTTTGGCGCAAGCGTCAGGGCGCAGAGGACGTTGAATGTTGCATTTTTTTTGCGTCCAAAATCAAGCCAAAAATGGACGCATGCGTCACAAAACAATGCGTTTTTGCATGCGTTTTGCATGCGTTGTGCGTTGCGTCGCCGACGCAACGCCCAACAACGCAAATGTGAACGTAGCCTAACCCCTTTCTGACCTCGGACGGGATAGTACGAGGTCAGCTCCCCTGCTTTGATGTGGGCTCGGGCGGTGAGCCCACATCAAAGCCGCAACATGTCATGTGTCGTGTGTCACGTGTTTTAAACAGCTGACATGTGCGCGCAATAGCGGCAAGTGGAATCGCAATCCACCCGCTGCTATTAACTAGTTAAATGCCACTGTCAAACGCTGACAGCGGCATTTAACTACCGCTTCCGGCCGCGCGGCCCAAAATGCGTGCATCGCCGACCCCCCGTCACATGATCGGGGGTCAGCGATGCATCAGGATAGTAACCATAGAGGTCCTTGAGACCTCTATGGTTACTGATGCCGGTTTGCTGTGAGCCCCACCCTGTGGTCGGCGCTCATAGCAGTGCAGTAATTCAGCTACATAGGAGCGATCTGAGCTTCGCTCCTATGTAGCAGAGCCGATCAGGCTATGCCAGCTTCTAGCCTCCCATGGAGGCTATTGAAGCATGGCAAAAGTAAAAAAAAAATAAAAGTTTAAAAAAAAAAAATGAAAAAATAGGAATAATAAAAGTTTAAATCACCCCCCTTTCGCCCCATTCAAAATAAAACAAAAATAAAATCAAATATACACATATTTGGTATCGCCGCGTTCAGAATTGCCCGATCTATCAATAAAAGAAGTATTAACCTGATTGCTAAACGGCGTAGTGAGAAAAAAATTCGAATCGCCAAAATTAAGTTTTTTTGGTCACTGCGACATTGCATTAAAATGCAAATACGGGCGATCAAAAGAACGTATCTGCACCAAAATGGTATCACTAAAAACGACAGCTCGGCACGCAAAAAATAAGCCCTCACCCGACCCCAGATCATGAAAAATGGAGTCGCTACGGGTATCGGAAAATGGCGCAATTGTTTTTTTGTTTTGTTTTTTAGCAAAGTTTGGAATTTTTTTTCACCACTTAGATAAAAAATAACCTAGACATTTTTGGTGTCTATGAACTCGTACTGACCTGGAGAATCATGATGGCAAAACAAGTAGGAGGAAGAATGCACAAAAATAATCGGCCTCGCCAAAGGTGCACACTGCTCCTGTGCTTGGTTTGAACTGTCACAGCTGCACGGGAAGTGAGCATGGGCTTTATTATTTTCTGGAGGCCAAGCGAAGGGTATGAGAAGAAGTTGTCCAAGTAGTGGACAGCTTCTTTAAGGTGAGGAACATTTGTCTGCAATAAAGATGCTTATGGTGTTCACTCAGCAAAGGGTCTGTAAACCGACCACGTGATACCCTGGGTGGGCTATTCAGTGGGTGCACCAATGCCAGCTTTCTTTTACAAGTGTTTTCCCATTTAGTGGTTAAGGTGCTGATGAACTGAAAATGCTTGTACATCACAAATTTTGCAAGTGAGACAGGTTTGACTGTGACAAGTTAGGGTAACACTGAGCGTTTTTTCAGTTTTGAATTGTACCATCTAATGATGTCTTGAAGCCTATGCTGGCTTTTCAGCCCTGGTTGGAGCGGCTGCAGACTTGATATGTCAGTGAGTTGTGTGTCAGCATCTGCTCAGTATAGGATCATGCAGCCTACAATTTACTTGATTGCATGCTCTTCAGACCAAACCATAAACACTTTTTTTTATAAAGAAAAATTGCAAGTCAATTTCTAAAAGCACACGCAATTCAATAAAAACTAGGTTCAAAGGGCGGCATCGACTTTCATTTGACAGAATCTGGTTCTTTAATTTATGAAAATTTTCATTAAAGAATTTGCAAAGGTATTTATGATTACACCATGTAAAGTGGCTGTATAGCTTAACATTGTCAAATATTAAGAACTATCCAGGAGTGTACTGCCTACAAGGGCGGACCATGAATTCCCCGTGGGGGTACCTGGTGCCAAATGACAAGGCTTCCTGCTTTTGCCCAGCATTGCAATCTCAAAGGTTTCAGCGTCCTCAGTATGTAAGTCCTTTTAAATACAGTTGTGCTCCACCAGTATGCAAATTCTGTTCAATACAGTGGTGCAGGAGGGTACCATCAACTCCTTGCTCCACCAGCAAGCCTGTGCGTCTGAGTCTCGGCACAGTAGGCGCATTAGCATCACTTGATCATACCTGCAGAGACCAAAACACGCTGGTGGACTGAGGATATGTACGTAATTACTTGTAGAGTACTTTGGTAGCCATAATCCTGTATGTTGGACTGTTGTGGCATCAGTGTATGTACGCGTGGTGGGTCTATGGTGACCATTATACCGTGTGGGAGGTTGTAGAGTCATAATACTGAACGCGTGGCTGATTTGTCATCATACTGTGATGGGGCCATCATACTGTACTGTGTTTTTTTTTGGGAAAAAACGTGGTCAATTTAAGGATTGCTATGGCTATAGAGCACACTGCAATATTTAGTGGTGAATCCACCTGAGGAAGGTAGCAGTCCGCTGCCGAAACACAGTGGTTCAATAAAAGGTTTGTTCTCCACTCTATTGCAGTGTGCTCTATAGCAATAGCGCTCCTTAAATTGACCACATTTTTTCCAAAAAAGGTTTACATTCCCCTTGAGGGATTGTGGCTGGAGCAGCTTGGGGCCATAGAGTTCATCCCCAGGCAACAGGACCTGAAGTGAAGTCACATCCTGTGAAGTGGCATCACGTGAATGGATCATGGGCCCACGTGACCATACCAGGCAGCACAGGGGGAGTCCCGAAGCAACAGCAGGATTGCACGGAGACGTCTGCTACCGGAGTTGTGCAGGGGTGCACAACCCTTCCAGGTGAGAGGCTAATCCCCCCACCTTCCATTGCAACATCCCAATCAAACCACCTGGTGCTTCTCATGCTGCGCTCTTCCATGTTTATTGTCTATCATACCGTATTGGGGAGAGGTGGGAGGGCTGTGGTAGCCATCATACTGTATGGGGAACAGTGGGATCCATCATACTGTGTAGGGAACTGTGGGGGTCCATCATGCTGTGTTGGGGTCGGTGGCAGCCATCGTGCAGGGTGGGGACATCATCGTGCGCTCTTTCATAGTTTGTAGGGGCATCAAACTGTGTGTTGGGGGGACTGTGGAAACGTGCTGAGATCATAATATCATTCATGTAGGGGGAAAATTGTTGAAAAATCACCATGGGGTATCATACTGTGCAGGGGGGCATTATGCTGCGTGGGGGCTATGAAAGGGATATTTTAGTAGGGTAGATAATTTTGGTGCTTCATTTTGGGGGGTGGTGAGGTAGGGTTTTAAAGGTCCCCATAATTTCTATGTTTGCCGCTGGAAATATTATTAAAATCCGATTACTAAAGTGTAACGTGAACCTGGCATACCCATGCATTATTTGAACAGCACATTCGTTTCCTAGCGGCAATACTACATGGAACTGACTACATTTGTTGACGGTTCCCCCACTGTATAACAGCAAATTGCTTGGGTTCCTCTGGTTTCCTTAGCTCTTGGGGGAAGAGGGACATTCTTAGTCCTTTATGGCTTATTATTTTTGCAGATGTGCTCTTGCCATCATTAATCGGGTCCGCTGCACCCTGCCAGTGCATTTGGTTGGAGGCTTCAGCAGGAACATCTCTGCTTTTTTCTCTGTGACTTTTTTTAAGGTTGAGGGTACCTGCAATACTACTCTTGCTTTTCAGTAGATCTTCAGTAGTAAAATGTATTTTTTATGGCAATTGTGCTTAATCTTAAAATGTTATATCCTCCTATTCTAAGAGTTAACTTGCACCTCTATGCATAACTTAAGAAGGCAGATTTGTAATTCTTCTCTCCCAATTGAAATCTATTACACCAGATTCAGTGATGCCGAGACGTGGCTTGCAGGGTCGTATTGTCTGATCATCTTCTATTGCACTTTAATAAATGAATACCTGTTAAATGCATTTTAACATTTTCTGCAGCAGCTATCTGTGACTTTTATTAAAGATGTGACTCATTTAATTGCAGCTTGCCAAAATATCCTGGGTGTGAGCCAGCAGGAAGCTCTCATCATACAGATCGGTCTAATTAGTACATTTCCATTATTCTCTCTTCTTTCTCTTTTGAGATTAAGCCCACACATTTGGATTTATCTTGCTAGGGATATAAATAAAAATCTTTGCACATAAGCCGATGACAATGCCGTTATGACTGTTATCTTCTGTTATCCTTGTTAGACAAGATAAAAAAGGTCACAAATTGCTTTTATAACACCAATTGCTACAGACACAAATCTAATATATAAAGCTGAATGTGTGTATGTGTGTGTCTGTGTGTGTCCGGGATTGGCATCTGCACCGTCGCAGCTACAGCCACAAAATTTTGCACAGTCACACGTCTGGACCCCGAGAGTGTCATAGGCTATGTTGTGAGGCCAAATTTTAACCCCGCGTGTTCCAATTCACCAAACAATTTTGCCCCTATCTACATAATGGGGAAAGAGTAAAAGGTAAAGTGTAGGAGGCAAATTGACAGCTGCCAGATGTGAACAAGGGGGACTTAAAGAATGAGAGCGATGGCGCCAAAGAGTATATACCGTACAGTTGCTAAGGTGGGGCCCCGACATGGGATACTCACCACACACAGGGATATGAACACACATACAAAATGCGCCACACACTACCACGTGCTTGAACACACATACCACCCTCAGCACACATTTCACCGCACATACACCAAACTCGACCCATAAAAGTCGAAACACAAAGCTCGCCGCTCAAAACTCGCCACGCGCAAAATTCACCACATGCAAAACTAGACTCACGCAAAACTAGCCACACGTGCAAAACTCACCTCAGGGAAAACTCTGTTGTGAGTTCTGTTTTTGGGCTCCCTCTGGTGGTTACTGATGGTACTGGGTGACTTGTCTTTCCTGGGTTTCTGGGTTCCACCTGTTCCATCAGCATATGGGAGTTTCCTATTTAACCTGGCTTTGCTGGCATTTCCTCGCCGGTTATCAATGTATCCAGTGTGTCTTGTTACCTCTGCTCCCTGCTCCTAGAACCTTCTGGACAAGCTAAGTTTGGATTTTCCTGTTTTGTGTTTTGCTTAATTTGGGTTTTAGTCCAGCCTGCAGATATGTGATTCTCTGCTGCTGGTTGCTCTAGTGGGCTGAAATTGCTTTTCATGTACCATGAGTTGGCACATGAGTTCAAGTAATTTCAGGATGGTTTTTTGAAGGGTTTTTCGCTGACCGCGCAGTTCACTTTTGTATCCTCTGCTATCTAGCTTTAGCGGGCCTCATTTTGCTGAAACTGTTTTCATACTACGTATGTGCTTTCCTCTCATTTCACCGTCATTATATGTGGGGGGCTGCTATTTGCTGTGGGGTATTTCTCTGGAGGCAAGAGAGGTCTGTGTTTCTTCTGATAGGGGAAGTTAGATCTTCGGCTGGAGCGAGACGTCTAGGATCATCGTAGGCACGTTCCCCGGCTACTTTTATTTGTGTGTTAGGTTTAGGGTCGCGGTCAGCTCAGGTTCCATCGCCCTAGAGCTTGTTTGTATCTGTGCTTGTCATTTTTGTGATCCCCTGCCATTGGGATCATGACAGTATAACCGGCCCACAAAGTGTTAATTGTATTGGCTGAAGTAGGAGGATAAGTAGTCTGAGGAAGTTTTTTTTTTTTTTTTTTTCCCCTTTCCCTCAGAGTTTGCTGCCTAGCCTTATTGCAGCCTGGCTACTTCCTCCTCCTCTTAATCTTTGAATGGCTCTGATCTCAGCTGTTTATCATGGACGTCCAGAGTTTGGCTTCCAGCCTGAATAATCTTGCCGCTAAGGTTCAAGATATACAGGATTTTGTTGTACATGCTCCTATGTCTGAACCTAGAATTCCTGTCCCAGAGTTTTTTTCTGGAGATAGATCTCGTTTTCTGAATTTTAGGAACAATTGCAAGTTATTTCTTTCTTTGAAATCTCGCTCCTCTGGAGACCCTGCTCAGCAAGTCAAGATAATTATATCTTTCCTGCGGGGTGACCCTCAGGATTGGGCATTTGCATTGGCACCAGGGGACCCTGCGTTGCTTAATGCGGATGCGTTTTTTCTGGCATTGGGTTTGCTCTATGAGGAACCTAACCAAGAGATTCAGGCTGAAAAAGCTTTGTTGGCCCTCTCTCAGGGGCAAGATGAAGCAGAAATTTATTGTCAAAAATTTCGGAAGTGGTCGGTACTTACTCAGTGGAATGAGTGCGCTCTGGCTGCAAAGTTTAGAGATGGCCTTTCTGAGGCCATTAAAGATGTTATGGTGGGGTTCCCTGCGCCTGCTGGTCTGAATGAGTCTATGACTATGGCTGTTCAGATTGATCGGCGTTTACGGGAGCGCAAACCTGTGCATCATTTGGCGGTGTCGTCTGAACCGTCACCTGAGATAATGCAATGTGATAGAATTCAGTCCAGAAGTGAACGGCAAAAGTATAGGCGGAAAAAAGGGTTGTGCTTTTATTGTGGTGATTCAGCTCATGTTATATCAGCATGCTCTAAACGCACAAAAAAGGTTGATAAGTCTGTTGCCATTAGTACTTTACAGTCTAAGTTCATTCTGTCTGTGACTCTGATTTGTTCATTATCATCCATTTCCGTCGATGCCTATGTGGATTCAGGCGCTGCCCTGAGTCTTATGGATTGGTCATTTGCCAATCGCTGTGGGTTTAGTCTGGAGCCTCTGGAAGTCCCTATTCCTTTGAAGGGAATTGACTCTACACCTTTGGCTATGAATAAACCTCAGTACTGGACACAAGTGACCATGCGTATGACTCCCGTTCATCAGGAGGTGATTCGCTTCCTGGTACTGTATAATTTGCATGATGTTCTAGTACTTGGTCTGCCATGGTTACAAACTCATAATCCAGTCCTTGACTGGAAATCAATGTCTGTGTTAAGCTGGGGTTGTCAGGGGGTTCATGATGATGCACCTCCGATTTCTATCGCTTCATCTACTCCTTCTGAGGTTCCGGTATTTTTGTCTGACTATCGGGATGTTTTTGAGGAGCCTAAGCTCAGTTCGCTTCCTCCTCACAGGGATTGCGATTGTGCTATAAATTTAATTCCAGGCAGTAAATTTCCTAAAGGTCGTTTGTTCAATCTGTCAGTGCCAGAGCATACTGCTATGCGGGATTATGTTAAGGAGTCCTTGGAAAAGGGACATATCCGTCCATCTTTGTCCCCTTTGGGAGCAGGTTTTTTTTTCGTGGCCAAAAAAGATGGTTCCTTGAGGCCTTGTATAGATTATCGTCTTTTGAATAAGATTACCGTAAAATATCAGTATCCTTTGCCATTGTTGACTGATTTGTTTGCTCGCATTAAGGGGGCTAAATGGTTCACTAAGATTGATCTTCGGGGTGCGTATAATCTTATACGAATAAAGCAAGGTGATGAGTGGAAAACCGCATTTAATACGCCTGAGGGCCATTTTGAGTATTTGGTAATGCCTTTTGGACTTTCTAATGCTCCTTCAGTCTTCCAGTCCTTTATGCACGATATTTTCCGTGAATATCTGGATAAATTTATGATTGTGTATTTGGATGATATTTTGGTTTTTTCTGATGACTGGGAGTCTCATGTTCAGCAGGTCAGGAAGGTGTTTCAGGTCCTGCGGGCCAATTCCTTGTTTGTAAAAGGCTCAAAGTGTCTCTTTGGAGTCCAGAAGATTTCTTTCTTGGGGTATATTTTTTCCCCTTCTACTATTGAGATGGATCCCGTCAAGGTTCAGGCTATTTGTGACTGGACGCAGCCTACATCTCTTAAGAGTCTACAGAAGTTCTTGGGCTTTGCTAATTTCTATCGTCGTTTTATAACTAATTTTTCTAGTGTTGTTAAGCCTTTGACGGATTTGACTAAGAAGGGTGCTGATGTTGCTAATTGGTCTCCTGCGGCTGTGGAGGCCTTTCAGGAACTTAAGCGCCGGTTTTCTTCTGCTCCTGTGTTGCGTCAGCCAGATGTTTCGCTCCCTTTTCAGGTTGAGGTTGATGCTTCCGAGATTGGAGCAGGGGCGGTTTTGTCACAGAGAAGCTCCGATGGCTCAGTGATGAAGCCATGCGCGTTTTTTTCTAGAAAGTTTTCGCCGGCTGAGCGGAATTATGATGTTGGTAATCGGGAACTTTTGGCCATGAAGTGGGCATTTGAGGAGTGGCGTCATTGGCTAGAGGGTGCTAGACATCGTGTGGTGGTCTTGACTGATCACAAAAATTTGATTTACCTTGAGTCTGCCAGGCGTCTGAATCCTAGACAGGCTCGTTGGTCACTGTTTTTCTCTCGTTTCAATTTTGTGGTTTCATACCTGCCAGGTTCAAAGAATGTGAAGGCGGATGCTCTTTCTAGGAGTTTTGTGCCTGACTCCCTTGGAAATTCTGAGCCCTCTGGTATCCTTAGGTATGGGGTGATTTTGTCTGCTGTCTCCCCAGACTTGCGACGTGCTTTGCAGGAGTTTCAGGCGGGTAAACCTGATCGTTGTCCGCCTGAGAGACTGTTTGTTCCGGATAATTGGACCAGTAGAGTCATCTCCGAGGTCCATTCTTCTGCGTTGGCAGGTCATCCTGGAATATTTGGTACTAGAGACTTGGTGGCCAGGTCTTTTTGGTGGCCTTCCTTGTCGAGGGATGTGCGTTCTTTTGTGCAGTCTTGTGAGGTTTGCGCTCGGGCTAAGCCTTGCTGTTCTCGGGCCAGTGGATTGTTGTCACCTTTGCCTATCCCGAAGAGGCCTTGGACGCACATTTCCATGGACTTTATTTCGGATCTCCCTGTCTCTCAAAAAATGTCCGTCATCTGGGTTGTGTGTGATCGCTTTTCTAAAATGGTTCATCTGGTACCCTTGCCTAAGTTGCCTTCCTCCTCTGAGTTGGTCCCTCTGTTTTTTTCAGAATGTGGTTCGTTTGCATGGGATTCCTGAAAACATCGTTTCTGACAGGGGATCCCAGTTTGTGTCTAGATTTTGGCGGACGTTCTGTGCTAAGATGGGCATTGATTTGTCCTTTTCGTCTGCATTCCATCCTCAGACGAATGGCCAGACTGAACGAACTAATCAGACCTTGGAAACTTATTTAAGGTGTTTTGTTTCTGCTGATCAGGATGACTGGGTTACCTTTTTGCCGCTGGCCGAGTTTGCCCTTAATAATCGGGCTAGTTCTGCTACCTTGGTTTCTCCTTTCTTTTGTAATTCGGGGTTTCATCCTCGTTTTTCCTCTGGTCAGGTGGAACCTTCTGATTGTCCTGGAGTGGACATGGTGGTGGATAGGTTGCATCGGATTTGGAGTCATGTGGTGGACAATTTGAAGTTGTCCCAGGAGAAGGCTCAGCAGTTTGCTAATCGCCGTCGCCGCGTGGGTCCTCGACTTCTTGTTGGTGACTTGGTGTGGTTGTCTTCTCGTTTTGTTCCTATGAAGGTCTCTTCTCCTAAGTTCAAGCCTCGGTTCATCGGTCCCTATAGGATCTTGGAAATTCTTAACCCTGTGTCGTTTCGTTTGGATCTCCCGGCATCGTTTACTATTCATAATGTGTTCCATCGGTCGTTGTTGCGGAAGTATGAGGTACCTGTTGTTCCTTCGCTTGAGCCTCCTGCTCCAGTGCTGGTGGAGGGAGAATTGGAGTATGTTGTGGAGAAGATCTTGGATTCTCGTGTTTCCAGACGGAAACTCCAGTATTTGGTCAAGTGGAAGGGTTATGGTCAGGAGGATAATTCTTGGGTGGTTGCCTCGGATGTTCATGCTGATGATTTGGTTCGCGCTTTTCATAGGGCTCATCCTGGTCGCCCTGGTGGTTCTCGTGAGGGTTCGGTGACTCCTCCTCAAGGGGGGGGTACTGTTGTGAGTTCTGTTTTTGGGCTCCCTCTGGTGGTTACTGATGGTACTGGGTGACTTGTCTTTCCTGGGTTTCTGGGTTCCACCTGTTCCATCAGCATATGGGAGTTTCCTATTTAACCTGGCTTTGCTGGCATTTCCTCGCCGGTTATCAATGTATCCAGTGTGTCTTGTTACCTCTGCTCCCTGCTCCTAGAACCTTCTGGACAAGCTAAGTTTGGATTTTCCTGTTTTGTGTTTTGCTTAATTTGGGTTTTAGTCCAGCCTGCAGATATGTGATTCTCTGCTGCTGGTTGCTCTAGTGGGCTGAAATTGCTTTTCATGTACCATGAGTTGGCACATGAGTTCAAGTAATTTCAGGATGGTTTTTTGAAGGGTTTTTCGCTGACCGCGCAGTTCACTTTTGTATCCTCTGCTATCTAGCTTTAGCGGGCCTCATTTTGCTGAAACTGTTTTCATACTACGTATGTGCTTTCCTCTCATTTCACCATCATTATATGTGGGGGGCTGCTATTTGCTGTGGGGTATTTCTCTGGAGGCAAGAGAGGTCTGTGTTTCTTCTGATAGGGGAAGTTAGATCTTCGGCTGGAGCGAGACGTCTAGGATCATCGTAGGCACGTTCCCCGGCTACTTTTATTTGTGTGTTAGGTTTAGGGTCGCGGTCAGCTCAGGTTCCATCGCCCTAGAGCTTGTTTGTATCTGTGCTTGTCATTTTTGTGATCCCCTGCCATTGGGATCATGACAAAACTCTCCACATGCAAAACTTGCACACGCAGAAAAATTGCAACATGCACAAAAAGTTGCAACACATGCAAAAGTTGCTTCACACAAAACTTGCACATACTCAAAACGCACCACATAAAACTCGCCATGCGCAAAACTTGCTGCACACAACTTGCTACACTAACCTGTTACATGCAACTCGACACACAGAAAGTTGCTACACGCATGTCGCCACACAAAACTCATCTCACAAAAGTCGCTACATGCATGTCGCCACACGCAACTCAATACACACAACTTGACACATGAAACTCGCCCTAAAACACACACAAGTCTGGTATTATCCTTCAAAAATAAAAATCTGATTAATACGCAGACAAACTACAAGAGCAACAAATGTACCATATAGGAAATACGGCAGCTGTCAGTCACATGACCTGTCTATTATGTGTATGTGTGAGCTAATATATACTGCCAGGGGGAGGGCTTCCTGTTGGCTGGGGATTTATCAGGCTGCCAATTTAGCTTACAAATACTGAGGTAAAAATACTGACCAAATAACTTGTGAACGCGGTCTAATACAGGAGATGACATACAGATATATACTATGTACAGGGGAGATGACACACAGATATATACTATATACAGGGGAGATGACACAGATATATACTATATACAGGAGGAGATGACACAGGTATATACTAAACACAGGAGGAGATGACATACAGCAGGTATATACTATTTACAGGGGAGATGACATACAGGTGTATACTATATATAAGGGAGATGACAAACGTATATACTGAGGGGAAAATGAGAGGTGTGAGGTGAAAATGAAAAGGTGTTAGTGCAAAATGGATTGCACAGCACTGTTTAACCCCTTTACCCCCAAGGGTGGTTTGCACGTTAATGAACGGGCCAATTTTTACAATTCTGACCACTGTCCCTTTATGAGGTTATAACTCTGGAACGCTTCAACCGATCCCGGTGATTCTGACATTGTTTTCTCGTGACATATTGTACTTCATGATAGTGGTAAAATTTCTTTGATATTACCTGCGTTTATTTATGAAAAAAAAAACCGGAAATTTGGTGAAAACTTTAAAAATTTTCCAACTTTGTGATTTAATTGCATAAAAATTCAGAGATACGTCACACAAAATACTTAATAAGTAACATTTCCCACATGTCATGAACCAAAATTTTTTTTTGTTAGGGAGTTATAAGGGTTAAAAGTTGACCAGCAATTTCTCATTTTTACAACACCATTTTTTTTTTTAGGGACCACATCTCATTTGAAGTCATTTTGAGGAGTCTATATGATAGAAAGTAACCAAGTGTGACACCATTCTAAAAACTGCACCCCTCAGGGTGCTCAAAACCACATTCAAGAAGTTTATTAACCCTTCAGGTGCTTCATAGGAATTTTTAGAATGTTTAAATAAAAATAAACATTTACCGTAACTTTTTTTTCACAAAAAATTTAATTCAGCTCAAATTTGTTTTATTTTACCAAGGTTAACAGGAGAAAATGGACCCGAAAGATTGTTGTACAATTTGTCTTGAGTACGCTGATACCCCAAATGTGGAGGTAAACCACTGTTTGGGTGCATGGCAGAGCTCGGAAGCGAAGGAGCGCCATTTGACTTTTCAATGCACAATTGACTGGAATTGAGATGGGACGCCATGTTGCGTTTGGAGAGCCCCTGATGTGCCTAAACATTGAAACCCCCCACAAGTAACACCATTTTGGAAAGTAGACCCCTTAAGGAACTTATCTAGATGTGTGGTGAGCACTTTGACCCACCAAGTGCTTCACAGAAGTTTATAATGCAGAGTCGTAAAAATAAAAAAATCATATTTTTTCACAAAAATGATCTTTTCACACCCAATTTTTTATTTTCCCATGGGTAATAGAAGAAATTGGACCCCAAAAGTTGTTGTCCAATTTGTCCTGAGTACGCTTATACCCCATATGTGGGGGTGAACCACTGTTTGGGCACATGGGAGAGCTCGGAAGGGAAGGAGCGCCATTTGGAATGCAGACTTAGATGGAATGGTCTGCAGGCGTCACATTGCGTTTGCAGAGCCCCTAATGTACCTAATCAGTAGAAATCCCCCACAGGTGACCCTATATTGGAAACTAGACCCCCAAGGATCTTATCTAGATGTGTTGTGAGAACGTTGAACCCCCAAGTGTTTCACTACAGTTTATAACGCAGAGCCGTGAAAATAAAAAATCTTTTTTTTTCCACAAAAATTATTTTTTAGCCCACAGTTTTGTATTTTCCCAAGGGTAACAGGAGAAATTGGACCCCAAAAGTTGTTGTCCAATGTGTCCTGAGTACGCTGATACCCCATATGTTGGGGTAAACCCCTGTGTGGGCACACAGGAGAGCTCGGAAGGGAAGGAGCACTGTTTTACTTTTTCAACTCAGAATTAGCTGGAATTGAGCTCGGATGCCATGTCGCGTTTGGAGAGCCCCTGATGTGCCTAAACAGTGGAAACCCCCCAATTATAACTGAAACCCTAATCCAAACACACCCCTAACCCTAATCTCAACGGTAACCCTAAACACACCTCTAACCCTGACACACCCCTAACCCTAATCCCAACCCTATTCCCAACCGTAAATGTAATCCAAATCCTAACTTTAGCCCCAACCCTAACCCTAACTTTAGCCCCAACCCTAACCCTAGCTCTAATGGGAAAATGGAAATAAATAAATTTTTTAATTTTTCCCTAACTAAGGGGGTGATGAAGGGGGGTTTGATTTACTTTTATAGCAGGTTATTTAGCGGATTTTTATGATTGGCAGCCGTCACACACTGAAAGACGCTTTTTATTGCAAAAAATATTTTTTGCGTTACCACATTTTGAGAGCTATAATTTTTCCATATTTTGGTCCACAGTATCATGTGAGGTCTTGTTTTTTGCGGGACGAGTTGACGTTTTTATTGGTAACATTTTCGGGCATGTGACAATTTTTGATCGCTTTTTATTCTGATTTTTGAGAGGCAAAATGACCAAAAACCAGAGGCGTTTATACCGTTCCGCGTTTGGTATAATGGATAAAGCAGTTTTATTCTTCGGGTCAGTACGATTACAGCGATGCCTCATTTTTTTAAATCTTTTTTTATGTTTTGGCGCTTTTATACGATAAAAACTATTTTATAGAAAAAATAATTATTTTTGCATCGCTTTATTCTGAGGACTATAACTTTTTTATTTTTTCGTTGATGATGCTGTATGGCAGCTTGTTTTTTGCGGGACAAGATAACGTTTTCAGCGGTACCATGGTTATTTATTTCGGTCTTTTTGATCGCGTGTTATTCCACTTTTTGTTTGGCGGTATGATAATAAAGCGGTTTTTTTGCCTCGTTTTTTTTTTTTTTTTACCGCGTTCACTGAAGGGGTTAACTAGCGGGACAGTTTTATAGGTGGGGTCGTTACGGACGTGGCAATACTAAATATGTGTACTTTTATTGTTTTGTTTTTTTATTTAGATAAAGAAATGTATTTATAGGAACAATATTTTTTTTTTTTTGGGGGGGGGGGATATTTTTTAAATTTTTTTTTTTTACACATGTGAATTTTTTTTTTACACTACAACATTGCCCCAGGTGGGGCATCATGTTATAGTGTAAGATCGCTGATCTGACACTTTGCTGTGCAGTGTGTCAGATCAGCGATCAGAAATGCACAGCTGCAGGCTTCACAGTGCCTGCTCTGAGCAGACGCTGTGAGGCCACCTCCCTCCTTGCAGGACCCGGATGCCGCGGCCATCTTGGATCCGGGCCTGCAAGGAGAAGGAGGAGGTAAGAGATCATATCGCGTTGCTGTGGGGGTCTCAGGAAAGCCCGCAGGGAGCCCCCTCCCTGCGCGATGCTTGCCTATACTGCCGGCACACCGCGATCATGTTTGATCGCGGTGTGCTGGGGGTTAATGTGCCGGGAGCGGTCCGTGACCACTCCTGGCACATTGTGCCGGATGTCAGCTGACACCCGGCCGCGATCGACCGCGCTCCCCCCGTGAGCGCGGCCGATCGCTATGACGTACTATTCCGTCGGCGGTCATACGGGCCCACCCCACCTCGACGGGATAGTACGTCATATGTCAGAAAGGGGTTAAGGAGTGTGCCACTGACTGCGGTGCCCCCCCCCCCCTCGCCCATTCCATTCACTTGGCACTTCCCCTCTCTCCCCCCTCTTATTGTTTGTGTTAAAATGGTTTGGCCCATTTTGGTTGGCCAATGGTAGCTCTTAGGGCTATTTTCAGCCTCCCTCCCACTTGTACCTGGTATAAAACAGCAGTAGTTACGTGGATCCTCCTCTTCCCCTTTGGGTCCCGGAGGTGCTCGTCCCGCCCTTCCTCCCCTATGTTTGGGTAGTTTTAATATTTGTTACTGAATAAATGTCACAGTGGCTGTTTCAACAATAGGAAGCACCGGAAGGCTCAGGCTAAGTAGATGTTACAGGGCATTTGGCTACTGGTCTGTTGTGAAGTTGAAAGTGCTTCTTTCCATTGTTATATATGTTATATATGAAAAAAGAAATTGAAGTTGTGACCCTCACCCAGCAATTTACTTGTGTTGTCTCTTTATTGGGAGATGGAATACTACCTGGGAGGGGGAGGGAGAGTGGTTCTGCTGGTAGGGTGTTTATTGGGAGTCGCCAGTCTGAGAGGAGTGAGGGAAAATGAGAGATGTGAGGTCGAAATGACAGGTGTTAGGGTGGAATGAGAGGAGTGAGGGGGAAAATGAAAGATGTGAGGGGAAAAATGAGAGGCGTGATGGGAAAATAAGAGAAGTGAGGTGCTATAACTAACCACAGATATTTACTATGCCCTGGCAACACGGGCTCTTCAGCTAGTATTAAATATGCATCAAACACCATCACCTACCACTGCTATGGCTGCCTTCCCTGGGGAAACTTTAGCCGTGTGTAATGTACATATTGTTTAGATACGGCTCCGCTTGTTGATTATCTGGTGTCCGTGTGACTGCAAGTATCCGATATGAATACTCCCGGCCACAATCCGACTAGAAGGGCGCGGCATCGCTCAATGCAAGTGTATTGAGTGTGGCTGGAAACAGTCTAGTTGGATTGTGACCGGAAGTATGCAAATCATATACCTGTGGTCACATCACCGCATGCTCCTAGTACCGGAGAATCCTCACATAGTAACTGCAAACTTGTGCTTTACTACCGGACAACCCCTTCAACGGTTGTCTGAGGAATGTTCTGCTGAATGCATATGGGCAAATCATGAAGATCCGCTTCAGGCAGCTCCCTCTGCAATTTGCAACCAATGACGTTCCAGATGTGCTCAATGGAGGTTACGTCCAGAGACGCTCCAGGCCATAGTAGCATAGTGTAGGCCTCACAGGCTGCTCACAGTAGTACAAGACACATGAAGCCTGGCGTTGTGTTGAACAATGGATGAACTGATCCAGACTGATCCATTTTGTTCCGTAACTGAAACATGAAGTCACATATCAAGCCTAAGGCATCTGTTATGTGGAGCAGGGCTGTAGCTGTGGGTGAGGCACTAGTCGGTTGCGCCCTATATGAAAGTGGGAGTTCTGGCTGGGTGTGTGGATATGTGCTGTAAGGGTGCTACGCCCGTGCAGGCCACATGTAACCGATGTTGTTGATTTGCCAGGACCAAATGTTTCACAGTTCAATAAGGGACACCACCATTCAAAAATAAAACTTTTTAACGAGCGAGGATTTGGTAGGGATTATATACAAGGGATAGCGGGTACAGACGTTTCCTTTACAACTCAAAGCATTTTCCACACCATTTCCTTCCTCCGTAGTTTACTTCATTGCTCTCTGTCCACTGTTTCTCCCTACTTCACCACAACCCAGCTTTAATTCTACAGTCCTAATTAACAAGTGTCCTCTACTTGTTTTCCCTTTAAGGTGTCAATATAGCTGGTAATGCTGACGTTCTGGAACTCCTGCGGGGATCCTCTACTTGTCCCACGTAATCGGTTCTGTTTAGGCCTGTTACCTTCCAGTGTTACAAGCTCAGGAGTTTAAACTTGGGTGTCCTCTCCTAGTAACTGTTTCCATAAGGCTACTGTCTCTGAGTGACTTATGCTCTATATCTCACTATCCTTTCTCTTTGGTCTTCTCTCACATAGGATCACCCCAAGATGTGGCACTGTTCACCTTAGATCTTTTGGGCCACTCACTATGCACTCCAGGCCCTATCTGAATTTCTGACAGGAAATTGTCACTTTCCCGTTAACTCAGCCCTACCACTTTGGGCTAGTCCCAAACCTTAACCCGAACTGTTCCTACAGTCAAACTACACATATTACCAACATATCCAATGCACATCCCAAGGGTACATGACACTAGTCCTTTTGGGTAAATGATGTAGAGTGACCTTTAAACCTCCTGTACAACTCGGCTCTCTCATTGTTTCCTCAACCTTAGTCCTCCCTGCTTACTGTGTATTACAGCTCTGTTATGCCTGTTGCTGTCTCAATTCTGCTTAAAAGGAATCTGTCACCTACTTTTTCGTATATATGCTGCGGCCACCGCCATTAGGGGCTTATCTACAGCATTCTGTAATGCTATAGATAAGCCCCCGCTGTAACCTGAAAGATAAGAAAAATAAGTTAGATTATACTCACCTGGGCGGTCCGGTCTGATGGGTGTTGTGGTCCGGTCCGGGGCCTCCCATCTTCATGCGATGACGTCCTCTTCCTTGCTTCATTTCGCGGCTCCTGCGCAGGCGTACTTTATCTGTCCTGTTGAGGGCAGAGCAAAGTACAGCAGTGTGCAGGCTTCGGGAAAGGTCAGCGAGGCCCGGCGCCTGTGCACTGCAGTACTTTGCTCTGCCCTCAACAGGGCAAATCAGTACGCCTGTGCAGGAGCCACGACAGGAAGCAAGAAAGAAGATGTCATCGCATGAAGATAGGAGGTGCCGGACCACAACACCCATCAGACCGGGACAGCCCCGGGTGAGTATAATCTAACTTGTTTTTCTTATCTATCAGGTTACATCATGGGGGGGAAGCTTATCTGCAGCATTACAGAATGCTGTAGATAAGCCCCTGATGGCGGTGGCCGCAGCTTATATACGAAAAAGTAGGTGACAGCTTCCCTTTAATTGGATCCTTTGGTTCCAGTTTGTTCTCTGCTGTATCGGCTTCATCTGTCCGTGCTGTATGACCACTTTCTCATCCGGACCGTGGGCTTCAAAGATCCACTTCACCAGGTGAGACTTAACACAGGTATTTCTTTGTGCAAATAGAAATCAGAATATTATATGAGCACATTTCCAAGTCTGTTATGTCAAGATCTAATACTTTTTTTCAATGAACCCATGTGTTGCATTTGCAGCATATCTGCACAAGGAAATCTCCCACATCTCTTCAATGGAGCTCATCAATGTCTTCTTGGCACAAAAAAGTATCATGTTTTTTCACTGATTGCAACCTGTGTTGCAGAAACCTTCCAGTTGCGCGGGTTTCAGATTGTTCATTACTCTGATTTTCACTTCAATCAGCCACGAAATCCACAGTAAATCCGACATATGTGAATTGGTCATTAATTCACTATGCAGATTATATCTATAGGTTCCATGATTCCAGGAACTATTTGCATTACAAGTCATGTCTCTGAGAGTCACGTAACCTATCAGACAGGATTACAGACTTTTTTTTTTTTTTTTATCATTTTTCGAGAAGTGTTTATAGAATGCCCACAACTTCCTCCACGGCTGCATTGTGCACAGACAGACCGGAGAAGTCAGGTTCTTTGTGATTTTTTTTTCTTTTTCTAACGCAGTAATGAAATGATTTGCCGGATGAGACCTATAACTAAGGCCCTCCACCTGTGACTACCTAGGAAACATCAAACCTTTAGAAGCAAGAGGAATTTCTGTGAATTTACAGGGTTTTACTTGCTAAGTGAAGCAGCTGAAAGAGGAAGACCGTGGTCTTACATAACATATGGCTTTACATGGTGGATAAGGAGCCTAAGAAGCAGACAACCAAACGATTTTCTTTTTGCCAGGGGCGTACTCCATGCTGCTCCACCATGTCGCTGAAACTACCGAAGAACTGGGAATTCACTTTGAAGTCTGACTTTGGAAAAATGGGTAAAGGAAAACATTTTATCATCTGCCTGTCTGTGAATAATAATGAAATTGCCTATGTGATATCATATATCAGAGCTGAAGGTGTCATTTTAAGAGGCGTTGTCTGTTGATATTAACCTTTCTCCATATATTATAATGGAGCATATAGAGTTAATAAAGAGGGGATCGCTACATGCTGGAGCAAAGGGACTGATCAGTTACTGACTAGTGATGAGCGAGTATGCTCCTTACTTGAGTTTCACCAAGCATGCTCGGGTGATCTGAGTATTTTGGGCATGCTCGGAGATTTCATTTTTGTCACCTCAGCTGCATGATTTGCCGCTGCTAGACAGCTTGATTACATGTGGGATTCCCTAACAAACGGGCAATCCCTGCATATATTCAAGCTGTCTAGCAGCCGCAAATCATGCAGCTGAGGTGACGAAAAAGAAATCTCCGAGCATGCCCAAAATACTTGGAGACCACCCGAGCATGCTCACTCATCACTATTACTGACCATTATGTGGTCCCCATGCACCAACTTACAGCATAGGAAGGGCATTATTATTATATTTTATGGTACAAGGTCACGATATTCAACACTGTCTCACTTTTTTGTTTTTGCATGGTGGCAGAATGGACAAATTACATTAATTGTGCGTATGTGATGTCCTGCAGTCCTGTGGGAATTCACCATCGCCCTGTGATCTCCCAGGCATGCTTGTGGGCTGTTATCGCGAGAGAGAAATCGCCTGGCTTTCCACTCATAATACCTTGGGAATAGCATTGGGCTAGGCTCACACCTGCGTTCTTAGTTGTGTATTTCTATTCCACTATAGGAAAAGAGAAATGAAACGCATGCAGAAATTGGAAAAGTGCATTCATCACGTGACTGACACAAATATCACCTGATAGATATCAGCAATGTCCGTTCCCTCAGTGTAGTAAAATACTTACCGGTTGTCGCCTTTTGCTGTTTGGACCAGAAGTTACATAAGTCTTTGAGACACATAATGAGGCTCTCGTAGACTCTCAATAAGGCCACTAAACACAGTATTTGGTCAGTATTTTATATCATTATTTGTAAGCTAAAACCAGGAGTGGGTGAAAAATTACGGTAATAAGTGGTGACGTGTTTCTATTATACTTTTCCTCTGATTGTTTCTCTCCTGCTTTTGGCTTCCAAATACTGAGGTAAAATACTGACCAAATACTGAACGTGTGACCGTGGTTTAAAGGGCCACTGTCACCCCCTCCAGCCGTTATAAACTAAAAGAGCCACCTTGTGCAGCAGTAATGCTGCATTCTAACAAGGTGGCTCTTTTAGTTTTTTGTTTATCTACTCCCAAAATAAAGCGCTTTGAAACTTATCCAAAATACCTCTTTGTCCATGGAGGCGGGTCCTCACTCCCCAGCTTGAACCGATACTCTGCCGTCACTCACATCTTCAGGGGCTTTCGGAGCCGCCCCCCTTCGCGCTTTTTTCGCTTCAAAAGCGGCGCCTGCGCTGTGTACAATTGTGTGGGCAGGCGCAGTAAGCTCTGGCCGTCTGACGTCCCAGCCAGGCTTGCAGACTGCGCCTGTGCGGGCAGTGCGGCCACCCACCTTGGGAATCCCAGCCCCGCAGTGTGTTATGCATTATGCACAGTGCGGGGCTGGGATTCATAGGCATTCATAGGCCACCATTGCCCTCTCCCCGTCAGCCCCATCATTGCCCTCTCTTCCTCTCCTCCCCCACCATCCCCATCATTGCCCTCTTCCCATCAGCCCCATCAATGCCCTCTCCTCCCCTACACACACCATTTACTTCTCTGCACATTCCCCTGCAGCGCGCCACACACGCGCGCACGCACACATGCACACACACTCCCCGCTCACCTCTCCTCGTGCTCTGCCGCAGCATCTCCATCGCCTTCCTCTGACACAGCCGGCCGCTGAATGATAATGTCATCCAGCGGCGTGTCTGTGTGAGAGGAAGCGCGGGCAGGAAGCAGGAAGACAGATCGCTGCAGCTCCGCTGCTATTTTCTCTTGTAGGCAGCGGAGCTGAAGGGATTTCTCCCTGCCCGCCGCAGCCACCCTGCAGGGGCTCCCCTCCACCTCCGCACATGTTGGGAGCCGGCGCTCTGCAGCTTCTCTGTGCCGGCTGTCAGCTTGACAGTCGGCACAGAGAACAGCTGACACTCTGACCGGGGGCGGCAGAATGCAGCCGCCGGGGAAGACACTGCGGACCGCCACATTAGGCGGCCCGACTGCGCCCCCCTGTCGGCTGCGCCCGGGGCACATGCCCCAGCTGCCCCCCCCCCAGATACGCCTGAGGGAAATCCAGATAAAAGGTGACCTACGAGAGAAAGTAACAGTAATGACATCCGATCACAAGTTACAAGATGCCTGAAACGGTGCTGGAAACAGTATATGATGAGCACTGCTCAGTATTTTACTACACAGCGCACTTACATTACTAATACTTGGTTGGTGGTGAAATTAAAAAAAAAAGCCCTAGAGGGGTACTTTAACTTAGAAAAAATGCATTTTTCCCTGTGAACATGACCTGTGATGTGAAGGAAACAATCACTTTGACCACCATAGACCTCTACAAGTAGAGCTGTGTTAATAAGGATGTTAATGGCCGGAGGGGAGGAGGTAGCACTTCACTTTCCTAGCACTACCTCTACATAACCCCTTAAGATAATGTAGTTATTTTAATTGCAGTCCTATGTAAAACCATAGATCGGCATGGGAGCTTTCCTTTTCTCAATCACATGCATGTAATTCCTTAGGCTAGGTTCAGAACACATTGTGTTAACAGCAGCCCATTCAACACGTGTTAAACGGGCTGCGTTAGCGCAAGTGCCGACATGCCATCGCGCTAGCGCAGATAGAGCTAGCAGATGCTCTATCTGCGCTAGCGGTGACGGACCCGGAAATGCAGCCTGCGTCCCAGGGTCCGTCACTCAATGACGGCACATCGCTAGCGATGCGCCCGAAATAGAGATTAATGGCAGCGTTAATGGACTGCGTTACACCGCGTTATGCCACCCTGTAACGCAGTCCATCTAACGGACTGCTTGGACGTAATGTGAACCCAGCCTAAACGTGGCTGTTGTATTGGATTGTGTGCAGCACGGTATTACATGCTTTTATATTGTGACTATTATTTTAAGTGCCATAATTGGGGTGACTGAGGTTGTGCTCTGGTTCAGTAACACTAACCTAGGCTGTACAGACATGACACACTAAGATCCAGATCTTATCCAGTCCTATGACTGGTTCTTTGTGCAGGGATATAATTACCACTATTAACTTTATACGGTGGTATTGTACTTTATCGGAAATGACTATTATTTGTCATAAGCTTATGATAAGTGACAGTCTGACCAAGGACCAGTGATAGGGGCAATGTGGCGCTGAAGCCATCCACCAGTCATACAGTTAGGAGGCACACAGACGGCCATATAAGTAGTGCGAGGATCATATCGCAATCCTTGGACTGGCCTGGCTCTTCTCCTGACCCGAACCTGACAGATTGATGTATTTCTATGCAGCTGCCAGGCTCAGGTCATTAGAGGTGCTGGGCCAGTCCGAGGATTGCGATGCAACCCTCACATGAGAAATATGGCTGCCTTATGGCACACCTTCACTTAGATGGAATAGTGAAGGCTGAAGAGGTTACATAACATTAAAATGGCTGCCAGAAGATAACACAGCACTGAAATCACAAATAATGCCAGTCCTGGCACTAAATAGTATGATTATTTTGTTCTGTGCTGTAGAGCTATTAAAGGGAACCTGTCAGGCGATTCATGCTCCCCAAACTGCAAGTAGATCAATCGCAGCGTGGCGACAGCGATACATGTGGGGCCTTTACCTCACCCCCTATTGCTCAGGCTTGTCTGGCTTTATTTTATAGCCTGTTCTGAGTTTATCATGGGGCTTCACCTGCTCACATCCCTAAAGGTACCTTCACACTAAATGATATCGCTAGCGATCCGTGACGTTGCAGCGTCCTGGCTAGCGATATCGTTCAGTTTGACACGCAGCAGCGATCAGAATCCTGCTGTGATGTCGTTGGTCGGGGCTAGAAGGCCAGAACTTTATTTGGTCGCTGGATCTCCCGCTGACTTCGCTGATTCGGCGTGTGTGACACCGATTCAGCGATGTCTTCGCTGGTAACCAGGGTAAACATCGGGTTACTAAGCGCAGGGCCGTGCTTAGTAACCCGATGTTTACCCTGGTTACCATCCTAAAAGTAAAAAAAACAAACGCTTCATACTTACCTTCCGCTGTCTGTCCCCGGCGCTGTGCTTTCCTGCACTCACTGTGAGCACAGCGGCCGGAAAGCAGAGCGGTGACGTCACCGCTCTGCTTTCCGGCCGCTGTGCTCACAGCCAGACCAGAGAAGCACAGCGCCGGGGACAGACAGCGGAAGGTAAGTATGAAGCGTTTGTTTTTTTTACTTTTAGGATGGTAACCAGGGTAAACATCGGGTCACTAAGCGCAGCCCTGCGCTTAGTAACCCGATGTTTACCCTGGTTACCGGCATCGTTGGTCGCTGGAGAGCTGTCTGTGTGACAGCTCTCCAGCGACCAAACAGCGACGCGGCAGCGATCCGGATCGTTGTCTGGATCGCTGCAGCGTCGTTTAGTGTGAAGGTACCTTAAGGGTACCGTCACACAGTGCCACTTTGATCGCTACGACGGTACGATTCGTGACGTTCCAGCGATATCCATACGATATCGCTGTGTCTGACACGCAGCAGCGATCAGGGACCCTGCTGAGAATCGTACGTCGTAGCAGATCGTTTGGAACATTCTTTCGTCGCTGGATCTCCCGCTGTCATCGCTGGATCGGTGTGTGTGACACCGATCCAGCGATGCGTTCGCTTGTACCCAGGGTAAACATCGGGTTACTAAGCAGGGCTGCGCTTAGTAACCCAATATTTATCCTGGTTACCATCGTAAATGTGAAAAAAAACTAACAGTACATACTTACATTCCGGTGTCCGTCAGGTCCCTTGCCGTCTGCTTCCCGCACTGACTGACTGCCGGCCGTAAAGTGAAAGCAGAGCACAGCACAGAGCCATCCACCATCCACACTCTGGGAAGCCCTGGGGACATACTTCACCTGTGGGAAGGTATACCATCTAGCTGCCATAACATCACCCCAGCGGACCCCTTAAAGCAGCGTTGGTCACCCTGACCGAATACCACAGGTGGCGTCATGAACATTTCCCCTTTAAATACCTTTCCCTTTTATTAACGGAGTTTCCGAGGGCCACGGAACGGGTCAGCCACCTTGACATCCCCCTTGAGAACCGAAGGACCCGGTACCGAGTACCCCACTGCCCTACGGGGGCGATCCATGAACATGTTGCATGCATTGTGTTACCTGACAAAGAGTTCTCCTTCATTGCCTCCAAACGTAATATCACTCTCCCTGAGAGGAAAGCAATACCACTGCAACGACCAGGACCCTGGGGCGCCGCATGTACATCGCATGTACATGGGAAGACACCTGTCGATTAATTGCTGTGGAGTTAGTACTTGCGGCCAAGGGAGGAGCAAAAATAGGCTCTTCCAGACAATGGCCCCCAGCTTTGTCTTTAAATTCTATTATTTCTGATACCCCTGAGCATTACAAAATATAATATACCTGGCTGCAATTCCTGCTGCCTACAGTTTGTTGAATCACCTGACAGGTTCCCTTTAAGAAATGGTTATCCTGCAGTGGACAACCCATGACTCAACAAATATTAAAAATGGCTTTTCTTATCAATATCTTATGGGCTTTTAGCAACCCAAAATCAGTCTCTTAGACAGTAATATACTTTAGAGTCTAAAGTTTAGACCTTATATCAGACTTGCCAATGGCAGCAACAAGGTTTTGAGTTACCCCAACAGTTTTAATTGACTTTGACCCTGATTCGGCCTACTCTGATAATTGCTTAAGGGAACAGTCAGATGGCCGTATAAGTCGGACTGAGATCGGACTGCAATGCTCGGACTGGCAATGGCTCTCCTGACCTGAATGTGACAGCTGCATAGAAATATACAAAGCTGCCATTCTCGGGTCGAGAGAGGTGCTTGCCAGTCCGGGCACTACAGTCTGACTTATACAACCATCTGACTGTTCACTTAAGCAATTGTTACTAAGTCGGACTGAGATTGGATGCAAAGCTCAGACTGGCCAATAGCTCTCCCGACCCGAACGTAACAGCTGCATAGAAATATACGAAGCTGCCACTCTCTGGTCGAGTGAGCCGCTGGCCAGTCCGAGCTTTGCATCCAATCTCGGTCGGACTGCCCCTTGAAGATGATTTTTACACCACATCTTATTTCAGGTTATCCATTCCTAGTGCCTAAAGTTGATTAGATCACTGACAGGACATACAGAGAAAAGGGTCTCTCCATGTTACCACACCCATTTACAGAGATTATTCATTCTTTTCTATGAGCGGACAGTCTGACCATAATAATGATGATTATTTAGATTTATGCAGTATATTCCGCAGCACTTTACAATTCATATATATTACAGAATAGCTCATAGTGAGGGTCCTCCTCACGAGTGCTTACAAGCTATAAGGAAATAAGGGTGACGCAAGAGGTAAAAAATCCTTCTATTGTCTGCTCATGCCATGAGTATAATAAATAAGGGTATTCATGTACAACTGCATGAACCGGTCACCAGCCAGTATGTGTTTACGTGCTGAATGCAGAGATTGTGGGGGAGCGTATGGTAGAAGGGAAAACTGAGAACAGTTAGTGAGATGATGTGTTAGGCCTGCCTAAAAAGATGTGTGTTCACAGCAATCTTAAAACCGCGCACTCTGGAAATGAGCCTGATTGTCCTGAGTAGTGCATTCCGGAGAACTGGTGCAGCATGAGAAAAGTCATGGAGATGAGTGGGAGATTCAGATAATGGAGGATGTTAGTTTTATAACATAAGCAGAGCTCATCCCGCCCTGTTCAAAGTTATATGAAGAGGTAGCTGTGAACTGGTCCACTTTGCGTGAAGCATTGGAGCGAAGGTGACCTGGTAGCCATCTTTTCACTGAGGCGAATTATTCTACAGGGTGGGCCATTGATATGGATACACCTAAATAAAATGTGAATGGTTGGTGATATCAACTTCCTGTTTGTGGCACATTGGTATAAGGAAGGGGGAAAACTTTTCAAGATGGGTGGTGACCATGGCGGCCATTTTGAAGTCCGCCATTTTGAATGCAACTGTATATTGTATGTATGTCTTGCAATGGTGATTTCTGAGCTGTATAATGCTAGTGCGTGCAATGGGATGAGATGTCATCAGATACTGGAGCAATACCACATCCCATCATGCAGTCTGTCTATAGCGCAATAGTTGTGGTTGGTTTTTGATGACTGTAGTAGCACCACTATATCAATTCTAGACAAGAAAAGCACAAAAATAATAATGGGTCAAAATGGCGAAAAAAGGTTTTGAATTCCTATTGAGAAGTGCAGAAAAATATTTAGAATTGAGAGTCCTCCGTGGTTGATACCTTTTAATGGCTAAATGAAGGAGTGCTTAATCCAGTTATTGTGCATTAATTATAGTAGAAGTACACGGCAGTGGAGATGTCGTTATGCAGCAGACGCTCTGCACACAGCCTGTTCCTTCTTGAATTTGTACATTAACCTCACACAGAACAGGATGTGGATTTGTAATGTGGTGTATAATATGCCAAATCTACAATATGTGAGACCTCAAAGGCAAATTAGAATTTAATTAAATCAATTTTTCTCGAACGCCAGGATTTCTAAAATCCAATGCTAATATTCAAAATAAATATTCCAAAAGTTCTGCTAACTTTAGGAAATATTCACTTACAATGGTTGCAAACCTATAACATGAAAACAATATTGCATCAAGTAAAGCAACTGTTTCCTGGGTGGTTGGTGTCCTAGATTAATTATATCTGGTGAGCAATCGGAATAGAGCTGCTGAGAAAGAAGGAAATTCTGAAGACAAATCCAGGTATACATTGTTGTAAAAATATCCAACAGCAGCAGGCTTATGCTGGAGGGAATGTGCAAACAATATCCAACAGCAGCAGGCTTATGCTGAGGGAATGTGTAAACAATACCCAACAGCAGCAGGCTTATGCTGAGGGAATGTGTAAATAATACCCAACAGCAGCAGGCTTATGCTGAGGGAATGTGTAAATAATACCCAACAGCAGCAGGCTTATGCTGAGGGAATGTGTAAACAATACCCAACAGCAGCAGGCTTATGCTGAGGGAATGTGTAAACAATACCCAACAGCAGCAGGCTTATGCTGAGGGAATGTGTAAATAATACCCAACAGCAGCAGGCTTATGCTGAGGGAATGTGTAAACAATACCCAACAGCAGCAGGCTTATGCTGAGGGAATGTGTAAGCAATACCCAACAGCAGCAGGCTTATGCTGAGGGAATGTGTAAACAATATCCAACAGCAGCAGGCGTATGCTGGAGAGAATGTGTAAACAATATTCAACAGCAGCAGGCTTATGCTGGAGGGAATGTGTAAACAATATTCAACAGTAGCAGGTTTATGCTGAGGGAATGTGTAAACAATATCCAACAGCAGCAGGCTTATGCTGGAGGGAATGTGTAAACAATATTCAACAGTAGCAGGCTTATGCTGAGGGAATGTGTAAGCAATACCCAACAGCAGCAGGCTTATGCTGGAGGGAATGTGTAAACAATATTCAACAGCAGCAGGCTTATGCTGGAGGGAATGTGTAAGCAATACCCAACAGCAGCAGGCTTATGCTGGAGGGAATGTGTAAACAATACCCAACAGCAGCAGGCTTATGCTGGAGGGAATGTGTAAACAATATTCAACAGCAGCAGGCTTATGCTGGAGGGAATGTGTAAACAATATTCAACAGCAGCAGGTTTATGCTGAGGGAATGTGTAAACAATATCCAACAGCAGCAGGCTTATGCTGGATAGAATGTGTAAACAATATTCAACAGTAGCGGGCTTATGCTGGAGGGAATGTGTTGAGCAGATGGCACTGTGTTAATTGTTGGAATTTTGTTTAAGGGACTCTGTCACCAGGTTTTTGCTACCCCATCTGAGAGCAGAATAATGTGGGAATAGACTGATTCCAGCAACGTGTTACTTACTGATTTCTGCAGTTTTTATTAAAAACTTTTTTCTCTGCTGCAAATCTGAATTCTGAAATCTGTATTACCTGCCCATGGTACTGACTGGCAGCCCATGGTATTGACTGGCAGCCTTCTGATTTATACTGTGCATAGGCAGAAAGCTGCTGATCAGTAGTCTAGGCATGGTTGAACTACCTGGCAGTAAGTTGACTAGTTTAAAAAAAAAAAAACTACACTAAGCAGCCCAGTAAGTGATATATATAGCTGGAATCAGGGTCTCTTCCTACATTATGTTGCTTTCAGATTAGGTAGCTAAAACCTAATGACAGGACAGTATTAAAGGGAATCTATGTGAACTCTTTGACTTGTTTGCATCAGATGTATTCTCCATGTTGTAATAGCGCAGATAATGATTGTATGTTCCAAGTAGGACACTTAATTCGCACACAATGTCTGAGTGCTGAATGATTCTTCCGAAAGCTGAAATCTGCAACATCACCTTTCCCATTATTACATGCTTGTCCCTTTAATGCGTACTGATTACTTCGCAAAGTTTAATATTAGACAAAGGGAAGCTGAGCAAACAGTGTTACAGAATTACAGTTTTATTTACAGGAACTAAAAATATAAGTAACCACCCCTTTTGGTTGAGTTAAGACTGTACTTATTTCATAAAGTGACTGTATGTAAGTAGGATAGGAAAAAACAAAACAATGATGAGCTATTTTCTGGGTGCGGTTACCCCATCCAGTTGATGCAGTGAGACCCTGTGGGGTGTGAACCACTGAAATTGGGCAAATAGACCCCTCCTCCACTGCAGCAATGGCTCCTGTCTGCTGAACCGCATCAGGACGCCAAGACAGTCTGCACCCGAAGATGTCCGTCCCTGGCAGCCTTTTCAAAAAGTGATTTCAGCTGTATCGAGTCACCTGCCAATTATATATTATTATTTTCCTTCATCAGTTCCTTTACTTAAAAGAATTTAAAAAAAGAACTGTCTCTCCCCTCCCCTGAGACACTTGTGGCTACCGTTCCTAATCCTCAGACGTTCTCTGTATAACCCCATCTTCCACAAGGACATCTTACCCCATATGACCGCTGCAGCCAATCTCGGGCTGCATCAGTCAGATGGGACAAGATAGGGAAGTGGCCGGAGAGGTGAGCAATGGTATCTTTTATTAATTTATCAATCTACAGTGGTAAATCTAAAGTCCAAATTTGGATAACTTTGTGAGGACTTTTTTGCTCCTGATATCCCTGGTTTTCCAGAATAATCCATCCCATTCAAACATACTCTTTAGTAACCACAAACCACCCAAGACCACTACAGATGAAAGATTCGATCGGATCTGTCAGTAGAACAGTTACCCCTATCTAATGTCACCGTAGTGTCGGGTTCATTAATCACTACTCACAGTGCTTGTTGGACTTTCTCTAGACCCCCCTTAATTATAACCCTTTTGTGACCGGGCCCTTTTTTTAATTTTTGTTTTAATTTTTCCTTTCCTTCTTTCGATAGCCATTACTTTTTTTTCCACTTTTCTGTTGACTAAGCCATAAGAAGTCATATTCATTATATCATATAATGTTCCAAAAAAAAAATCCGAATGTGGTTAAAGGGTAAGAAAAACACAATTACGCCATTAAGTAATATAATATTTGAATACATTTTTTTTTCTCCTGTAATAGTGTGATCCTATTGTGTGCACTCGCTTTCCCTGATGATTACTATGCGGGCAGTTGCATTGTTTATATATGAGAGGAAAGATACTGATAATATCTCCATACCACAGAGGCCTGAGAACGGTACACATCTGGTTTCCTTTTTTCTCACAATTCACAATGAGATAAAAATGTCTTTAATTCAACAAGAAATTGTCATCGACTCATGATCATCATTCTGCCATAAAGGGTGGCCATTTTGAGATTATTCCTGCCATTCTGATAATCCAGGAGTTCTGAAACTTGATTTTTATCATTATTTTTAGGGTAATTTTCTTTGAGGGTTGCTACCCTTGAATGGAGTTTCATTTGTATATTTGTATGACGCTAGGTCATCTAAAATGGTTATTACTCCCCCAATAATAAGTTATCCCCTACCCAAATAATTGGAGATGGCTCGCTGATTTCTAAAGCCCTATGGTTGGGACTCCTTCTTGAATAGTGCAGAGATGAGCATGACTGACCTCCGCTACATTTATTGTCTATGAGACTGCCGGACATAGCCAAGTGCTGTAATCTGCAGTACCATAGACAATGAATGGAGATGAGGTCAAGCATTCACACCTTCGCTCCATTCAGGTCGAGTCTGCTCAGCCATGATCTCAGGATCAGTGTATGTCCCAGCGGTCAGATAACCAGCAATCAGCAAGGTATAACCCTTTGATGCTGAATAAAAGTAGTTTTCTGCTAAATCTTGATGCAAAGTTCTAAAATATTGGCCTAATATATCAATAATGTCCATTGTGCGGCCAGAAATATAGCAGAACAGATAGATATTGAAGATCAAGGATTATGGAAGAAGATGAAGGAAGACAAGTATCAAGTCATTTGTCCAAGGTGAATAGATGTTTGCTGGTAACAAGCACTAAAGGTATTAAAAGCAATGTTAACACTTGATTTGGACCCCTTTCTTCTCTATTTTTGTCGAATACTCCACGTGATGAAATTTCTCTGTATAGGATCTATACACAAATATGCAATCCAGTATATATGAATTCAGTCTAATTACCTGCATGAAGCGATGCAATGTCCCCATGTCCCCATTCACTTGCTTCCATTTTGCTTAGACCCCAGTTTTTTGTGACGATTTAAAAAAAAAAAAAAAAAAAAAAAAAAAAAGGAAACAAAGATAAAACTAAAGACAAGTCATCTATGTAGGGAAAAATTACCACTATGAAACAGGAAATAGCAACATATTTTACATCACTCATCAGAAATAATGATGCGATGAGTTGTGCAGAATACTCCCCTCCAGTCATCCAGTCAGCCCTCACACAGGGTTAATGCCAGCGTTACCGGAGCGCGGTGTAACGCACTCTGGTTACGCAGCTATTAACCCTGTGTGACCAGCTTTTTACTATTGATGCTGCGTATGCAGCATCAATAGTAAAACGATCTAATGTTAAAAATAATAATAATAAAAAAAGGTTATTCTCACCCTCCAACGTGCATGCTGTACTCGGCAGTGCAAGCGGCAGGTTCCGGTGCCAAGGATGCTATGCGAGAAGGACCTGCCATGATGTCACGGTCATGTGACCACGATGTCATCACAGGTCCTGCGTTCATACCAACCCTGGGACCGGAAGCTGCTGCGTGCACCGCACACAGGCGACAGGACTACAAGGGGCCTTCGGAAGGTGAGTATATGTTTCTTTTTGAGTTTTCAACCTGTTACATACGTGGCTGGGCAATATACTACGTGGCTCTGTGCTGTATACTACGTCGCTGTGCAATATACTACGTGGCTGGGCAATATACTACGTCACTGGGCAATATACTACGTAGCTGGGCAATATACTACGTGGCTCTGTGCTGTATACTACGTGACTGGGCAATATACTACGTGACTGGGTAATATACTACGTGGCTGGGCAATATACTACGTGACTGTGCAATAAACTACGTAACTGGGCAATATACTACGTGACTGTGCAATATACTACGTAACTGGGCAATATACTACGTGGGCTGTGCAATATACTATGTCACTGGGCAATATACTATGTGGCTGGGCAATATGCTATGTGGGCTGGGCAATATGCTATGTGGGCTGGGCAATATGCTATGTGGGCTGGGCAATATGCTATGTGGGCTGGGCAATATGCTATGTGGGCTGGGCAATATACTACGTGGACATGCATATTCTAGAATACCCGATGCGTTAGAATCGGGCCACCATCTGTTATTATTATATGTACCCACAGTGGGGAATTGCAGCTGTAATATAGGTGAGTGCATACGGTCACTTTATGATTGTATTGTGCCCTAAAATGTTTATATTCTAACTAGATTGTGGCCCGATTCTAACGCATCGGGTATTCTAGAATATGCATGTCCCCGTAGTATATGGACAATGATGATTCCAGAATTCGCGGCACACTGTGCCCGTCGCTGATTGGTCGAGGCAACCTTTATGACATCATCGTCGCCATGGCAACCATTATGACATCTACGTCGATACTGTGCCCGTCGCTGAATCAGAAACGTGAGAGGTCTACGTCCTTTATGACATCATCGTCGCTGTGCCCGTTGCTGATTGGTCGAGGCCTGGCGGCCTCGACCAATCAGAGAGCCGGGATTTCCAGGACAGACAGACAGAAAAACCCTTAGACAATTATATATGCTTAACCCCTTCAGACACAGCAATTTTCTGTATGTATCGTTGTGTTTTAAGTTGCAACTTGAGCATTTTTTTGCAGGGCTTACAAACCTCGAAAACTAAATCCAGCATTGTTCAAAACAAGTTTTTAATTGCTTGTTAAGAGATGCAAGTCCCCATATTTAATATTCAGAAAATACACACAAACACTTTAGGCAGGGGGGTACAGGGGATCCCACCAGGATGCAACAAATGGATAGCAGCTAGTGAGCACTAAAATGCTTGGGTGCTCGTTGCTAGGGTCCAGCAAAATGGCAATGATGGAAACACTGCTCAAATGACACAGGGACCTCATGGGGATCACCCCTGGAAGAATTCCTGACTCCTAGTTCACAGCCTTAATCATTTTTTTCTGAGATTCATGCAATTTTTCCCGATGCCACAAAAACCGCATTAAAACGAAACCAAAACTGGTTTTGCTGGGAAATATGTCAAGGTTCATCCTTTGCAGGTTAATAACTTGCCTGTAAGGCCAAATATTTAACCCCAGACTGAAAATTTCCTCCCCCACTTGGGCTTAGTTCAGACGCAGCATTTTTGAAGCGTTTTTCAACTTTAACATTGTTTCAACCACTGCAAATGCATTCACTGGAAAATGTCATTGTAACATTTAACACCCCTAGCTGGCCATGTGGTGTGTGACACATAAGCAGACCCGTCTTGTTTCATTTACGAAGGAGGGACTCTTAAAGTCACAGAGCCTATTTTTACTGGTGCATCAGGCGGCATTAATCTTCTTAAAGGGCCATTATGAAACAGTGGGTCTCCAAAGCTGTTGTAGCCTATGCTGTGAGTGGATGGGCTGCCAAGAATTACAGCGCACCACAATACCTCTGTCATAAGATGTCCAGGGGGGACTCCTGAAAAAGTGTTGCATTGAATTCAAGGCCTGCCATGCTACCAATTCATATGCACCCCAAAAAGCCTTTGAACCCACATACTGGATGGGCCCATGAAAATCCACTTCACAATATGCATTTTGTACTCCGTACTCCTTTATTTTACACATTGGCGGCAAGGCCAGCACTGCTGCATAGTCGGTCATATGCACCCCATTAGGCCTTGGAACCAGGTATGGACTGGAGTTGAAATTCAGCCCTTGTATTTGAAATCACACAGGCCCACGCTGTTCCTGTCCCTAAGCACTAGATGGGATATATTACTAATATTACCCTGGATGGAGGAAAGCAAGATTTACTACAAGACCGATATTTCTAATGATACCCATGGCCTGCTGGGGTAAGTGACAGAGTCAGCGACTTTGTGCTCCATCACAATTCTTAACAGTATGGGTTTCTTGAGAACACAGATTCTGCTAACAAGGTAGCAGACAGGGCAGCCCACGACCAGACAGGCCCTTCTGGCATTTGCCAGACTTGCCAGATGGCCAGTCCAGCCCTGCTTGGAACCCACATACTGGATGGGCCCAGGAAAATCCACTTCACAATATGAATTTTGTGCTCCATACTCCTTTGTTTTATAGATTGGCAGGAAGGCAAGCCCTGCTGCATAGTCAGTCATATGCACCCATTAGGCCTTGGAACCCACATACTGGATGGGCCCAGGAAAATTCACTCATATTTTTTAATGGTATGATGGTTCCCTCTTTGTACAATTATTAACGGGAGAATGTTTCAATTTTATTTGACATGTTTTTAACACTAAGGTTCAGATACGGTTTTAAAAAAGGCAAATACTTGCAATACAAGGCAATTTTACTGCAAACTACAAAATTCAAGGAATAGTATGATTGAATAGTGTGAGTGCGTACACTTTTGTATGTGTTAACATACGCAGGTTAATAAGTACATATAAGGATTAAATAAATATAGTGATTACGTATATATGAATATTAACCACATTCAGTATAGTTAGATCATCACCAAGAGGCGTTTAAACATCATCCGTCTAGAATATCAGAGAGGCAACACCAAGACAGAGAACCCCTGGGAGATTACCAACACTGCCTGGGCATCCCCAATTAAGCAGGTATCAGCACACTGTACATGTACAGGTACCACAGTTTTGGCATCTGTCTTAGTCATGTTTCTCTGGTCTTATATAGTGAATAACACTATGTAGTAACTCTAGTTTCACCCACACCTTCAAGTGGCCACTTTTCAAGGTTGGATGAAACTGAGATATCATGGAGTCATCAGACCTGTTATGATCTGGTGGCTTTGGAGCAGCATGAGACGTACTCTGGAGAAGGTGGTCCCTGTTCTGACCGCAAACCCTGAACCTAGCAGCGCAACTAAAAGTAGCCGTGGGGGGGTACCTAACACTCACTAGACCCCTCGGCACAGCCTAAGATCTAACTACCCCTAAAGACAGAAACAGGAAACCTATCTTGCCTCAGAGAAAATCCCCAAAGGATAGATAGCCCCCCACAAGTATTGACTGTGAGAGGAGAGGGAAATAACATACGCAGATATGAAATCAGATTTTAGCATAGGAGGCCATACTAGCTAAAAAGAAAGAATAGAACAGAGTACTATGCGGTCAGTATAAAAACACTAGAAAATATCCACCGCAGATAATACGGATCACCACATCTGACTAAAGACATGGGGGGTATATCTGCATCTCCAGAGAAATAGCTAGGCTGCAAAAAAATCCTTCACAGACCAAGCTGGACAAGACAAAAACATGAAAATGCACAGAACTATAAGGTCCACCGCAGGTGGACAGCAAAAACAAAGCCAGGACTTATCTTTGTAGAGAAACACAGCAAACTGGAGAGACCAGCAGGGAAGTGAATCCTTCAAGAACAATGGACAACTGGCCCTGACTAAAGGATCCAGCAAAGCTATATACCCCAGTCAGTTTTGCAATTAGTAGATACACCTGTCCACTCCTGCAGTCCAGGCACAACTGCATTACCCTCTACAACCACCGGAGGGAGCCTGTTATGGCTGGCAATCAGGCAACACAGCGTGCAGTAATCAGCGCACATACAGAGATCTGGCAATAACCAAAAACAATAGGACGAGCTCTGAGACGTGGAATCTCTGTAGACTGCAGTACCTGATCTATCCTCACACAACTATAAGCAGCAGTGGATTGCGCCTATCACTACCTATGCAACTCGGCACTGCCTGAGGAGCTGACTAGCCTGAAGATAGAAATACAAGCCTGACTTACCTCAGAGAAATACCCCAAAGGAATAGGCAGCCCCCCACATATAATGACTGTTAGCAAGATGAAAAGACAAACGTAGGAATGAAATAGATTCAGCAAAGTGAGGCCCGATATTCTAGACAGAGCGAGGATAGCAAAGAGAACTATGCAGTCCACAAAAAACCCTAAAACGAAAACCACGCAAAGGGGCAAAAAGACCCACCGTGCCGAACTAACAGCACGGCGGTGCACCCCTTTGCTTCTCAGAGCTTCCAGCAAAAGTTAATAGCAAGCTGGACAGAAAAAACAGAAAACAAACTAGAAGCACTTATCTAGCAGAGCAGCAGGCCCAAGGAAAGATGCAGTAGCTCAGATCCAACACTGGAACATTGACAAGGAGCAAGGAAGACAGACTCAGGTGGAGCTAAATAGCAAGGCAGCCAACGAGCTCACCAAAACACCTGAGGGAGGAAGCCCAGAGACTGCAATACCACTTGTGACCACAGAAGTGAACTCAGCCACAGAATTCACAACAGTACCCCCCCCTTGAGGAGGGGTCACCGAACCCTCACCAGAACCCCCAGGCCGACCAGGATGAGCCACATGAAAGGCACGAACAAGATCTGGGGCATGGACAGCAGAGGCAAAAACCCAGGAATTATCTTCCTGAGCATAACCCTTCCATTTGACCAGATACTGGAGTTTCCGTCTAGAGACACGAGAATCCAAAATCTTCTCCACAATATACTCCAATTCCCCCTCCACCAAAACAGGGGCAGGAGGCTCCACAGATGGAACCATAGGTGCCACGTATCTCCTCAACAACGACCTATGGAATACATTATGTATGGAAAAGGAGTCTGGGAGGGTCAGACGAAAAGACACCGGATTGAGAATCTCAGAAATCCTATACGGACCAATAAAACGAGGTTTAAATTTAGGAGAGGAAACCTTCATAGGAATATGACGAGAAGATAACCAAACCAGATCCCCAACACGAAGTCGGGGTCCCACACGGCGTCTGCGATTAGCGAAAAGCTGAGCCTTCTCCTGGGACAAGGTCAAATTGTCCACTACCTGAGTCCAGATCTGCTGCAACCTGTCCACCACAGAATCCACACCAGGACAGTCCGAAGACTCAACCTGTCCTGAAGAGAAACGAGGATGGAACCCAGAATTGCAGAAAAATGGAGAGACCAAGGTAGCCGAGCTGGCCCGATTATTAAGGGCGAACTCAGCCAACGGCAAAAATGACACCCAATCATCCTGATCAGCGGAAACAAAACATCTCAGATATGTTTCCAAGGTCTGATTGGTTCGTTCGGTCTGGCCATTAGTCTGAGGATGGAAGGCCGAGGAGAAAGATAGGTCAATGCCCATCCTACCACAAAAGGCTCGCCAGAACCTCGAGACAAACTGGGAACCTCTGTCAGAAACAATATTCTCAGGAATGCCATGTAAACGAACCACATGCTGGAAGAACAAAGGCACCAAATCAGAGGAGGAAGGCAATTTAACCAAGGGCACCAGATGGACCATTTTAGAAAAGCGATCACAGACCACCCAAATGACCGACATTTTTTGAGAAACGGGAAGGTCAGAAATGAAATCCATCGAAATATGTGTCCAAGGCCTCTTCGGGACCGGCAAGGGCAAAAGCAACCCACTGGCACGTGAACAGCAGGGCTTAGCCCTAGCACAAATTCCACAGGACTGCACAAAAGCACGCACATCCCGTGACAGAGATGGCCACCAGAAGGATCTAGCAACCAACTCCCTGGTACCAAAGATTCCTGGATGACCGGCCAGCACCGAACAATGAAGTTCAGAGATAACTTTACTAGTCCACCTATCAGGGACGAACAGTTTCTCGGCCGGACAACGATCAGGTTTATTAGCCTGAAATTTCTGCAACACTCTCCGCAAATCAGGGGAGATGGCAGACACAATGACTCCTTCCTTGAGGATACTCGCCGGCTCAGATAACCCCGGAGAGTCGGGCACAAAACTCCTAGACAGAGCATCCGCCTTCACATTTTTAGAGCCCGGAAGGTATGAAATCACAAAATCAAAACGAGCAAAAAATAACGACCAACGGGCCTGTCTAGGATTCAAGCGCTTGGCAGACTCAAGATAAGTAAGGTTCTTATGATCAGTCAAAACCACCACGCGATGCTTAGCACCCTCAAGCCAATGACGCCACTCCTCGAATGCCCACTTCATGGCCAGCAACTCTCGGTTGCCCACATCATAATTACGCTCAGCAGCAGAAAATTTCCTGGAAAAGAAAGCACATGGTTTGAACACTGAGCAACCAGAACCTCTCTGTGACAAAACCGCCCCTGCACCAATCTCAGAAGCATCAACCTCGACCTGGAACGGAAGAGAAACATCAGGTTGACACAACACAGGGGCACAGCAAAAACGACGCTTCAACTCCTGAAAAGCTTCCACGGCAGCAGAAGACCAATTAACCAAATCAGCACCCTTCTTGGTCAAATCGGTCAATGGTCTGGCAATGCTAGAAAAATTACAGATGAAGCGACGATAAAAATTAGCAAAGCCCAGGAATTTCTGCAGACTTTTTAGAGATGTCGGCTGAGTCCAATCCTGGATGGCCTGAACCTTAACCGGATCCATCTCGATAGTAGAAGGGGAAAAGATGAACCCCAAAAATGAAACTTTCTGCACACCGAAGAGACACTTTGATCCCTTCACGAACAAGGAATTAGCACGCAGTACCTGGAAAACCATTCTGACTTGCTTCACATGAGACTCCCAATCATCTGAGAAGATCAAAATGTCATCCAAGTAAACAATCAAGAATTTATCCAGATACTCACGGAAAATGTCATGCATAAAAGACTGAAAAACAGATGGAGCATTGGCAAGTCCGAATGGCATCACCAGATACTCAAAATGACCCTCGGGCGTATTAAATGCCGTTTTCCATTCATCTCCCTGCCTGATTCTCACCAAATTATACGCACCACGAAGATCAATCTTAGTAAACCAACTAGCCCCCTTAATCCGAGCAAACAAGTCAGAAATCAATGGCAAGGGATACTGAAACTTAACAGTGATCTTATTAAGAAGGCGGTAATCAATACACGGTCTTAGCGAACCATCCTTCTTGGCTACAAAAAAGAACCCTGCTCCCAATGGTGACGACGATGGGCGAATATGTCCCTTCTCCAGGGACTCCTTCACATAACTGCGCATAGCGGTGTGTTCAGGTACGGACAAATTAAATAAACGACCCTTAGGGAATTTACTACCAGGAATCAAATCGATAGCACAATCACAATTCCTATGCGGAGGTAGGGCATCAGACTTGGACTCTTCAAATACATCCTGAAAGTCCGACAAGAACTCTGGGATGTCAGAAGGAATGGATGACGAAATAGACAAAAATGGAACATCACCATGTACTCCCTGACAACCCCAGCTGGTTACCGACATAGAGTTCCAATCCAATACTGGATTATGGGTTTGTAGCCATGGCAACCCCAACACGACCACATCATGCAAATTATGCAGTACCAGAAAGCGAATAACTTCCTGATGTGCAGGAGCCATGCACATGGTCAACTGGGCCCAGTACTGAGGCTTATTCTTGGCCAAAGGTGTAGCATCAATTCCTCTCAACGGAATAGGACACCGCAAAGGCTCCAAGAAAAATCCACAACGTTTAGCATAATCCAAATCCATCAGATTCAGGGCAGCGCCTGAATCCACAAACGCCATGACAGAATACGATGACAAAGAGCACATTAAGGTAATGGACAAAAGGAATTTGGACTGTACAGTACCAATAACGGCAGAGCTATCGAACCGCCTAGTGCGTTTAGGACAATTAGAAATAGCATGAGTAGAATCACCACAATAGAAACACAGTCTGTTCAGACGTCTGTGTTCTTGCCGTTCTACTTTAGTCATAGTCCTGTCGCACTGCATAGGCTCAGGTTTACTCTCAGACAATACCGCCAGATGGTGCACAGATTTACGCTCGCGCAAGCGACGACCGATCTGAATGGCCAAGGACATAGACTCATTCAAACCAGCAGGCATAGGAAATCCCACCATTACATCCTTAAGAGCTTCAGAGAGACCCTTTCTGAACAAAGCCGCTAGTGCAGATTCATTCCACAGAGTGAGTACTGACCACTTCCTAAATTTCTGACAATATACTTCTACATCATCCTGACCCTGGCATAAAGCCAGCAGATTTTTCTCAGCCTGATCCACTGAATTAGGCTCATCGTAAAGCAATCCCAGCGCCTGGAAAAATGCATCAACATTACTCAATGCAGAATCTCCTGGTGCAAGAGAAAACGCCCAGTCCTGTGGGTCGCCGCGCAAAAAAGAAATAATAATCAAAACCTGTTGAATAGGATTACCAGAAGAATGAGGTTTCAAGGCCAAAAATAGCTTACAATTATTTCTGAAGCTCAGGAACTTAGTTCTGTCACCAAAAAACAAATCAGGAATCGGAATTCTTGGTTCTAGCATCGATTTCTGATCAATAGTATCTTGAATCTTTTGTACAATTACAACGAGATTATCCATTGAGGAGCACAGAGCCTGAATATCCATGTCCACAGCTGTGTCCTGAAGCACTCTAATGTCTAGGGGAAAAAAAAGACTGAAGACAGAGCTAAGAAAAAAAAATGTCAGGATTTCTTTTTTCCCTCTATTGGGAATCATTGGTGTGGCTCCTTGTACTGTTATGGCTGGCAATCAGGCAACACAGCGTGCAGTAATCAGCGCACATACAGAGATCTGGCAATAACCAAAAACAATAGGACGAGCTCTGAGACGTGGAATCTCTGTAGACTGCAGTACCTGATCTATCCTCACACAACTATAAGCAGCAGTGGATTGCGCCTATCACTACCTATGCAACTCGGCACTGCCTGAGGAGCTGACTAGCCTGAAGATAGAAATACAAGCCTGACTTACCTCAGAGAAATACCCCAAAGGAATAGGCAGCCCCCCACATATAATGACTGTTAGCAAGATGAAAAGACAAACGTAGGAATGAAATAGATTCAGCAAAGTGAGGCCCGATATTCTAGACAGAGCGAGGATAGCAAAGAGAACTATGCAGTCCACAAAAAAACCTAAAACGAAAACCACGCAAAGGGGCAAAAAGACCCACCGTGCCGAACTAACAGCACGGCGGTGCACCCCTTTGCTTCTCAGAGCTTCCAGCAAAAGTTAATAGCAAGCTGGACAGAAAAAACAGAAAACAAACTAGAAGCACTTATCTAGCAGAGCAGCAGGCCCAAGGAAAGATGCAGTAGCTCAGATCCAACACTGGAACATTGACAAGGAGCAAGGAAGACAGACTCAGGTGGAGCTAAATAGCAAGGCAGCCAACGAGCTCACCAAAACACCTGAGGGAGGAAGCCCAGAGACTGCAATACCACTTGTGACCACAGAAGTGAACTCAGCCACAGAATTCACAACAGGAGCCCAAAAGCTGAATTCACAACACAGACCCCTAGAAAACCCTTAGAAAATAAAAGCCACAAGGATTTAGATCAAACCACCACTGGCATAGTTTCAGTAAACCTTAATGTTTTACAATGACAAACAGCAAACATATAGAGGCTTAGAACTGTTTGTGAACTGAATAAACAAACATTTATCAATATTGTGTCACTATGAGCATTGTCTGTCACATCTCTTAATGTTTTACAAGAAATGCAGATATGTGATTGTGAGTTGCACCGAAGGCTAGGGGTCACTGTACTAAGCCCTGCGGTTCACAGGGGGATGTCACGGTGGCTGTGACCCGGTCCGTGGCCCTGGGCACCCATATAAAAGGGGAAAGGTCTTTAAAGGGATAAAGTTTATGTTTGTGATGCCACCTGTGGTATTCGGTCAGTGGCGACCGATGCTGCTTTAAAGGGTCCGCTGGGGTGATGTTATGGCAGCTAGATGGTATATCTTCCCACAGGTGAAGTATATCCCCAGGGCTCCCAGTGTGTAGATGGTGGTATAGTGAGAGGTGCAGAGAAGAACGAGGGCACATGGTTGCAGTCTCTTTACCTTGGGTAAGTCAGGTGGGAGCCTACCACGCAGAGCTTTCTGTCTCTAAGTCCCTGCTGCCACTAGGTGTCTCAACAAGGTCTTTAATCATTCTGCTGTCCTAGGACAGGTACGTGCATGGCTGGCAGCTCGGGCCGTGTGAACTGGGGTCTGTTCTTGGTGACTCCAGGCTCCTAGGTGCTGCTGTGCCGCAGGTAATTATGGGTAAAGTCCTTGTTGAACAATACCCTCCGGTTCTGCTCTGTGTTTTATAATCCACAAAAGCCTCAGGCTCCCGGTACCTGGATTCTTGCGCTGATACTCTTCAGAGGCCTGCTCATGGCCTCCTGGAGCTCTCTTTCCTCTGTGCTCCACTCCTGTCTGTCCTCGCACACAGACTCCTTCTACAAACTGAGCTGTCTCTGCCTCCAAACCAGGATCTTTAGTGAAGGAAGCTGCCCTAAAACAGGGCTTGGAGCTCCCCCTCCTGGCCTGGAAGTGGAAGGTGTTGTGTGTGTGAAAACCTACCAAAGGAAACCTCACTTGTCTCCAGACATAGCACTATCCTCCCCGTGAGGAAGACAGCACTACTGTGGTACCCGAACTCCTGGGGTGCCACAATTGTCTGAATGCATTCGGTATACAGTATTTCAATCTTTTTTTCAAATCACCGTTTGTATATTCTCCATTTGTACATTTTAGGCAGACAAAGTTAAGGCTTGCAAGGGAGAAACTAATATAGTGGACAAAGCTATATTTTTTAATGAACTACTGAGGCAAAGTAGCAGAATTACTTTATCAAATTTTTATGAAGTGTATTGTGTCCAATGTTAGCAACCAGGCAACACAAACAGGAGCTTTTCAAGTGAGCTCTTTAAGGTAAACAAAAGTTATGAAGTGTTTGCCAACAAGGATGTGGTTTCACCAATGTGGGGTACCTTTTGTAAAAATAGACTAGTGCTATCACAGCCCACCTTGACCAAACTTCACCGGCCCATAACAGTACAAAGCACGTTCACCCTGGTGATCTAGTGGCAGTTAAACAAGAGACATTGCATGAGACAGAGTTAAGAAGTAGGCCCAATGGAATGCCATGCCCAATTCCCCAATGTAAAATCATTTTATTTAAAAATAAGCGTGCCATCACAGGCCCCTTGGCCAACATTCACTGTACAGAGCACTTCACCCTGGAGATCTACTGGCAGGTACAGGAGATTGCAGGAGACAGAGCTAAGAAGTAATGTAATGCCATGCCCAATTCCCCAATGTGTTGTCATTTTAAAAAAAAAAAAATAAGAGTGCCATCACAGTCCCCTTGGCCAAAATGCTCCGTACAGAGCATGTAGGTGATATAGTGGTTCTGGATGAGGATAAGGAGGAGGATAAAAACAAACCAACCAAATCTGGAAGCGTATACCCATGTGTGGTTGTGAAGAGGTGCATGAGAATACACCTCCCCAAAAGAGAGAATGTATTTGAGGTAATGTTTCGCTGTTTTCACTTGGTGGTGTACAGAAGTCTTTCCCAATCCACGGCTTGTTCATTTTTATAAGAGTCAGCCTGTCAGCATTTTCAGTTGACAGGCGGATGCGCTTATCTGTTATAATTCCATCAGCGGCACTAAAAACCCTCTCTGACAGAACGCTAGCAGCAGGGCAGGCCTGGACCTCCAAGTTGTAGAGAGCCAGTTCATGCCACGTGTCCAGGTTGGATACCCAATAATTAAAAGGCACAGTGGAATCATGGAGGACGTTTGTACGATCTGCAAAGTACTCCCTCACCATCTTCCCAAACATTGCACTTCTTGTGACAGCACCCTTTGCCTCTGTGCCGCCCAAGATGGGAGGGTTTGAGAAAACTGTCCCAGAACTTGGCCATTGTTCCCCTGCCTGAGCTGGATTGTACTTCTGTCTCTCTCGATTGGAGTCCTTGGTTGTACAACAAACTCAGACGTCTGCTGCCAGCTTTCTCACATGGGAATTTTCTAACTAATTATGCTACAAGGGCCCTGTGTTACTGCAACATTTTAGTACACCTCTCTGCCTCAGGCTAAAGAGATTGAAAGTTCTCCTTGTAGCATGGGTCTTGAAGGGTCACCAACCAGTAATGAGTGTCACCCAAAATTTTGATAATCCGAGGGTCACGTGAAATGCAGCATAACCTAAAGTCAGCCATGCGTGCCAGACTGCTAACAGGCAAGACTTCCGTGTCTTCACCAACAGGATGACTGACCATGCTGTCGTCCTCCTCCTTCTCATCCTCCTCCTCCCTGTCCTCAGGCCATCCCCGCTGAACAGAAGTGTTTGTAGTACCGTCTATAGCGAATGAAAGTAGCTCCTGTTCTTCCTCCTCCTCATTGCCTACCAATCCACGTTGAGAAGACATGAGGCTGGGCTGAGTGTAATCCCCTTGTATGTTTCCTTGCTCCATGTTCTCGTGCTCTGCCTACAATGCATCCTCTTTGATTGTGAGCAGAGTGTTTTTCAGAATGCTGAGAATGATGGTGATGCTAATTATGGCGTCATCGCCGCTCACCATCTTGGTGCAGTCCTCAAAGTTTTGGAGGATGTTACATATGCCTGACATCCATGTCCACTCCTGAGGTCTTATGAGTGGAGTCTGACCTGAAATTCGATGCCCTTGTTGATGTTGGTAGTCAACAATGGCTCTCTTCTGCTCACAAATCCTTTCCAACATATGCAGCATAGAGTTCCAGCGCGTGGGGACATCACACAACAGTCGGTGAGCTGGAAGCTGAAACTGCTGCTGAAGCACGGCAAGGCAGCTGAAGCTGACATTCTGAAATGGGCAGACAGACAGCGTACTTTCACTAGCAGATCTGACAGCTCCAGGTAGCTTTTCAGAAAACGTTGACCCACGAGGTTAAGTACATGGGCCAAGCAAGGTACGTGTGTGAGCTCACCTTGCCTCAGAGCCGCCACCAGGTTACGGCCATTGTCACACATGACCATGCCTGGCTGTAAGTTCAACGGTGTCATCCAAACATCTGACTGCTCTTTCAGAGCTGTTCACAATGCATTGTGCGGTTTGTCACCTATGTAGATTAGCTTCAGCACAGCCTGTTGCCGCTTGGCTGAGGCAGTGCTTCCAGCTTCTGACTGATGTGTTGATTTCAGACATGGAGGATGAAGAGGAAGTCCAGAAGCTGTAGACTGTGGGGGCAACCCTGATTGATGTAGGGCCAGCAATCCTCGGCGTGGGGAGGATGTGTTCCATCCCGAGGTCTGACTGGGTCCCGGCTTCCACTACGTTAACCCAATGTGCCGTCATTGAGATGTACCGTCCCTGCCCACAAGCACTTGTCCACATGTCCGTGGTTAGGTGGACTTTCATGGTAACAGCATTGTTGAGGGCACGGGCAAAGATGTGGGACACATGCTGGTGTAATGCTGGTACGGCACACCGGGAGAAATGGTGGCGACTGGGGACCGAGTACCTTGGGACGGCCACCGCCACCAGGTTGCGGAAAGCTTCCATCTCAACAAGCCTAAAAGGCAGCATTTCTAGCGCAAGCAGAAGAGAAATAATAGAATGGCTGGGTATTTCTGCTTGCGTTCCAAAAACTGGGTTATAGACAACTGAACGCTGTGCTGGGACAAGGACGTAGACGCGCTTGCTGATGGTGCTGCTTGACTGTCTGCCTCAACAGGTGCAGGGCTAGACTGGGGACCGAGTACCTTGGGACGGCCGCCGCCATCAGGTTCCCGAAAGCTTCTGTTTCAACAAGCCTAAAAGGCAGCATTTCTAGCGCAAGCAGAAGAGAAATATTAGAATTGAGGACTGTGGCCTGTGGGGCATTGGCTGGGTATTTCCACTTGCATTCCAAAGATTGGGTTATAGACAACTGAACGCTGTGCTGGGACAAGGACGTGGACGCGCTTGCTGATGGTGCTGCTTGACTGTGGGCCACAGCAGGTGCAGGGCTAGAGGCATCTTTACATGTACTGGGGATTGGCTTCTACGCAAAACAGTGGAAGAAGCAGTGATGTGACCAGCAGGCAGTGGTCCTGGAGCCTGGGGTTCGGCCCACAAAGTCGGGTGCTTTGCTTGCATGTGCCTGATCATGATGGTGGTGGTCATGCTGGTTGTTTTGCTACCCCTGCTGATGCGGGCATGGCAGGTACTGCAAATGACCTGTTTGGGGTTATCGGCAGAGTTTTTAAAAAATAGCCAGACTCGGGAAGATCTCACAGGTGGAATGGCAACTTCACTCTTGTTGGTATTACGGGGAACGGATGCACACCTTCTGTCTGTGGCCACCACACTGCTTCTTCCTGCCTGTTGGGGGGATATGCTTCCTTCCCCATTTGTTCTGCTGTCCTCGCTATGCATGTCCTCCTGCCACGTTGATTCAGTCACTATGCCATCCACCACCTCATCTTCCACATCCACACCCTGCTCCTCCTCCTGACTTTCTGGCAATTGTGTCTCATCATCGTCCACCTCTTGTGACACTTTCCCACCATCGCCTTCGTGTGATCGCCTTCGGGGTTGGTCAAAAGTTTGGGCAGCTCTACATGCGATTGGATCGCCCCCAGACACAGGGCCACGAGTTCTCGGTACCGGGCTTCTCTGGTTCGGTTCTGAGGCTGTCATGGTGGCTAGACCCGGTCCGCGACCCTGCTAAGGGGCGTCCAGTACAGGTGGTACAGTCTATCAGGAATTCATGACGCCACCTGTGGTGTTCGGTCAGGGTGACTGACGCTGCTGTGGGGTCCACTGGGTTGATGGAATGGCAGCTGGATGGTATACCTTCCCACAGGTGAAGTATGTCCCCAGGGCTTCCCAGTAAGGTAGATTGTGATGGTGTGAGGTGCAGTCAATAACGAGGACACAGGGTTGCAGTCTCTTTACTGAAGACTTCAGGATCCTCAATCCAGAGCACGCTTAACATGGCTTTCTGAGACCGGCCGGTCCGATGGGCACATCCAGAGTTCCCTTTGCAGGTGGAAATCAGTGCCTACCACTAGCGCCTGTGTGTTGTAGTGCTACCCTGCTGAGCATTCGGAATAGTCCTCACAACTTCTGTTCTCGTTCGTTTGTTCTTTCTAATTCTCTCTCTCTTGTTCCAGATGTTACTAGTTTCTCATCCCCCAGGTATGTTATGGCTAGGAGCACCCGTATGACGGGAAGGCTCGGAGCTCTTCTGGGACCCTAGAGACGCCCCTCTCCACACGTTTCCCCCTATGTCTTCATAGGAAATTTAAGGTAGACAGCCAACCTATAATTAACTGTCCTGCAGAGTTCGAAGTAAGGCCTAGAGTCAGTTACTCCCGCGGTGTTCCGGCCACCGGCTACGTGCCTCAGTAGGATGTTGCCTCGGTCTCGCGGCACGACTCCTACTGGCTCTCCTTTGTGCTTGATCTCGTTTCTCACTGTTCCACAATATCCTTCCCTTCGTGTCACTCTCTTAGGATACCGCCGCGGGGTGTGCAGGCGCGGTTCCGTAACGTTCTGCTCTGTTCGCTAGGCACCTGCCAGGTTCCCGCGCCTGAGAGGGACCCCCCTGTGTCTTCTCCCTGCAACACCCCCTGCCACGGGATGTTGCCTGAATACAACCCAGTCAGCTTCTGACTAACTTCCTATCCAACCCCTAGTTTTACCAGTGTGAGGAGTGGCCCAATAAATAAAGCCTTTTTCTTCCCCTAGTGGCCAGAGTGTGAAGTGTAATGTGTGCTGGTGATACCTGGTCAGTAGAATTCCTTCAGTGCCATCAGACGTACCATCACTCCCCTTAGCGGCAGAGTGTCATACTGCAACGACCAGATCTCTGGGGCGCTGCACTCCCCCCCCCAGTTAAATCCAGTACTCCTGGACTGGGAAGAAGAACAACAATACATTTCAGCAAAAGACATACAAAATTTTTGAAATGCTTAAAACAAGTAAATAGAACAATGCTTCCCTTTATGGGAGGTGAGGACACTGGAACGTTACAAACAAAACAAGGTTAAATACTTTTTTTAAAATAACATCCTATTCTACGTACTATAAATAACTCTCATTACCCAGCCGGGTATTCTACTAAGTGCAAATTCTGAACAATAACTTAACTTTTCCTTTAAGGGCGTATAAGCTGAACCCACTAAAGGCCTACTATAGAATACTATAAAAATAACTCAACTTTTCTTTCCTTTCTAGCTTCACCAATGCAGGACCACCTAGCTCCCGGGCTGGGCCTACTGTCATTGTCTCTCGTTCAGCAACCAACTGTCGTTCTACGGTTCTCAGGAGGACTCTCTCTCTAACCCCTATGGGTTAACTTTCAATCTTTCCTGTCCTCAATCTCTATTAACATTATCAAACTTTTCTAAATCACAACATTATCAACATTTCAACTTTTCTTAAGGCAACACGTGAACATTCCCTTTAAGAGTGAACCAAGTCTCTATGAGGTAGTGCAGTTTCTCTCTGTCTGCAAGTCCAATGAAAGCAAGACCTTCTGCGTCATGTCCAAAAACAATCTCTTCGCAAAGTCTTCTTTCTTTTGTAAAACCAGTAGGGAGCACCTTTAAGAAGGTGCAAACTATGTACAAAACAGTTTTGGAATCATTCACTGTTCATGATCTGGCAGTCTTTGGAAACAATGATAACTTGTGCAAAAGGAATTAAAAAGAGAAATGTAGAACAGTAAGGATCCCGGGTCAACAAAGGGATCCCTTTAAGAAATAACCCTGGACGGGTTTAAGCAGCAAAAAGAGTAAGGAAAACAAAGAGTTAACTATGTACATTTTCAGGTTTTCGAGGTTTATTGCTGTAGTAGGTTGCAAGGCATCAGTTGGTAGCGAACACTTCCTGGGATGGGAAGATCTGTGCTCGACTTCGCATCCGATGCGGTATCAATGTCACTAATCGTTTTTTCAGGTACAATCTGGGTTCGAACGTCAATTTTGGTAGTAGGTTCAGTAGCGGCAATAATGCCCACTGTAGTAGTAGTATTAGGATTTGTCAGTTCTGAGTCAGTCTTAGTCATGGCAGCAGGTGGCGCTGCTACGGGGCCTACCAGTAGGTCTTCTGTCACTGGGGCAGGGTCATTCTTCATACCTGCTTCAGATGCGGTCCCTCCGGTGCCGGCCTGCTTCATCTCCGCTGGGATCTGGAACTCTGACTGCGGGGCCTTGCGCTGTGGCATTGTCATCTCTGTTTGCAGTATCTCGCTTTCCGGCAGGGCCTTGCTTTCTGGCTTCGGAGCGCTGGAACTTCTTTCTTGCTCCGGACCAGACGAGGCTGCCGACAGACGTCTGGTGAGGCCCCCGATGACGGTCTCCTTCCACCCGGCCTCAGTGCTCAGCTGCGTCCGCCGGAGTTGATCGCTGAGCTCGTCCACTCTGGCCTGCAGGAAGTCGGGGCCAACAGGTGACGCCTGGCCGCGGTATCTCTCTGGGTAGCTGGGGGAGTCCTCGGCTCCGACCCCATGCTCCGATCCCGGGCGGCTGGCCATGGCGTCTTCCACGTGGTTCACGTCTTCTCCCTTCTTGTCCTTTTCCCGCTCCCTCCTTCGTGGGCGGTTTCGCTTCCTTTGTCTCCGCCCTCCACTGAGGATCAGGAGGCGGATCTCGGCTGCTGACGGACACGTCCTCAAAGCACAGAAATATTTAGACTGGGCGGCCATTGTCGTTTGCGCTCTTCAGCTTGTCCACGCCCACTTCCACACCCTTCTTCTTCTCCTGCGCTCCTCGTGGCGCTGCAATGGCGGCAGTTTTGGCGGGAATCTTGCAGCAATCAGCAATACACAGTCCTTGCAATAAATCACAGTCCAAACACGTTTCAATCACAGTTCCAAGGCACACATGACCTGCTTCTCAGGCTTTAGTACGATCCTGTTCATGACGCCAAGTTGGATCGCCCCCAGACACAATGCCATGAGTTCTCGGTACCGGGCCTCTCTGGTTCGGTTCTGAGGCTGTCACGGTGGCTAGACCCGGTCCGCGACCCTGCTAAGGGGCGTCCAATAAAGGTGGTACAGTCTATCAGGGATTCGTGACGCCACCTGTGGTGTTCGGTCAGGGTGACCGACGCTGCTGTGGGGTCCACTGGGGTGATGGAATGGCAGCTGGATAGTATACCTTCCCACAGGTGAAGTATGTCCCCAGGGCTTCCCAGTAAGGTAGATGGTGATGGTGTGAGGTGCAGTCAATAACGAGGACACAGGGTTGCAGTCTCTTTACCTCTTTACTGAAGACTTCAGGATCCTCAATCCAGAGCACGCTTAACAGGGCTTTCTGAGACCGGCCGGTCCGATGGGCACATCCAGAGTTCCCTTTGCAGGTGGAAATCAGTGCCTACCACTAGCGCCTGTGTTGTAGTGCTACCCTGCTGAGCATTCGGAATAGTCCTCACAACTTCTGTTCTCGTTCGTTCGTTCTTTCTAATTCTCTCTCTCTTGTTCCAGATGTTACTAGTTTCTCATCCCCCAGGTATGTTATGGCTAGGACGCACCCATATGACGGGAAGGCTCAGAGCTCTTCCGGGACCCTAGAGACGCCCCTCTCCACATGTTGCCCCCTATGTCTTCGTAGGAAATTTAAGGTAGACAGCCAACCTATAATTAACTGTCCTGCGGAGTTCGAAGTGAGGCCTAGAGTCAGTTACTCCCGCGGTGTTCCGGCCACTGGCTACGCGCCTCAGTAGGATGTTGCCTCGGTCTCACGGCATGACTCCTACTGGCTCTCCTTTGTGCTTGATCTCGTTTCTCACTGTTCCACAATATCCTTCCCTTCATGTCACTCTCTTAGGATACCGCCGCGGGGTGTGCAGGCGCGGTTCCGTAACGTTCTATTCTGGTCGCTAGGTGCCTGCCAGGTTCCCACGCCTGACAGGGACCCCCCTGTGTCTTCTCCCTGCCACACCCCCTGCCACGGGATGTTGCCTGAATCCAACCCAGTCAGCTTCTGACTAACTTCCTATCCAACCCCTAGTTTTACCAGTGTGAGGAGTGGCCCAATAAATAAAGCTTTTTTCTCCCCCTAGTGGCCGGAGTGTGAAGTGTAATGTGTGCTGGTGATACCTGGTCAGTAGAATTCCTTCAGTGCCATCAGACGTACCATCACTCCCCTTAGCGGCAGTGTGTCATACTGCAACAACCAGATCTCTGGGGCGCTGCACGATCTCATCTTTCTCCACTTCAAGTTGACCGGCAGAGATTTCTGAATCTTGAAATGGAAAACTGAAAAGCTCTTCAGAGTGTCCAAGTGTGGGATCAGTTGTCTCAGGGCACTCGGCATGGTGGGAGGAAGGAGGATCAGGGTCAGGAATATCCTGGCAACACTCATGGCTACTCAGACTTGACCGTGTGGAAGACAAGGTGGTGGTGGTGGCTAAGTGACTAGAAGCATTATCCACTATCCAACCAACAACCGTATCACACTGCTCTGGCTTCAATAGTGGTGTGCTGCAGTCCCCCCAGAAACTGGGACAGGAAGGTCGAGCGAGAAAATGTGGGTCTTTGTTGTTGCCCTCTTTTACCTTGCCCACGGCCTCGTCCTCTGGATGCACCATCAGCATCACGTCCACTTCCCTGTCCCTTGCCTTAACCATTTTAAATGGACTACTGCACTATTTCAAATGCTCAACACAAATGTCTTTATTACTAGCGAAATAGTATGTGATCAGTATGCCTGCAAATCTACGATTTTTCAAACCCAAACACCAGGCAGGCCTCAGCCTGACCTAACAGACTGTATTCAATTTTTTTTTTAAAGTTAATTTATGCTAAATAGCGCTGTATAGAATTTGAGTATCAAACAGCCACAAAATAAGTACACCGGCCTCCAATGCCCAAACTTAGAGCACAGAGATATATGACGGCTGTAACGGAAATACCACACTGGCAAATCTGTGGCCTTTCAATTTTTTTAATGCTAAATAGCGCTGTATAGAATTTGAGTATCACACAGCCACAAAATAAGTACACCAGCCTCCAATGACCAAACTTGGAGCACAGAGATATATGAGGCCTTTTTCGGTGAATTTAAAACACCAAAAAAAAAAGGGGCACAAGGGTAGCACACACAACTATGCTACGTATGCAGCAGCAGGCAGTTATGGAGCTTTGGGAAGGATGCAGTGGGACCAATGGACAACATACAGTGCCTGCAGGCCTTGCACTGATGTGGATATGCTGTGCCCTGCCTGCCTAGCGCTGCGATATCAGGACCCACAAATTAGCCCTAAAAAGGACTGTTGTTTTCTCAGGAGTTGTGGATGTAAGAGTTGCAGACCTATACTAACTCTAAAACCACGATTCTGGCCCTATCTGGGCAGCCGCTCTCCCTACTCTCGCTGAAACAGGAAGAGAATGCGGCAAGCAGGGCGACGCCACGTCTCTTATACTCGGGATGATGCTGTATGGCCCAGCCAATCACTGCACGACCACAACAATGATGGCTGCGGCATTTCATGGCTTGGCAGACCATCCCTGCACTGTGATTGGGTCTCTAAAGTCTGCCAAAACTGCTGGGTGGAGACTGCAGTTATTGCCGAATAATCCCGGAAAGGCTCACTGCTCGCCGAGTACGCCGAGCATAGCGATACTCGGGCGAGTAACGAGTAGTGGTGAGCACGTTCGCTCATCACTAGACTGACCAAGAGCATGGTCAGTCTTCCTCTTGGTGAGGACACGTAAGTCTTGCATGTTAGCAGTCTGACACGCATGGCTGAGTTTATTACGCTGCCTTTCCCTTGACCCTCGCGTTCTCAACATTTTGGATGACAGTCATTACTGGTTGGCGACACTTCTAGACCCACGCTACAAGGAGAACTTTCAATCTTATTCCCAAGGCGGACAGGTCTAGTAAAATGGGGCAGTACCAGAAGGCTCTTGTTGCAGAATTATAAAAAAAAAAAATTCACATCTGAAAACACTGGCAGCAGAGGTCACAGTTCGTTGGACAACCAAGGAGTACAGCCGAGAAAGACACAACTCCATTCCAGCAGAGGCAGAGGAACACTGTCAAAGTTCTGGGAGAGTTTTCTCAGACCCTCAACGCACAGGCCCTGAGGCACGGGGTACTCTCACAAGGAGTGCAGAGTTTGGGAAGATGCTGAGGGAGTACCTTGCTGACCACACCAACGTCCACCGTGATGCCTCTGTGCCTTATAATTATTGGGTATCAAAGCTGGACAAGTGGCATGAACTGGCTCTCTACGCCTTGGAGGTCCTGGCCTGCCCTGCCACTAGCATTTTGTCAGATCAGGTTTTTAGTGCCGCTGGCAGAATTATAACTGATAAGTGCATCCGCCTGTCAAATGAAAATGCTGACAGGCTGACTCTTTTAAAATTTAACAAGGGCTGGATTGGACTAGACTTCTCAACACCACCAAATGATAGCAGCGTAAAATAAACTCAAATTTAGTGTATTTTTAAGGGAGGTCTATTCCCATGCACCTTTTCACACTTTCACATGGGTATATGCTTCCTGATTTTGGCTATTTGCTGTTGTCCTTCTGTAATACCCCAGGTTCCTGGTTGCTACAGTGGCATTGCTTCCCTCACGGGGAGAGTGACGTCATGCTTGGAAGCGAGGAAGGATCCCTTTGGCAGGTATTCACATACATGCAACATGTTCTGACTCCAGGCCAGAAAGGGGAACTCTGAACCCGGTTTCAGGGGAGCTTCCCTAAATATAGATATATATTCTGGCTTGGAGGAGGAGTTAGTTGGTGACAGACAGCAGTCTGGAGTAAGTCTGAGAGGGGTGAGGAGGAAGAAGAGAGGGGGCTGTGCAGCCACGTGAGGTGCTGCAGCTCCTGCAAAGGGAAATAACAGAACAAGTTGTAGAGACAGTGAAGGAGGAAAAGATGCAAAGGAGAGTAAGGAGCTGGAAGAGAGCTGCGATTGGGCTCCCTCCAAGTTGAATCGCAGATACCTGTAGCTGGAAGACTGAGGTTGTGGGGGTAACTTCAGGCCCCACAGCAGAAACCGGTGGACTGTTGGATTTCAAGTCACCTGTCCACCATAAAGACCCGAAGACACAGTAGCACAGAGAGCCCGAGTCATGATAGAGATCCTGTAAAAAGGCTCGTGTTACCTGTCATGCGGGTTCGTGTCCTACCTAAAGAGGGACAGAGAGAAAACGTGAGGACCATGTTTGAGGCCTAAGGCAGCAAGGGACTACAACACAGTGCATAGTGGAAGGCTCCCAACCCCACCTGGTTAGGGGGATACCTGAGTCGCTTCCAAGCCGGCCGAACCACACCAGTACCCGTGATCTGGTATTCTGGATTGTGGCTGCCTGAATTCTACAGTAAAAAGGTAAAGAGACTGCAACCCTGTGTCCTCCATTTCTTGCTACAACATCTACCATCTTTATCTATACACCGGGAGCCCTGGGGACCCAGCTTCACCTGTGGGAAGCCATACCAACCCTGCTGCCACAACATCACCCCAGAGGACCCCTTTAAGCAGCGTCGGTCACCCCTGACCAAATACCACAGTTGGCGTCACCAACAAACTTTATTTCCCATTTCAAATCCCCTTTTATTGGACGCCCAGGGCCACGGACTGTGTCACTGCCACCGTGACACATCCCTTTAAGTACCGGCCCGGTTCCGAGTACCCTGGCAGGTGCTCCACTCCTCCTCCTGATCCTCATCCTCCACCACCATATCACCAGGGTGACCCTGGTCCGTGATGCAACACCCACATAGTTTTTTTTAAAGGGTGTTTATGATGCCCGAAAATTTTTTTGTTATACAGTATATTCATGTATACCCCCCAGGGGTAAATGTTTGTCAGCCCATACACTTAGTGCCTGGGCATGACAAGTATAGGAGACCCGCTCCTTTCTAATGGGAACATATTTTTATGAGGCTCTCCTCGATGTCTCTTCCAAGGGGCATTGGAGTGCCTCCAAATTTTTGGCAGCCCTTGCATTCACTGCATAGACAAACAGTATGGGAGACCCACTTCCTAAGAATGGGAACATTGTTTTCAGGTGGCCCTCCTGTACGTCTCTTCCAAGAGATATTGGGGTGCGTTCAAATTTCGGGCAGCCCTGCCACTCAGCCCTGCCACTCATGAGGGGGCTCGCCCATCACTAATTATTACATATTTTTCATCTGTTCATTTGACTTTGTGTGCCTTACTTGGTAAAAATCAGAGTCCTGTTCAGTTTATAGTGATGCATACCATGATTAAAGCTCCCACCTGGAACGCATCGGTTTGTCTTCCGTGGATATCTTTTTGGTGACCAGTGTCTATATATTTTAAATTGGATACAATAAAGCACCTATATTTTTTACAATACCAAATTTTACATTGGTCTCCTTCACTGGAGATTTCTCTTCCTTTCCTATTGTTGCTGACGTCATAGACTGGGACAGCTCCGTGCGAATTTACTCTACCAGACGTTATATGGTGAGCTAACTTTCCAATCTCTTTATCCCCCTTGTTACATGAGGAGATTGTGCCACTATTCACAATGAGCTGTATGATTTCTTCATTTTACTTGCACATAGAGAAGCTCTGAGTTGCCTTAAAGGTAAGTTACCGCGTTTGTAGATCATTAATAAATCACTGTAATGTAGCATAACATGCTGCTATAAGCAAGTTTTAAGCATGTGAAACAGATTTCATGTGTTATATGAGTTTAAAGAATGCACTGGGGGCTGACATCTTGGTTTTGCAGCAGTAGCAGGGCTCTCTGTGTCAGATTACGGCACCCCATAGACATAGGAGATAATAGATCGGCGCTGACCCTATCTGTAACATTGCAGCAGCATTAGCAGTGAGCTGGGCACGCCTCTGTGGGCTGCACAACTCACTGCTACAGGTGTGACTAGCTGCCATTTTATTATAGCCCAGTGCTATCTGCCGAGCTCCACTTACTCTCTATCACAGGACAGAAGAAGCGCTCACTGCTCCTCTGTACTCCAGGCAGGCATGTCCTGGGCACAGTGGGCAGACATCCTCTGCTCCTCACACGCTGCCCTGTGTGCTTCTCCTGCTGTGTCTCCGACTCCCCCTCACACACAGTCCCTGTGATCAGGGCCGGCTCCAGGTTTTTGAGGGCCCCGGGCGAAAGAGTCTCAGTGGGCCCCCCCTTTAACACATACCCCGATTCATGATCGCATATAAACACAGCCATGTAGTATATAACACAGCCCACGTAGTATATAGCAGCCCACGTAGTATATAGCAGCCCACGTAGTATATAGCAGCGCAGCCCACATAGTATATAGCAGCGCCACTCACTCATGCATTGGTAGGACTAGGAGCTCCTCCTGAATCTGCCTCATAACTTCAGCAGCACGGCAGCCAGCCAGGGGCGGAGAGCAGAGCAGAGAATGTGCTCTCTCCCCCCACAAACAATGTCACACTGGCTGCCTTCTCTTAACCCCTATGTGTGCCTGCCTGGCTGCACTCACTGGGTGATAAGATGCTTGTGTCAGAGCTGGCACATAGGGGTTAAGAGAACGCAGCCAGCAGTGACTTTGTAGGCGGAGAGAGCATGTTATCTCCTGCTCTGCTCTCCCAGCTGTATCTATGACAGCATGAGTGGGCCCCCCTCTCTCCCCAGGGCCCCGGCATTTGCCCGCTGTGCCGGGTGCTGACGCCGGCCCTGCCTGTGATCTCCAGTAAGCTGCACTCACAGCCTGCAGAGAGGGAGGTGACACCTGGAGAGAGAGAGCACAGCAGCTGACAGGACAGGGATTAAAGTGGGGGAGGGGGGATAGCAAGAATGTTATTCCCAAAAAATGATGTTGAGCCCACTGTGTTCTGCTCCTCTAAACAAGCTGTGCCTCTGATGCAGTAACTGCTGGTGATAGCAGGTCACAGGGCAGTCACACACAAAATGGTGCTGCCCTGTGATGCTGCTCTTCATTCTGCCCCAGGGATGTTAGACCACCCAAAAGGGGAGGGAAATGGTGATGTCAGCAGTTACTGCCCCAATTTTCCAGCAAAGAGTAAAGCTTGTAAGTCTTACTATAGCTGCTTGAGGTCTAAAAGGGAAAATGCTCCCCCTAGTGGTCAATATATACAGTGGGGCAAAAGAGTATTTAGTCAGTCAGCAATAGTGCAAGTTCTACCACTTAAAAAGATGAGAGGCGTCTGTAATTTACATCATAGGTAGACCTCAACTATGGGAGACAAACTGAGAAAAAAAAATCCAGAAAATCACATTGTCTGTTTTTTTTAACAATTTATTTGCATATTATGGTGGAAAATAAGTATTTGGTCAGAAACAAACAATCAAGATTTCTGGCTCTCACAGACCTGTAACTTCTTCTTTAAGAGTCTCCTCTTTCCTCCACTCATTACCTGTAGTAATGGCATCTGTTTAAACTTGTTATCAGTATAAAAAGACACCTGTGCACACCCTCAAACAGTCTGACTCCAAACTCCACTATGGTGAAGACCAAAGAGCTGTCAAAGGACACCAGAAACAAAATTGTAGCCCTGCACCAGGCTGGGAAGACTGAATCTGCAATAGCCAACCAGCTTGGAGTGAAGAAATCAACAGTGGGAGCAATAATTAGAAAATGGAAGACATACAAGACCACTGATAATCTCCCTCGATCTGGGGCTCCACGCAAAATCCCACCCCATGGGGTCAGAATGATCACAAGAACGGTGAGCAAAAATCCCAGAACCACGCGGGGGGACCTAGTGAATGAACTGCAGAGAGCTGGGACCAATGTAACAAGGCCTACCATAAGTAACACACTATGCCACCATGGACTCAGATCCTGCAGTGCCAGACGTGTCCCACTGCTTAAGCCAGTACATGTCCGGGCCCGTCTGAAGTTTGCTAGAGAGCATTTGGATGATCCAGAGGAGTTTTGGGAGAATGTCCTATGGTCTGATGAAACCAAACTGGAACTGTTTGGTAGAAACACAACTTGTCGTGTTTGGAGGAAAAAGAATACTGAGTTGCATCCATCAAACACCATACCTACTGTAAAGCATGGTGGTGGAAACATCATGCTTTGGGGCTGTTTCTCTGCAAAGGGGCCAGGACGACTGATCCGGGTACATGAAAAAATGAATGGGGCCATGTATCGTGAGATTTTGAGTGCAAACCTCCTTCCATCAGCAAGGGCATTGAAGATGAAACGTGGCTGGGTCTTTCAACATGAAAATGATCCAAAACACACCGCCAGGGCAACGAAGGAGTGGCTTCGTAAGAAGCATTTCAAGGTCCTGGAGTGGCCTAGCCAGTCTCCAGATCTCAACCCTATAGAAAACCTTTGGAGGGAGTTGAAAGTCCGTGTTGCCAAATGAAAAGCCAAAAACATCACTGCTCTAGAGGAAATCTGCATGGAGGAATGGGCCAACATACCAACAACAGTGTGTGGCAACCTTGTGAAGACTTACAGAAAACGTTTGACCTCTGTCATTGCCAACAAAGGATATATTACAAAGTATTGAGATGAAATTTTGTTTCTGACCAAATACTTATTTTCCACCATAATATGCAAATAAAATGATAAAAAACAGACAATGTGATTTTCTGGATTTTTTTTTTCACAGTTTGTCTCCCATAGTTGAGGTCTACCTATGATGTAAATTACAGACGCCTCTCATCTTTTTAAGTGGAGGAACTTGCACTATTGCTGACTGACTAAATACTTTTTTGCCCCACTGTATATTTGTAAGAAAATATATAATATTTTTCATATAGAAATGTTTGCAAACAGTGCAAACATTGCATTAATACATGTTATTTACTATTTTAAGCTTAATTTCACAAAAAAACAAACTACAAAAAAACTGGTGGCACCTTCCCTTTAATAATTTTTTTTTTTTTATAAAAAACTCTAGGTCTGGCTGCATGCCACCACCAGGGGGCAGTAACTGCATAGGATTTTTACACTGCTAGCGAGGACAAAATCAATGTGCAGCGCGGTCTAGTGGCATCTTTACATAGTCACTGTGACAGTATGAGAAGAAATGGCTAGCAGGTCCGCAACGTATTAGCCTCGTAGTAGTCGTATGTCCTGACCTGATGGTCTGAGAGGACAATTTTATCCACACTTTTTTTTTACATCTTCAGAAAAATCGAAGGGGGTAAACTTGTTAGTGTTGGCTATAGAAAATATGTCCTTATTTCTCTTCTATCAGCATCGGTTCCCAGACTGGGTATTCTTTGTTTTTGGTATAGATAATTATGCACCCTGCCGCCTGTATATTTGGGTCACTGTAAGGGTAGGATCACAAAACCGTTTTCTCCACATCGGAGAAAAAACTTGCCTGATTAAACTCTGATCCGAATAGTCTAAGTGGCATCAGTTTTTCTTTGATGTGGAAGAAAAAAAAAAGTTCGACACTAGGCAGACATGGCTACGATTGTTTTCCTTCTGACCACTTGGTCTGAGGAAAAAATCAGACATGTGCATAGCCTCATAGAATATCATATCTATGAATGCTATCTGAAAATCTTATTGAAGAAAAATAGCATAATGAAGATGATATTCAGGAACAAGTTCAGTTCTGATGGCTAAGCTAAAAAATTTCCTTCTGTGACACTTATGGCATATCAAAATTTTATATCATAAATGTATGATGGGTACAAATTCTACTTACAGGACTCTTACATCCACCAAGCTTTCTAAGGCTGTGTGCCCACGATAAGTTTTTGGTGAGCATATGATGCTGCATAAAAAACGCAGCGTTTTACAGTCCCAGTAAAGTGGGTGCGATTTATAGAGATGTAAGAGTGGTGAACTATGGCTGTCGCGTTCCGATAGCCATGGACAATTCACTCGTCTAGTTCTTTTGCGTGCTGACGCTCTACAGTACATGAAAGTGTGGGTTCTGGCTGGGTGATTGTACTCGTTCTATGAGGGCGCTATGCCCATGCAGGCCGCCTGTAGCTGGTGGTGTTGGCTGGCTAAAGGCTATGTTCACATTAGCGTTTTGCGGGGCTGCGTTGGGCGCAGCCGCGGCGACGCATGCGTCATGCGCCCCTATATTTAACATGGGGGCGCATGGACATGCGTTGTCTTGCGTTTTGTGACGCATGCATCTTTTTTTGCGCAAGCGTCAGGGCGCAGAGGACGCAGCAAATTGCATTTTTTTTGCGTCCAAAATCATGCCAAAAAAGGACGCATGCGTCACAAAACGATGCGTTTTGCATGCGTTTTTGTTTGCGTTGTGCGTTGCGTCGCCGACGCAGCACCGCACAACACAAATGTGAACGTAACCTAAGACCATGAATTCTGTAGTTCAATAAAGGAGATAGCGGTACAAAGTCTTATGGACATTTCCTTTACAGTACGAAGCATTTTCAGTCACACAGTATCCTTCCTCTGTAGTCTACTCCAGGGTTGGTGAAGAACACTGTTTCAACCTGCTTCGTCACAACCCATCTGCTATACCACAGTCCTGATCATTGAGTCTCTCTACTCGCACAGTGGTTCCTATTTCTTCACTACTTGAGCTCTGGGTCTACAGCTCAGGACCCCAAGTAGTCCCACAATGTCAGTCCTGGTTAGATCTGTTACCTTTGGCATCTGCAAGCTCAAGTTTCTCGTGACTCATTGTCCTTAGATGGGACAATGAGTCACGAGAAACTTGAGCTTGCAGATGCCAAAGGTAACAGATCTAACCAGGACTGACTTTGTGGGACTACTTGGGGTCCTGAGCTGTAGACCCAGAGCTCAAGTAGTGAAGAAATAGGAACCACTGTGCGAGTACTGTAGAGAGAAGGCCGGAAGGCCACTGTGTCTCGTAGGTCACTTCAGGATCTCACTATTCCCTTGCCTCAGTATCTTCTCACTCTGGTTCACCCTTAACCCCTCTCTGACCTTAGACGTACTATCCCGTCGAGGTGACCTGGGCCTATCTGACCCTCGATGGGATAGTACATCATGCCCTTTAATGCGATACTGTGACTTTAATCGCGGTGATTGCATTAAAATTCCAACGCCATCTTACCTTAGGGTAGATGGTGTCGGCATCCAGGGCACAGTCCCCACCCAGCCTCCCGATCGCTGAATTCTGAACAGCCAATCACAGCCATTCTCATTGTTTCAGCCAATCGGAGCGGCTGAAACAATGAGGTCACAGGCTAGGATCCAGTACCGGTGTACTCGATCCTGGGCCAGTTCCTTTCTCCTCCTCATTTTCCTCCTCTGGTCCTGCGGAAGTGCCACGCAGATGCCCCAGAACAGAAGATAAGGCAGCGCCCACCATTCCAGAAGATGAAGATGAAGCAGCACCCACCATTCCAGAAGATAAAGATGAAGCAGCACCCACCATTCCCGAAGCTGAACCAGCGCGCCCCACTGCGGACCTCATATGGACCTCACGCCCACGAAAATTACAAGCTACTGATTCCTGATTTTGTGGCAGAATCAGGAATCAAGTTTGACACCACCGGCCTCACAGAAATAGACTTTTTCAAAGTCTTTTTCTCTGAGGATTTTATTAACCTCATGGTGGAGCAAACTAATTTGTACGCTCGTCAATATTTGGAGCAAAACCCCGATTCATCATTTTCTAACTGGTCTCCTGTAGACGCAGTTGAAATGATGCAGTTTTGGGGCCTAGTCCTCCACATGGGGATCGTGAAGAAGCCAGAAATTCAGCAATGTTGGGATGTTGATATTTTATATAACACTCCAGTGTTCCGAATGCTCATAGTTCTGAAGCATTTTGAGGCCATCCATAAATTACTGCATTATTCCAATAATGCACAGTGTCCCGCATGAGATGACCCCAAATTTGACCATCTGTTCAACATTCGGCTGGTCATCGAACACTTCAACAAAAAGTTTGCAGAAGTGTACGTGCCTCAAAGGGACATCTGCGTGGATGAGTCCTTAATTCATTTTAAGGGGCGGCTCGGATTCCGTCAATACCTGCCCAGCAAGAGGACCAGGTACGGAATCAAACTCTGCAAACTGTGTGAGAGTACCTCAGGGTACATCCACAGCTTTAGAGTCTACGAAGGGTATTGTGACGCCCAAGAGACCGGGGTACCCAGCACCGGACCAATGGGGTCTGTCTCTTGAGGGGGGTGTCACGGGTGGCTTGACCCGGTGCTGTGGCCTCAGGCAATGCACAGTGTAAAGGGTATCGTGAGGGAACAGGCACTTACTTGATCAGCAGCAGGTTCTCCCAGCGGTGATGATCCCAATCCTGGATAGATGGCTATTGTCCAAATGAAAGGCTGAGGCACTGAAACGTTTAACCAGTTTACTTTAACAAAAAAGGATTTACAACCAGTCCTGTCACCGGAGTCTGTATGGGAACTCTGAGTTACTTTGACCCTGCCGGGGTCTTCGCCTCTTATTGTACGCAATATCTGTGTGGCCCTGCTGCTGTATGTGAACTGGCTGCCGGCCCAATCTGTCCCCTCCGGGTCCTGGTTCGACGGGCAACCCGAGTCCTTTTATCGGCTTACCCCCTCCAGGAGTACCGCTGAACTCTGTGTCTGTTGCTGCGTCCGACCCTAGTGAAGCTGATATCACCTCACGTTTTTCCGGTTGCTGTATTATATGTAATGAATACAGCCACGGATCCGGTATCCGTCTTTGCGCCTGTTCTGGGTAGTGATTAATGCTACCCGGTTCTCACAATGTCCTTTTTCTCTATCCCTCTTCTCCTCAGGCCGGTGATTTAGGCCTGGTAACAGTCACAGGGCTGTTAGAGATTCAACTGTATGACCTCTCACTATCAGCTCCTTAGCCCAACTGCCAGTTCTTCTCTCAGACCAGAATGGATCAAGGGGAGTCTCTGGAGCTCCCCCTTCTGGCCGGAGGTGGTAGTGCAGTCTTGCTATTTTAGTATTTGCATTTACTGTCAGTAACTATTTTTGTGGCAAATACCCCTAGGGGTGCCACATTCCCCCTTAGTTAAGAACAGTACTCCGGGACTGTGGGACAATAACATTTTGAAATAACAATTAATATGTACAGAGTCTTAAAAATGAAAAGTTACAAAAACCACTCGAGGAAACAAAAATATAGTTCTGTACAAAGTCACTTCAAATAGCGTCCATTAATACAGTTCTATCCTTGAAGGTACTAGGAAAGGCACTGCACTTTGTGTCCAGGAATTTAGTTCCATTTTTCCAACGGAGTTATCAATATAAAGTCTAAAGAAAGTTCAAAAAGAGCGAGGAGCAAAGTTCAAAAAGCAGTCTTTCCGGAGCTTTGATTTAGTGCCTCCGGGCTGATAAAAAGTTCAAGAATATGCAAGAAGTTCATACAGACAAGTCTCTGTAGGCACTGGGCTTAAACGTTGCAGACTGATAACAATGACTATACTACATTTTCTGTTTAACTATATACGGCATAACATATATACAATTCACATTATGAGCTTTATAGTTGGTAATCTGCATACCTGGCCGGTAATTGACCCTGGGTACTACGCTGTGATCTACGTAATAGCGGTGTCTCTTCATGTGGTGTACTACTGTCTACTGCGGATGTAGTATCTGCCCGCTCTGCTAAAGATAATTCCACGACTATGGAGTTGGCAAGTCCACCGTGAATGGGATTACTCTGACCAGGAATCTGTTCTTCCTGGCCTGGAACCTCCTGTAGTACGGGGTCAGCCTCTTCCTGTCTTGGAACTTCTGGTATTGGGTTTGGTGTTGGGTAAAAGGCCACCATGGGAACCACTACTGCACCATGGTATGTTAGTAGGGTTTTGGGAAAGTCTCCTATACAGGTGTGATACACTTCCTCTTCTTTTTCCTTTACTGGTTGAACCTGTATGGGTTGAATAACTTCTGGTTCTGGCTGGACAACGTCTGGCTCTTTCAATGCTTCCGGACATAATTTAAGATTGTCTCTTGACACTAGTACAGATGTTAAGCCTCCGTTTTTGCTAATGAGACACATTTTAGGATTATCCACTCTTGTTGGTAAAACTGTGTAGGGTACGGCTTCCCACTGATTGTCCAGTTTATTGGTTCGACGATTTCTCTTGAGCACTTGGTCACCTGGTCTTAATGGGGTCGCTAGAGCATTCTGGTTGAAAGTTCGCTCTTGTCTTTCTCTAGTTTGCTGAAGGCTTCTTTCCACACTCTCTTGCACTTGGCGATACTGCTTTTGCCGTATGATATCCCAATTGGAGTCTTGGACTTCTGCGTCTGGTTTCAGAATTCCCATTTCTAGATCGATTGGTAATTGGCCGGGTCTTGCACGCATAAGGTAAGCTGGGGTGCAATTGGTGGAACTCACCGGGACATGATTATACAGATCCACCAAGTCAGGCAATTTCTCTGGCCATTGATTCCTTTCTGCCTCAGGTAAAGTCTTTAGTAGTTCTATTACAATATGGTTCATCTTCTCGCATAAGCCGTTTGTTTGTGGATGATAGGCCGTCGTCCGGATCTTTTTGCAACCATACATATTACAGAATTCTCTGAAGATCTCTGATTCAAAGGCTGTACCTTGGTCGGTGAGAACCTGTTCCGGATATCCATGGGGTCTACAAAAGTACGTTTGGAACGCTTTGGCTGCTGTTTTTGCTGTCAGATCTTTTACGGGTACTACTACCAAGAAGCGTGAATAATGGTCCACGATGGTCAAGGCATAGACATAGCCAGACCGGCTTGGTGTCAACTTCACGTGGTCCATGGCTACAAGTTCAAGTGGTTGTTTGGTGATTATGGGCTGCAGTGGTGCTCTTTGGTTCTTTTGATCGTTTCTTCTGAGGTTGCACGGGCCACAATTTCTGCACCACTGTTCGATTGATTTTCTCATCCCGACCCAATAAAATCTTTCTCTTAGAAGTACTTCTAACTTTTTCCAACCGAAGTGACCAGCACCATTATGGTAAGCTTCGAGGACCATCTTGACATCTTGTTTAGGCACGATAATCTGCCAAACCAATTCATGTGTTTTCGGATTGGTGTACCTTCTACAGAGCTTCCCTTGATACAGGAACATTTTGACTCTCTCTTTCCAGAGTTGATGCGTCTCTTCTGGGGCATCCTCATCGGGATATGCACTTTGCTCAGTTAACAGTTCCTTCACCAACTTCACAGCCGGATTGCTGTCTTGGGTGTCAGCCCATCTATGGTGTGCTAACGGATTTAAATTCACCTCTTGTTGTTTCTGATAGGTACTTGACTGATGATGTTTTGCCTTGGGATGATGGAAGGCTGGTAGTTCAATTTCTTCAAGCTCCCCCATTTCTTCTTCTACATCTCTCAAGTGTGGCATCCGGGATAGGGCATCGGCATTTCCATTCTTGCGACCTGCTCGATACTTGATCTTGAAGTTGTAATTAGATAACCGGGCTATCCATCGCTGTTCTAACGCACCTAATTTGGCTGTGTCCAGGTGGGTCAACGGATTGTTGTCAGTATAGACAATAAATTCTGCAGCGGCCAGATAGTGTTTGAAACGTTCAGTCACAGCCCAAACTACTGCCAGTAGTTCCAATTTGAAGGAGCTGTAATTTTCTGAATTTCTTTCAGTAGGCCGGAGCTTTCTACTTGCAAAGGCGATGACTTTCTCCCGACCTTCTTGCTTTTGTGACAGCACCGCTCCTAGTCCCACATTACTGGCATCGGTGTAGAGGATGAAAGGTTGATGGTAATCTGGGTATGCCAGAACCTCTTCTCCGGTTAGTGCCTTCTTTAGTTGTTCAAAGGAGTCTTCCCTTTCGTCGTTCCACTGAAAAGGAGGGTTTCGGTTTGAAGGTTTCTTCGTCTGCCCTACCAAGGTGTCTTGCAAGGGTGCTGCCAACTTGGTAAATCCTTTTATAAATCTGCGATAGTAACCCACCAATCCCAGGAATTGTCTCACTTCTTTTGCGCTGGTAGGTCTTGGCCAATCCCTTATGGCGCTTATTTTCTCGGGATCTGGTGCTACTCCCTCCGAACTCACGATGTGTCCCAGGTACTGTACCTTTGGCTTGAGAAGGTGACATTTGGATGGCTTGACTTTCATGCCATACCTGGATAAGGCTTCGAACACTTCTGCCAGGTCTATTAAGTGTTGTTCGTAAGTCTTTGAGTAGACGATCACATCATCTAGGTACAGGAGGACGGTCTCGAAGTTCTTGTGTCCGAGGCAGCATTCCATCAGCCGCTGGAAGGTACCGGATGCGTTGCAGAGTCCGAACGGCATGCGATTAAATTCACATAGACCCATTGGTGTGGTGAATGCCGTCTTTTCCTTATCTCGCTCAGCCACAGGGACTTGCCAATACCCGCTTGTTAAGTCTAAGGTGGAAAAATAATTAGCAGATTTCAAAGCAGTTAAGGACTCTTCTATCCTAGGCAAGGGGTAGGCGTCTTTATGGGTGATGTTATTAATCTTCCGGTAGTCTACGCACATTCTCATGGTTCCGTCCTTTTTTTTGACAATCACTAGAGGGGCCGCCCAGGGGCTACAGCTGTCTCTTATTACCCCGGCCTGTTTCATCTCCCTCAGCATATCTTTTGCACATTGATAGTGAGCGGGCGGTATGGGTCTATATCTTTCTTTTATTGGGGGATGGTCACTGGTGGGGATTGTGTGTTCTACCCCTTCTATCCGTCCGAAGTCCAATGGGTGTTTACTGAAGACTTGTTCATATTCCGTCACTAGCCTATACACCCCTTGTTTTTGATGGGTAGGTGTTGAATTTATGCCCACGTGTAGCTGTTGGCACCAATCCTCCATTTCTCCATCTGAGCCATTGCCTTCCACCTGACAGGTTGGTTCTAAGGGCTCAATGGTTGTGATGGCATTGTTGTCAACAGTATATAGCTTTGCCATTGTAGCATACCTTGGCAAAGTGACCTCTTCCTCTCCACAGTTCAAAAGTCGTACCGGCACTCGTCCCCGGTGTACCTCGACTATCCCTCGTGCTGTGAGTATAGTGGGCCTGCTGTCGGTGTACACTGGTTCTATTAAGGCTTGATAATCTCGTCCCTTAGTACCAATGGCTGCTCTACACCATACCAGCATTTCTGTTTTTGGTGGGATTACAATAGATGTTGGATCACTTACCCTCACACTGCCGATTTCTCCACCTGCAACTTCTACCTGTTGCCTTAACATCAATACTTTTATTTCCCTCCGGAGAACTCTCTGCTGGCAGGATTGGGCAGTTTCAGCAATTTGCTGTAAGACAGAAATGACTTCGGAAAAGCAGTTCTCTAACACATTCATTCCTATCAATACAGTTGGTTCACAGTTCCGCCGGTCAACATCAACAACAATTATACCCTGTTTCTTCAATTCTACTTTACCAATCTTTATGGTCATCTCCCTGAATCCTAGTTTCGGTACCAACTTACCATTACTGGCCCATATATCTAGTTCAACATCAGAGGGCCCTTTATCAATATCTGCATCAGCCCAGTACCTCTTATAAAGGATATACGGTATAGATGAAATCTGGGAACCTGTGTCCAGCAAAGCGTTGAGGGGCATTCCGTCCAGCACGATAGGGATAATGGGTCGTCCTCCGATGTACCTGTCGTGCCAGGGTGTTGGGCCTTGAAAGTTCATTCCTGCGAAGCGGCCCGCATTCCCAGGGGATTCCCGTTTAAATCACAATCTCGTGCAAAGTGGCCTGGCTGCTGGCAACTGCGGCAAATGGGCTGTCCATCCGGTTGGTACCGGTCGCGGGGTCGTCCTCTCCATGTCGGGTATCTCCGGGGTCTCATCCATGGAACACCTTCTCTACGGTTTGACAACTCCATCTTGGGTCCTCTCATCTCCTGCATGGTTTTAGCCATTGAAGCAACAACATCAGTTAAAGAGTCAAGCTTTTGTTGAAGAGCCTCATTAGTACTGGGCCCCAGGGGCTTAGCAATGGCCCCGGACATAGCTGATGTCACTGGTACTCCATGTTGTTGAGGAGCCTCTGCCATGAGTTGCGCAGGATCCTGATCCCGAGGTGCCTCTGCCAGCTGGAGACGTATAACGCTCTCCTTTAATTGGGCAAATGTCAATTCAGGGTTCTTAAAAACAAGCATGCTCACATGCCCCCGGTGAGAAGGGGTGTAGAGTCCCTCAATAAATTGATCTCTTAGCAGTTTATCCGCTCCGGTGTTAAAAATGGGTTCAGCCAGTGTAAGTGATTTAAGGGCTTCCTGCAGGTTTAAGGCAAAGTCTCTCACGCCCTCATTAACTTTTTGTTTGCAATTAAAGAATCGTACTTTAGCTTTGCTGCTGGCAGTGGTTTCAAATGTAGCTTTTAATCCAGCAAATATGCGTTCAACAGTGCCTTTTAGATCAGCTGCCCATGCTGTGACTTCTCGCTTAGCATGGCCACTTAACTGCATCATCAGGAGACTAACACGCTGAACTTCACCCACAGGGAACATGTCAAAATGGGCCAGCATATTTTCTCTGAAATCGTCAAGGGTATTAGGCTCACCTTCATACATTGGAAGCCATGGGCCACCCGGGGTATATGGCATCAGCACCGGCATGATGGGCGCCACTCCTTGCACCGCTGCGCTACCAGACTCTCTATCGACACTCTGTCTTTCAGCTGCATTAGCGTCGCCGGGTGCTGCGGCGTCTCCGTGCTGCGACATACTGTGCCCCCTTAGTTAATCCGGACCCTTCCGGTCCTCCGCTTCCGTCGGGATAGTGTAGATTCGTTCCGCTGTGCAGCAGGATCGATTTTCCCCTTGCTCTGATGTCAGAGCGCTCAGCTTGGTGCCGCCCACAATGACACGCACCCTGCTGCTCCCACCCACCGCGCTCTGTAATGGCGGATTCTGAAGTTTTTCAGTTAGACTGGGGCTCAGGTGATGGCGTAGCTCAATTAACAGTCTCGTGCCTAACGGTTATGAAGTGATTACCTCAGGGGATGGCGGCCATCTTTACTCCATTATAACCAATGGGGAAAAGTCACTTTCAATAGTTTTCAATGGAGAATGGATTTTTCTTTAATAAAGTCAATTTTCAAGATTTTTCATCCAAGTTTTCACAGTTTTGGGCTCCAATCACGGCACACAATACCCGGTATACGGGCTGGCTAGATCCTGTTCGTGACGCCAATTGGGACGCCCAAGAGACCGGGGTACCCAGCACCGGACCAATGGGGTCTGTCTCTTGAGGGGGGTGTCACGGGTGGCTTGACCCGGTGCTGTGGCCTCAGGCAATGCACAGTGTAAAGGGTATCGTGAGGGAACAGGCACTTACTTGATCAGCAGCAGGTTCTCCCAGCGGTGATGATCCCAATCCTGGATAGATGGCTATTGTCCAAATAAAAGGCTGAGGCACTGAAACGTTTAACCAGTTTACTTTAACAAAAAAGGATTTACAACCAGTCCTGTCACCGGAGTCTGTATGGGAACTCTGAGTTACTTTGACCCTGCCGGGGTCTTCGCCTCTTATTGTACGCAATATCTGTGTGGCCCTGCTGCTGTATGTGAACTGGCTGCCGGCCCAATCTGTCCCCTCCGGGTCCTGGTTCGACGGGCAACCCGAGTCCTTTTATCGGCTTACCCCCTCCAGGAGTACCGCTGAACTCTGTGTCTGTTGCTGCGTCCGACCCTAGTGAAGCTGATATCACCTCACGTTTTTCCGGTTGCTGTATTATATGTAATGAATACAACCACGGATCCGGTATCCGTCTTTGCGCCTGTTCTGGGTAGTGATTAATGCTACCCGGTTCTCACAATGTCCTTTTTCTCTATCCCTCTTCTCCTCAGGCCGGTGATTTAGGCCTGGTAACAGTCACAGGGCTGTTAGAGATTCAACTGTATGACCTCTCACTATCAGCTCCTTAGCCCAACTGCCAGTTCTTCTCTCAGACCAGAATGGATCAAGGGGAGTCTCTGGAGCTCCCCCTTCTGGCCGGAGGTGGTAGTGCAGTCTTGCTATTTTAGTATTTGCATTTACTGTCAGTAACTATTTTTGTGGCAAATACCCCTAGGGGTGCCACAGTAGGACACCAGGATTGAACCCCCTGAGAGTCCTCCTGTCCTGGAAGTGAGTGGGAAAATTGTGTGGGATTTGGTGCACCCACTGCTGGATAAAGGTTATCACTGCTACACCGATAAATTTTATACCAGCATCCCACTCTACAAATCCCTCTCTGCGCGAGGTACCGCAGCCTGCGATACTGTATGCAAAAATCAGAGAGGCCTCACGAAGACGCTACTTGGGCAGATGCTCAGAAAGGGTGACAGCAGAGCCCAATGTAGCGACCACGTGCTGGTGGTCAAGTACAAGGACAAGAGGGATGTCCTTCTCTTGACCACCATACACAGTGATGGCAGCGCCTTCAGCACTGTACGGGTTACCTCTACACAGTTCAGCAAACCGGACTGTGTACTGGGTACAACAAAAACATGGGGGGCGTTGATCTCTGATCAACTCCTCCAACTGTACAGTGCTTCGAATGAGGCCAAGGTGTGGTACAAAAAGCTGGTTATGCACATCGTACAAATGGCAATGCTCAATACTCTCCTGCTCTCACGATGTACACGCCACACTGATACTTCGTACCAGGAGGTAGTGGTTAAGGCCCTGATATTTGGCACTCCGAAAGAGTGGAACTGAAGGTGCTCGTATCGTACCAGGCCAGCATTTTCTGGGGGTGGTAATGCCAACTGGAAGAAAAGGTAAGCCGCAAAAAAGGTGCTGAGAGTGTTACAAAAGGGGAATACACAAGGACGCCATTTATCAATGCGACACTTGCCCCGAAAAACCTGGCCGGTGTATGAAAGATTGCTTCAAATTGTGCCACACCTCCCATGCACTACTAATTTACTTTACAGGAAACAGTAGATTAGTTCCAAAAATGGGGCACATCTAGATAAGTTACTTTGGAGTCTACTTTCCAAAATGATGTCACTTGTGTTTTTTTTTTACTGTTTAGGCACATCAGGGGCTCTGCAAATGGAAAATGACGCCTGCAGACCATTCCATCAAAGTCTGCATTCCAAAACGTCACTACTTCCCTTTCGAGCCCCGACATGTGCCCAAACAGTAGTTTTCTCCCACATGTGGGGTACCAGTGTACTCCGAACAAATTGGACAACAGTTTTTGGGGTCGAATTTCAACTGTTACTTTTGGGAAAATTAAAAATTGGGGACTAAAAGATCATTTTTGTGGGAAAAAATAGGATTTTATATTTTCATGCCCGGACATTATAAACTTCTGTGAGGCACTTGGGGGTTCAGAGTGCTCACCACACATCCAGATAAGTTCCTTAGGGAGTCTAGTTTCCAAAATGGGGTTACATGTGGGGGTTTCCACTGTTTAGACTTGTCAGGGGCTCGCCAAACGCAACATGGTGTCCGATGTAAATTCTGCCAATTCTGCGTTGAAAAAGTCAAACGGCGCTCCTTCACTTCCAAGCCCTGCCGTGTACCCAAACAGTGTTTCCCCCACATATGGGGTATCAGCGTACTCAGGACAAACTGGACAACAACTATTGGGGTCCAATTTCTCCTGTTACCCTTGGAAAAATAAAAAAAGAGGACTAAATGATCATGTTTGTGGAAAAAATATGATTTTTTAATTTCACGCCCGGGCGTTATAAATTTCTGTGAGGCACTTGAGGGTTCAAAGTGCTCACCACACATCTAGGTAAGTTCCTTAGGGGGTCTAGTTTCCAAAATGAAGTCAATTATGGGGGTTTTCCACTGTTTAGGCACATCAGGGGCTCCCTAAATGCGACATGGCATTCGATGTCAAGTCCAGTGAATTCTGCGTTGAAAAAGTCAAATGGCGCTCCTTCCCTTCTGAGCCCTGCTGTGCGTCCAAACAGTGGTCCCTCCCCACATTTTGGGTATCGGCGTACTCAGGACAAATTAGACAACAACATGTGTGGTCCAATTTCTCTTTTTTACCCTTGAGAAAAAAGATACTTGTTCAGTATCTGAGAGCTTCCGGTTTGTGATTACTGCTACCATCTGCCCGGTTATTTAATACAATCATAATAATAATTTTTTAGACGCATTTTGCACTGTTCTAATCTATGATGTATGCTACTTATATGTAGATATATATGCACCCGTGGTAGGAGTACAATTGATTTTCCTGCTCTTCAGTTTAGTATTACGTCCGTGTGTGGCACTAGTGTCTCCTTTCTGTTTTTTCATTGCATCCATTTATTCTAGTTTCTATGTGTATTATTTATGTACTTTTAATATAGTTCTCTCAATAAAATTGTTATTTTTTTAGCTCGAGTGTCCATTTTTTTGGGGTTTCTCAAATGTGAGGAGGTCCCTAAAAAATGGTTTTGTAAATTTTGTTGTAAAAATGTGAAATTGCTGGTCAACTTTTAACCCTTATAACTTCCTAACAAAAAAATGTTGTTTCCAAAATTGTGCTGATGTAAAGTAGACGTGTGGGAAATGTTATTTATTAACAATTTTGTGTGACATATTTTTCTGTTTTAAGGGCTGTGATGCAGTGACCCCTGTGACAGCTAGGGGGCGCTGTGAGTGCTCCTTGGGATGTGCATGGAGGCATATCTATTGTGATAATCGTGGTGAAACAGTGACTGGCTGTGTTGTGAATGGCCGATATGTGTCGCAGAGGGAGTCTGCGTAGTAAGTCTGATGCAATGTTGTTGTTCTGGGACCTGTAGTCCCTCAAGAGTGTATATATATATATGGTGTAGTGGTAAGGGAGACTTACTAGGCTAGTTGTGTGAGATGGGTGGGACAAACTAGCCACACATCCACACTCCCACCCAGGGGAGTGGTTAAGGGTATATAATGTGACCAGGGTGTGGGTCACATGTTCCCGTGTGGTTCCCGTGGAAGGTCCTGGAGAGGCTGTGTGTTGGGAGGTCCTGGGAGTAGGACCGGATACCTGAATAGCACACTGAACCACCTGTGTTGGATTTCCTGGGAGTAGGAGTCCTGAATAGCACATGGTGGGGCTTTGGACCTGGTGAGCCTGGTGTGTTGGATTTCCTGGGAGTAGGAGTCCTGAATAGCACACTGAACAACCTGTGTTGGATTTCCTGGGAGTAGGAGTCCTGAAGAGCACTGTTGTGAATTCTGTGGCTGAATTCACTCCTGTGGTCACAAGTGGTACTGCAGCTTCTGAGCTTCCTCCCTCAGGTGTTCTGGTGAGCTCGTTAACTGCTTCATTACTTAACTCCGCCTGATGCTGCTATCCTTGCTCCTTGTCAATGTTTCAGTGTTGGATCTGAGCTTCTCCTGATTGTTCCTGTGACCTGCTGCTCTGTATAGCTAAGTGCTTTTTGCTTTTTTGTTGCTTTTTTTCTGTCCAGCTTGTCTTTTGTTTTGCTGGAAGCTCTGAGACGCAAAGGGTGTACCGCCGTGCCGTTAGTTCAGCACGGTGGGTTTTTTTTGCCCCCTTTGCGTGGTTTTGCTTTAGGGTTTTTTGTAGACTGCAAAGTTCACTTTACTGTCCTCGCTCTGTCCTAGAATATCGGGCCCCACTTTGCTGAATCTATTTCATCCCTACGTTTTGTCTTTTCATCTTACTCACAGTCATTATATGTGGGGGGCTGCCTTTTCCTTTGGGGAATTTCTCTGGGGCAAGTCAGGCCTATTTTTCTATCTTCAGGCTAGCTAGTTTCTTAGGCTGTGCCGAGTTGCCTAGGTAGTTGTTAGGCGCAATCCACAGCCGCTTTTAGTTGTGTTTAGGATAGGATCAGGTGTGCAGTCTACAGAGTTTCCACGTCTCAGAGCTCGTTCTTGTATTTTTGGGTATTTGTCAGATCACTGTGTGCGCTCTGATCGCTAAGCACACTGTGTTTCTGGATTGCCTTCATAACACCTGTCATTAGCAAACATAACAGTACAAGGAGCCTAACTAATGATTCTCAATAGAGGGAAAGAAAAAGTTCTGACATCATTTTTTTTTTTTTCTGCTCTGTGTTCACTTTTTTTTTTTCCCCTAGACATTTGGGTGATTCTGGACATAGGGGTGGACATGGATATTCAGGGTCTGTGCTCTTCAATGGATAATCTCGTTATAAATGTACAAAAAATTCAAGATACTATTGATCAGAAATCTATGTTAGAACCAAGAATTCCTATTCCTGATTTGTTTTTTGGAGATAGAACTAAGTTTCTAAGTTTCAAAAATAATTGTAAGCTATTTCTGGCCTTGAAACCTCATTCTTCTGGTGATCCTATTCAACAGGTTTTGATTATTATTTCTTTTTTGCGCGGCGACCCTCAAGACTGGGCGTTTTCTCTTGCGCCAGGAGACCCTGCATTGAGTAGTGTCGATGCGTTTTTCCTGGCGCTCGGATTGCTGTACGATGAGCCTAATTCAGTGGATCAGGCTGAGAAAAATTTGCTGGCTTTGTGCCAGGGTCAGGATGATATAGAAGTATATTGTCAGAAATTTAGGAAATGGTCAGTACTCACTCAGTGGAATGAATCTGCGCTGGCAGCTTTGTTCAGAAAGGGTCTCTCTGAGGCTCTTAAGGATGTCATGGTGGGATTTCCTATGCCTGCTGGTTTGAATGAGTCTTTGTCTTTGGCCATTCAGATCGGTCGACGCTTGCGCGAGCGTAAATCTGTGCACCATTTGGCGGTACTGCCTGAGGTTAAACCTGAGCCTATGCAGTGCGATAGGACTATGACTAGAGTTGAACGGCAGGAATACAGACGTCTGAATGGTCTGTGTTTCTACTGTGGTGATTCCACTCATGCTATTTCTGATTGTCCTAAGAGCACTAAGCGGTCCGCTAGGTCTGCCGTCATTGGTACTGTACAGTCCAAATTCCTTCTGTCCATTACCTTGATATGCTCTTTGTCGTCGTTTTCTGTCATGGCGTTTGTGGATTCGGGCGCTGCCCTGAATCTGATGGATTTGGATTATGCTAAACGTTGTGGGTTTTTCTTGGAGTCTTTGCGGTGTCCTATTCCATTGAGAGGAATTGATGCTACACCTTTGGCCAAGAATAAACCTCAATACTGGGCCCAGCTGACCATGTGCATGGCTCCTGCACATCAGGAAGTTATTCGCTTTCTGGTGTTGCATAATCTGCATGATGTGGTCGTGTTGGGGTTGCCATGGCTACAAACCCATAATCCAGTATTGGATTGGAATTCCATGTCGGTATCCAGCTGGGGTTGTCAGGGGGTACATGGTGATGTTCCATTTTTGTCGATTTCGTCATCCACCCCTTCTGAGGTCCCAGAGTTCTTGTCTGATTATCAGGATGTATTTGAAGAGCCCAAGTCCGATGCTCTACCTCCGCATAGGGATTGTGATTGTGCTATCAATTTGATTCCTGGTAGTAAATTCCATAAAGGTCGATTATTTAATTTATCCGTGCCCGAACACGCCGCTATGCGCAGTTATGTGAAGGAATCCCTGGAGAAGGGACATATTCGCCCATCGTCCTCACCACTGGGAGCAGGGTTCTTCTTTGTAGCCAAGAAGGATGGTTCGCTGAGACCGTGTATTGATTACCGCCTTCTTAATAAGATCACTGTTAAATTTCAGTATCCCTTGCCATTGTTATCTGACTTGTTTGCTCGGATTAAGGGGGCTAGTTGGTTCACTAAGATAGATCTTCGTGGTGCGTATAATCTGGTGAGAATCAGGCAAGGAGATGAATGGAAAACTGCATTCAATACGCCCGAGGGTCATTTTGAGTATCTAGTGATGCCGTTCGGACTTGCCAATGCTCCATCTGTGTTTCAATCTTTTATGCATGACATTTTCCGTGAGTATCTGGATAAATTCCTGATTGTTTACTTGGATGACATTTTGATCTTCTCAGATGATTGGGAGTCTCATGTGAAGCAGGTCAGAATGGTTTTTCAGGTCCTGCGTGCTAACTCTTTGTTTGTGAAGGGATCAAAGTGTCTCTTCGGTGTGCAGAAAGTTTCATTTTTGGGGTTCATCTTTACCCCTTCTACTATCGAGATGGATCCAGTTAAGGTCCAAGCCATCCAGGATTGGATTCAGCCGACATCTCTGAAAAGTCTGCAAAAGTTCCTGGGCTTTGCTAATTTTTATCGTCGCTTCATCTGTAATTTTTCTAGCATTGCCAAACCATTGACCGATTTGACCAAGAAGGGTGCTGATTTGGTTAATTGGTCTTCTGCTGCTGTGGAAGCTTTTCAGGAGTTGAAGCGTCGTTTTTGTTCTGCCCCTGTGTTGTGTCAGCCAGATGTTTCTCTTCCGTTCCAGGTCGAGGTTGATGCTTCTGAGATTGGAGCAGGGGCGGTTTTGTCACAGAGAGGTTCTGATTGCTCAGTGATGAAACCATGTGCTTTCTTTTCCAGGAAGTTTTCGCCCGCTGAGCGTAATTATGATGTGGGCAATCGAGAGTTGCTGGCCATGAAGTGGGCATTCGAGGAGTGGCGTCATTGGCTTGAAGGAGCTAAGCATCGCGTGGTGGTATTGACTGATCATAAGAACTTGACTTATCTCGAGTCTGCCAAGCGCTTGAATCCTAGACAGGCCCGTTGGTCGTTATTTTTTGCCCGCTTCGACTTTGTGATTTCGTACCTTCCGGGCTTTAAAAATGTGAAGGCGGATGCTCTGTCTAGGAGTTTTGTGCCCGACTCTCCGGGTTTATCTGAGCCAGCGGGTATCCTCAAGGAAGGAGTCATTGTGTCTGCCATCTCCCCTGATTTGCGGCGGGTGCTGCAAAAATTTCAGGCGAATAAACCTGATCGTTGTCCAGCAGAGAAACTGTTCGTCCCTGATAGGTGGACTAATAAACTTATCTCTGAACTTCATTGTTCGGTGTTGGCTGGTCATCCTGGAATCTTTGGTACCAGAGAGTTAGTGGCTAGATCCTTCTGGTGGCCATCTCTGTCACGGGATGTACGTACTTTTGTGCAGTCCTGTGGGATTTGTGCTAGGGCTAAGCCCTGCTGTTCTCGTGCCAGTGGGTTGCTTTTGCCCTTGCCGGTCCCAAAGAGGCCTTGGACACATATTTCGATGGATTTCATTTCTGACCTTCCCGTTTCTCAAAAGATGTCAGTCATTTGGGTGGTCTGTGATCGCTTTTCTAAAATGGTCCATCTGGTGCCCTTGGCTAAATTGCCTTCCTCCTCTGATTTGGTACCTTTGTTCTTTCAGCATGTGGTTCGGTTGCATGGCATTCCTGAGAATATTGTTTCTGACAGAGGTTCCCAGTTTGTTTCAAGGTTTTGGCGAGCCTTTTGTGGTAGGATGGGCATTGACCTATCCTTTTCCTCGGCTTTCCATCCTCAGACTAATGGCCAGACCGAACGAACCAATCAGACCTTGGAAACATATCTGAGATGTTTTGTTTCTGCAGACCAGGATGATTGGGTGTCCTTTTTGCCGTTGGCTGAGTTCGCCCTTAATAATCGGGCCAGCTCGGCTACCTTGGTTTCTCCATTTTTTTGCAATTCTGGGTTCCATCCTCGTTTCTCTTCAGGACAGGTTGAGTCTTCGGACTGTCCTGGTGTGGATTCTGTGGTGGATAGGTTGCAGCAGATCTGGACTCAGGTAGTGGACAATTTGATCTTGTCCCAGGAGAAAGCTCAACTTTTCGCTAATCGCAGACGCCGTGTGGGTCCCCGACTTCGTGTTGGGGATCTGGTTTGGTTATCTTCTCGTCATATTCCTATGAAGGTTTCCTCTCCTAAATTTAAACCTCGTTTTATTGGTCCGTATAGGATTTCTGAGGTTCTCAATCCTGTGTCTTTTCGTTTGACCCTCCCAGACTCCTTTTCCATACATAATGTATTCCATAGGTCGTTGTTGCGGAGATACGTGGCACCTATGGTTCCATCTGTTGAGCCTCCTGCCCCGGTTTTGGTGGAGGGGGAATTGGAGTATATTGTGGAGAAGATTTTGGATTCTCGTGTTTCTAGACGGAAACTCCAGTATCTGGTTAAATGGAAGGGTTATGCTCAGGAAGATAATTCCTGGGTTTTTGCCTCTGATGTTCATGCTTCCGATCTTGTTCGTGCCTTTCATGCGGCTCATCCTGGTCGGCCTGGGGGCTCTGGTGAGGGTTCGGTGACCCCTCCTCAAGGGGGGGGTACTGTTGTGAATTCTGTGGCTGAATTCACTCCTGTGGTCACAAGTGGTACTGCAGCTTCTGAGCTTCCTCCCTCAGGTGTTCTGGTGAGCTCGTTAACTGCTTCATTACTTAACTCCGCCTGATGCTGCTATCCTTGCTCCTTGTCAATGTTTCAGTGTTGGATCTGAGCTTCTCCTGATTGTTCCTGTGACCTGCTGCTCTGTATAGCTAAGTGCTTTTTGCTTTTTTGTTGCTTTTTTTCTGTCCAGCTTGTCTTTTGTTTTGCTGGAAGCTCTGAGACGCAAAGGGTGTACCGCCGTGCCGTTAGTTCAGCACGGTGGGTTTTTTTTGCCCCCTTTGCGTGGTTTTGCTTTAGGGTTTTTTGTAGACTGCAAAGTTCACTTTACTGTCCTCGCTCTGTCCTAGAATATCGGGCCCCACTTTGCTGAATCTATTTCATCCCTACGTTTTGTCTTTTCATCTTACTCACAGTCATTATATGTGGGGGGCTGCCTTTTCCTTTGGGGAATTTCTCTGGGGCAAGTCAGGCCTATTTTTCTATCTTCAGGCTAGCTAGTTTCTTAGGCTGTGCCGAGTTGCCTAGGTAGTTGTTAGGCGCAATCCACAGCCGCTTTTAGTTGTGTTTAGGATAGGATCAGGTGTGCAGTCTACAGAGTTTCCACGTCTCAGAGCTCGTTCTTGTATTTTTGGGTATTTGTCAGATCACTGTGTGCGCTCTGATCGCTAAGCACACTGTGTTTCTGGATTGCCTTCATAACACCTGTCATTAGCAAACATAACAGAGCACATGGTGGGGCTTTGGACTTGTGGGTGGCCTGGAGTGTTGGACAAGGTCCTGAATAGCACCTGGACAGGTCACATGTGCGGTTCATGTGGGGAAGCTACCGTCCTTCGGTGGGTCTGGACTGACTAAGATATGCTTTCCCGGAGGAGTGGACTGACAAGGAGTCAGCAGGTGGAGCAGGATCTCCCGTCAGGTACCTATACAGACTGTTGGTGCTTGTAATGTTCTATGAACTGTGTGGTCTTCCACGGTGACTGAACGGAGTGAGGTTCGGCGTGTTTAGAGACCGCGACCCAGTGTCATATGCGCTGTATGTGACTTGGGACATTGGTGAAGTGTACGGCGTACGGACACCCATGGTAACTGGGCGAAGTGAGAGGCCCAGCATGTTTAGTGTCTGTGAGACAAAGCCGTATATGAAGTTTTCAAGATAAAGCTGCACGTTAATATCACCAGTTGGTGCCTATTGTGTTCTATGGAATGTATAATATGAACAGTGCATAACCCGGTTTATGACAATTTAATAAACCATAAGGACTATTTTGTGTTCAAAAATCATGCCCGACTACGTTAATCCCGTGCCAAGCGAGTGTCCCCCAATACACTTAGTGAGAGCAGTCTTACAGGGCATAAAAATTCAAAGTTTGAAAATTGCAAAATTTTTCAAATTTTCACCAAATTTACGTTTTTTACACAAATAAATGCAAGTTATATCGAAGAAATTTTACCACTAACGTGAAGTACAATATGTCATGAAAAAAACAGTCAAAAACAGAATTGCCAAGATTTGTTGAAGTGTTCCAGAGTTATTACCTCATAATGGGACAGTGGTCAGAATTGTAAAAATTGGCATGGTCATTAACGTGCAAACCACCCTTGGGGGGTAAAGGGATTAAAGCAGCTCTGCTCACGCTGCACCTCCTACTCGCACTTGAACTAGTACTCCAAATAACTACGTACACTAAGCCACTTACATTATGGCCTAGTCCCAAACATTACCTCCCTAATGTCACTACCTACAGTATGCTACCTATCGTATACACTGCACTGTACATTATAATACCTTGCATTGCCACATCCTACATTATACATCCTATGCTGTACCTTACTAAAGTCACACAGGAACATATTGCATCATTATATATACAAAGACAACATAGTACTCAATACACATGATACAATTGGTGTCTTCAGGGGTAGGAACGCGACAGCAATAGTCCACCATGATTACATTCATCCCTTCTTTAACAATGGTCATCTTCGACCATTCAGACACCTGGAAGACACAAAGACATATAAACAGTCTCTCTTCCAGAGACTAACAAGGTCCTTTTCCATGATGGGTCAGCATGACCCCAGTCCAACAAGCTTGCGACCCTGGAAACGAGAGTTCAAGTTTTTTGAGGGGCCCGCAGGTCAACACATCAATTGCCCTGACAGTCTAGGGGTACAACCCAACTGTCTTCAACCAGGTTGGGACATCAAGTCATTCATCACCCTCCCCCAAACATTGGTCATTGCAACCAGGACAAAGTCCATATGGGGCAGAGTCCATCGTCCACATCAGTCCAAAGGACAGAGATACTATCCCTTAAGTATTTCTTCCCTTGCTATCTGAAATCCAGGTCTTGGTTGAGGGTACAGGACCCTACAGCAGCTCCAGAGTCTCTGCAGTCCAACAGGGGGATGTGCATCAAGCACAACAGAAACTGGGAAGGGGGAAAACAACATCATCCTTGGCTGTCAATACAAGGGAGTTCTGAATCCTGTGGGTCTCCTGACTCACTTGAACTCTGGGCCAACGCACATGCCTTCATCCGGCACAACTAGGCCCGCTCGCAATCTGACTCCCCTTTGGTACTAACTCTCATACAGGACTCTTTGGCCTTGATTTTCCTTATGTACAAAGCTGAGTGTGCTACCTGGGCCATGGATACCATGGCCTGGTTGGCCACTGTTTTGGGCAGTCTATGGGCTCCCGTCCTACTCCCAGGGCTCACATGAACTTGAGACAGTTTCCCCACTGTCGTTCTGTACTCTTGTTCACAAGGACGTAGCAATCTCACATGCTGCTGGGTCCCACCTAGGCTGAGCATCAACATTTACCTCTCCTGCCATGACCTGATTCTGTAGACCACAATCGGGAACCAGCATCTCTGTCCATCTTCTTTGAGGAACTGAATGTGTTCCCCCTCCTGTAGGCTTGGCTCCTTTCAGAGGGAACAGGCATTGATGTAGATCTTGTGCCCAGTCCCTTCCTCCATGATGAAACCAAAGCCCCGTCCATGAGCCAGAAGCTGAGCAGGGGTGTAAGCTTCAGCCTTCGTTTCAGAGCCAAAAGATTAGGCGACTTTCTCCGCCAAGCAGCCTGGTTTCACTTCTTGCTCCATCAAAGCCATAAGCCTCCACCACTCACTGCTTCCTGGCCCTACCCTATTGGGTAATCCATGCCAGTGCCTGGCGTGTTTTATTCATGTTCTCCTATTCGCCATCTTAGCTTTCGACTGTTCTCTCACCGACTTGCAACCCATGAATGGCATTGTCTCTTCTGCCTCCTGAGGCCCATCATGGTCCCGCCTTTCATTGGGTGGAGTCCGTCCTGACTCGTCATCCTGTTTGTCACATGTCCCTGCCCATTTTCTCAGGCCATACCTTACTGGGCAGGCTCTTTTGGTTATGACACTGCCCTCTGTAGATGTACCCGATGAATGGCTGGATACCTCTTTGTGCCCTTTTGTCTCTGTTGCGCCAACGATGGGCAGGTCTGTCTCATGTTCTTCTGTGCAGTGAGTTGCTGGCACCTGCATATTTAAGAAGGATGAAGACACTGCCCATAGAAGGGTGGATAAGGTACAGATAATGACACAAGCACAAGGCACAGGCGCCAGATTAGAGAGCCACAGTTGCACATCACAGGGCAGTGCAATGTGCATGGGAGAGGGGTGGTATATTAATGAAGACAGGAGGCAGAGATTTGTTCCAGGCACCGCAACCCATGGAGCAGGGAAGAAATCATTAACATAAAAGATTAAAACTCAATTTTTTAACTAGACTGCAGCTATGAGGCATACAGGTAAAACTATTTTAACCAGGGGGTGACCGATTCCCTTTAAATAGATTCTATGCTCTAATAATACCGCTCTTATCTGCAATTCATTGAAGGTTAGCTGGCAGAGTAGAGATAGCGTATTACAGGCACCTACTTGCTACAGTCCTCGCTGCTGCAGCCTAAAACAAAAAGTCCTTATCAGGGTTACATCTATTCTATTCCCTATTAATACCGCTTTTCGTGAATTTAATGAAGGGATAGGTGCTGGAGGAGGGATAGTTTTGGATTAGAGGACGAGAAGGAAAAAAAAGAAACCATGAACTGTATACCCTTTTTGGGGTGGGAAGGGGTGCATTGGAATACACCAGAAAAAAAGGAACAATTCAATTGGCTTTATGATCTGCTGCTGTCCGATGGGATTGAGAAGTCTGGACCAATCCAGGCATTGTTCATTTTGATAAGAGTCAGCATTTTTAGTTGACAGGTGCTCACTCATCACTAGTGGTGGGGTTATAGTCCAGCAGATAATTCCTGGGTTCACTTGTAGGATCTTCATGTGGATCGCCTGGTGAGGGAGTTCTATCTGTGACGTCGGACGATGGGGGCTTCTGTCATGGGTCGGTTTGGGGATTCAATCTGGTGACCTGTTGCTTTATGGTCTGTTCTTCTGTCTGCTGAGCTATTGCTTATTTCCATCCCTGTCCAAATGATGATTGTTCTTATTTTCTGTTTTATCTTTTCTTGGTGTGCTCCTTTCAAGGTGTTTTCCATTTTCCCATTTTGGTTTGCCCTATCATGTTCTGGGTGGGGCTTTATTTATTTATTATCCCTTCACTGCACTTTCTTGCTGGCTATCCTTCAAGGTGGATTTGTGCTAAGGCTTTTCATCCCTTTAGTGAAGAGATTTATACTGCTAGACTTACACTGCTTATATTCTTGATGTGTGTCTGTTTGTCTACCTTTACAGCACCTTTTCCTTTTAACACTTTTTGGGTTTCTGAGAGGTTATTTTAGTTTCACATATTTTTTTTTTGTTCTCGTTACAATTCCCTATCTCCCCTTTTATGAATGTGCTTTATGTTTCTCACCCTGGGTCTTCGTGTCCACATACATAATTTCCTCTTCCCCTCCCATTGTTGGTAGTGTGTTGTGGACTCTTTTCTGGTTCCTAAGGAGGCATGAGAAACCACTAAATGGCCGTTTAGGGAGTCAGGTCCTAGGGGGTATTTTTCAGTAGTGCGGCTAGGGATTGACTAGTGTGTATAGGGACCAGTTGGGTGTAGGTGCAGCTTCTCTCTATAGTAAGTCTTCCTTACTCCCTTTACCCATGTGTGAGTGTGGTACATTAATAACACATGTATTATTATGATGATCACAATGAAAAGGCTGGTTATAAATCCATTCTGACATGGATTTTCAGTGTAAGTACACTGTCCCTATCAGGTCTAAGAGATCTATTAAATAAAGTGTGCAGCTTGTATAGTGAAATCTGATCTGCTTTAATAAGGAACATGTTGGATTCCTGGAAAGTCTCTTTGAAGAAATAGTTAAAATTCGGAGAGATCCAAGTAGTATCATGTGTCTTTGCTAAAAGTTTGCAGAGTGTTGAAACCTCTGTATAACAATTTCCTGTTCTTCCGTTGGTTAAGAAGCAGAGTTGTTAGGTAGAAATAACCACAAACAACTTTGTTGATAAATTTCACACAAACGGACGTCTTAAGGCACATAGATTAACAATGGAGGATAGCACACATAATGTAAATTATGTCCCTACTGCAAAACAGTGGGGGGCTAAAAGAGCCTTGTGAGTCTTCCCGCCCTAAAGACATCATGAATTATGTCTGTCTGGATGACCTGAACAAGGACAGAAGGTAAAGTTATACATTTGGGATGAGAAAGCAATTCATACAAAATTTATAAAATAGTAAAACAGGAGGTAAAACCGAGACTGAAAAGGCCATTGGTATTTAGAGAGTGAATATAACATTCTCAACCAGTTAGTGAAAGAAAAAACAAAGTTCACATCAGCTCACCATTGCAGGCAATGTTCCACAAGGGGTGTGGTGCACTTATAAATTCTGGCTCTGATTTCAGGTAAGTAGACATGAAAAGAAAAAGGCAAAAAGTGCAGCTACCGCCAAAAAAAAAGGAAAATAATATTGCTAAAACATCATTTGTTTGAATGCTTTAAAAATAAGAAAAAACATAGCATTAGGCCTATGCGTTTCGTGCGCTACATCATAACATTGATTAACAGTGTGGTAGCGCTTGAAATGCGTAGGTCTAATGCTATGTTTTTTCTTTTTTTTAGAGTATTCAAGTAAATTATGTTTTTAATAATATTTTTCAAATGTTTTTCTGAAAAAATATTTTTTTGCAGTAGCTGGACTTAGGGGCTTGTTTCCACTTGCGAGAAACACGTCCGTGTCTCGCATGTGAAAACTAAGCTCTGGCACCGGCACTTGGGAGCGGAGCGTGCGGCTCCATGTGTTGCTATGCAGCCACACATTCCACTCCACAGTGCCGGCCCCAGAGCTTGGTTTTCACATGCGAGACACGGACGTGTTTCTCGCAAGTGGAAACAAGCCCTACAAGCTTTCCTGTCAGAACTCTGGCGTTAAAGCTTTGCAAAATTTAGGTGCATTGAGCAGTTGCGCCTAAATTTTGCAACTTTTGGTGTCTTCATGACAGTTTCTCCCAGTTTCTGGGGTACAGAGGGGCATGACCAGAGGAATGCAGGAGATCCGAAACTTGACATGACATCAGTGGATGTCAGTGGCGGCAGCAGCTGGGGTCACGTGATGCCGAGTGAGCGGTCAGCGATAGCGCCACTCACAGACACAGATGACAATGATACTATACAGATTGCAAAAATACTTCTCTACAAGGTGTGACGTAACGCTCACTAAATGGGTTGGGGTACACTCCCTTGGCGGCGATATTCAAACAAACCGCAGCTGTTTCTCATTTACAAAAGTCCGTACCTGGTTTATTTCACCTCCATAAACCACGGTAGGGCATTTGAACATTACAGCACCAACATACGGTCCATTTCAGTTGTAGTTACGTTCATACAGTTCCATACCTGACGTCCGTCAGGTCATGGTTCCCCAGGCTCTGAGTTACCTACATAACTGTTGTGAATTCTGTTATCGAACTCCCTCCTGTGGTCATGAATGGTACTTCGGCGAGTTCTGTCCATGGACTCCCTCTGGTGGCTGTGAGTGGAGCTGCTGCTTCTGAGGTTCCTTCCACAGGTGACGTAGTTTAGTCTTTGGCTGGCTGCTCTATTTAACTCCACTCAGATCGTTACTCCATGCCAGCTGTCAATGTTCTTGTACTGGTTCAGTTCGCTCTTGGATCTTTCTGGTGACCTGTCTACTCCAGCAGAAGCTAAGTCCCTGCTAGTTAATTATTTGTTCATTGTTTCCTTGCCCAGCTTGCTATCATGATTTTGCATTGCTAGCTGGAAGCTCTGGGATGCAGAGTGGCACCTCCGCACCGTGAGTCGGTGCGGAGATCTTTTTGCGTGGTCTTTTGTAGTTTTTTGTGCTGACCGCAAAGTTACCTTTCCTATCCTCGGTCTGTTTAGTAAGTCTGGCCTCCCTTTGCTGAAACCTGTTTCATTTCTGTGTTTGTGACTTTCATCTTTACTCACAGTCAATATATGTGGGGGGCTGCCTTTTCCTTTGGGGAATTTCTCTGAGGCAAGGTAGGCTTTATTTTCTTCTCTAGGGCTAGTTAGCTCTTAGGCTGTGAAGAGGCGTCTACGCAGAGCTAGGTACGCTCCACGGCTATTTCTAGTTGTGTGATAGGATTAGTGGTTGCGGTCAGCAGAGCTCCCACTTCCCAGAGCTTGTCCTGTGTGAGTTTAACCATCAGGTCGTTTCGGGTGCTCCTAACCACCAGGTCCATAACACATAACAGATGCTCCAGTTCCCCAGCTTGGATTCATATAGGACCTGTCAATAGTTCCAACGCTCAGTGCTCCCTGGACTCTCCGGAGCTCCAGACAGCTTCTGTCTCACACATGGTCTTCTCCCATGTGGTGCAACGAGGAAAATATATAGGACCTTTCTGAAGTCATAGAAACACCCCCCCTGGGAGGTATGTGGTTAACCTGTATCACCCATCTCTTTCTGGTTAACCCTTAAATCCAGGCATTTACTAAAATACAGATTTATGGGACTACAAGACCCAGCAACCTGTCCTGGATTCAGATTGCTGCAAACCTCTGTCTGTGCGATACATACCTGTCTCTCAGTAGATCACTAGTTGGTACATCACAAAGGTTTAAATTGTTTGGGGCATTATCCAATGTAGTGGTAACCTCTTTAAATTCATGTTAAATAGTAGTCCATGCACAGCTGCCATCATTTAAAGCAGGAGTCTCAAAATCAGGTTAAGGGGGCCACACAGAAACAAATTTGAAATTGACGAGATGATACCATCGTGATGCCATTTTTTTTCTTTTCAAATTTTTGAATACTTTTTATTCCATTTTTTGTGTCAGTATAATGAAAAAACTACATTATTGGTGTAGTTTAAATTTTTTATGGTATTATTCATATGGATTATGGTACAGTTGTATAACTTGGGTCATTTCTAATGCGGCAGAACCAAATGTGAACAGCATTTTCTAGTGGCAATTTACTTTTTCTGTTATTGTTTGATATTTTATTTGGAATTATTTTTTTCATTTCTACAATTTTTTCCCTTTTTTAGTTCCCCAATTGTCCCTATACAGTAATAGTGCCCCTCAATTGGCCCCATACAGTAATAATGCCCCTATCCTATAATAATTTCCTCTGTGCTGGCCCATTTCTTTAATTATACTGGTGCTTATTCTGCAACAATGTCTTCTGTCCTTCACCCCATCAATTAATAATGTTCAACCTCCTGGCAACCTCCTGGCACTCTTCTCTAACATGCAAAAAAATGATTATTCTCACCCATCTTTGCTCTCACAACAAAGCAGCATCCACTTCCTCCTCCATAGGGGGCGCCTCTGATAAGCCGGCAGTGTATATAGGTATTGCAGTGCAGGGAGCAGGTGGCTCTATGTGCTGCAATACATGTCAACTGAATGTACGTTCCCAGACTCACATTTAGCTGAAAAAGATACTGGCGTCAGTGTGCCCCTTCATCCTCTGGCCTGGTCATCACACCCATGGGCTTGGGAGCTCTGGTGCCCTGCGGACTGTAGAATGCGGACAATGTGTTTGAGGCCCCTGATTTAAAGAGAATCTGATTAACCCCATATAAATTTTATCTGATTAATTAGGATTTTCCTACCGTTTTCTTAGTTGCATCAGATCAAAAGCCATGGTTCACAAACAGCTTACAGGGATCTCATTGTTGACCAGATAAAGGGAAATAATTCTATTAATGCTGAAAGTTGTCAGTCAGGAAAAAGCTACTAACTTTTTTCCAAGGAATTATATTTACTATAGAACACTGAAGATAGTCTCCAAGAAGTGGATTAAATTTGGCACAACGTTGACATTACCTAGAACTGGACATCCCTCAAAAATTGATGAGAAGACAAAATAAAATTGGTCTAGGAGGCTGACAAGAGGCCTTCAATATCAATAAAGGAACTGAATTCTAGCAAAGTACTGGTTGTGTTGTGCATGTGGCAACAATATCCCATAATTTCCATCTGTCTGGCCTGTGGGGTAGGATGGCAAGATGGACTCCTTTTCCTACAAAGAAAAATATCCCAGCTCAGCTATGTTTTGCCAAAATCTACTTCAAGTTTCACAAAATCATGTGGGAAAACGTGTTATGGTCTGATCAAACTGAGGTTAAACTGTTTAGCCATAATTCCAAAAGGTTTTTTTTGGTTGTGCATCACAAACACTGCATATCATCAAAAGAACACTATACACCCAGCGAATCATGGTGGAGGCAGCATTATGTTTTGGTGCTGTTTTTTGGCAGTTGGTACTGAGGCTTTAGTCAAGGTGGAGGGAAGTATAAACTGTTCAGTGCTTACGCATACCGCGATCTCCTCTGGGCTGCGTCACTCTGTGGGGTCCAGACTGCGCAGGCGTTTGTGCTTGCGCAGTCTATAAAGTGGTGGGACAGAGTGATGCTCCCAGCTTTATATTATAGATATATATATATATATATATATATATATATATATATATATATATATGTATTGCCCAAATAAGGGAACACTAAAATCCCACATGCTAGATAACACTTAATTAAATATTCCAGTTGCAAATCTTTATTAATTACATAGTAGAATGTGTTGAGAACAATAAAACATAAAAATGATCAATGTAAATCAAAATTAATAACCCATGGAGGTCTGAATTTGGAATGATACTCAAAATCAAAGTGGAAAACCAAATTACAGGCTGATCCAACTTCAGTGGAAATGCCTCAAGACAAGGAAATGATGTTCAGTAGTGTGTGTGGCCTCCACATGCCTGTATGACCTCCCTACAACGCCTGGGCATGCTCCTGATGAGGCGGCGGATGGTCTCTTGAAGAATATCCTCCCAGACCTCGACTAAAGCATCCGCCAACTCCTGGACAGTCTGTGCTACAACGTGACGTTGGTGGATGGTGCGAGACATGATGTCCCAGATGTGTTCAATCGAATTCTGGTCTGGGGAACGGGCAGGTGCTCCAGTCCATTGCTTCAATGCCTTCATTTGCAGGAACTGCTGACACACTCCAGCCACATGAGGTCTGGCATTGTCCTGCATTATGAGGAACCCAGGGCCAACCACACCAGCATATGGTCTCACAAGGGGTCTGAGGATCTCATCTCGGTACCTAATGGCAGTCGGGCTACCTCTGGCGAACACATGGAGGGCTGTGCGGACCTCCAAAGAGGCGAGAGAAGGCGGGCGGCATGGCATACAGTGCTTTGATAAGTATCACTGAGAAATGCACAATGTGATATGACAAGCTGCATACCCTGCACCATAAGCAAGTAATATGGGTAAATCCCTGTAAATCAACAAAGAGATTTTAGGTGCTGGGGTGCATTAAGGTGACCAGACCAATCAGTAATAGCTTGTATTAAAGAAGCCATAATAAAAGCGTATGCATAATCTATTTGTAATGCCGACCAGAGCCAAAATACATGTTCTCTGATGTTTTTAAATAGGTCTGGGGGACAAGGTTTTTCCCTAGCTATAGGATCAATCTCTGTATAGACGTGAGGGGACCCTTTAGAACCGCATCCTGGGTAGAAGGGTACGATCCACTGCAGCATGTATCTAGGGATCCTAGGGCAAGCCATCGTTGAGCGGGGGCGCCACAACGCTCCCCCTAGGGTGCCAACCCCCGCAAATAGGCAGGCACGAGTATAGAAATGTGAATAGGATCTAGAAAACCTCCCCTTTACCTAGGGATTGTTTTCACCGGATATATTTTTTAGATATTCTTTCACTTTTTGGTTTGCACGTATTTGTTGTGTTTACGGTGATTTGAAGTGTCAGGCGCCACAGGTTGGTGGCATTTTAAGAGTTATATAATAAAATTGAGTTTTATGGGGAATTGTATGATTTATGCTATTGATACTTTCCCAATTGATAATATTTGAATTATTATAAGCTGTGCGGACCTCCAAAGAAAAGCCACCCCACACTATTACTGACCAACTGCCCAACCAGTCATGCTGAAGGATATTTACAGGTAGCAGATCACTCTCCACGGCATCTCCAGACTCTGTCACTTCTGTCACATGTGCTCAGTGTGAACCTGCTTTCATCTGTGAAGAGCACAGGGCGCCAGTGGCGAATTTGCAAATCCTGGTGTTCTGTGGCCAATGCCAAGTGTCCTGCACGTGTTGGGCTGTGAGCACAACCCCCATCTGTGGACGTCGGGCACTCAGACCATCCTCATGGAGTCAGTTTCTAACCGTTTGTGCAGACACATTCACATTTGTGGCCTGATGGAAGTCATTTTGCTGGGCTCTGGCAGTGCTCCTCCTGTTCCTCCTTACACAAAGGCTGAGGTAGCGGTCCTGCTGCTGGATTGTCACCCTCCTACGACCCCCTCCACATCTCCTCGTGTGCTGGCCTGTCTCCTGGTAGTGCCTCCAGCCTCTGGACACTACGCTGACAAACACAGCAAACCTTCTTGCCACAGCTTGCATTGATGCCCCATCCTGGATGACCTGCACTACCTGAGCCACATGTGTGGGTTGTAGAGTCCGTCTCATGCTACCACAAGTGTGAAAGCACAACCAACATTCAAAAGGGACCAAAACATCAGCCAGAAAGCATTGGTACTGAGATGTGGTCTGTGGTCCCCACCTGCAGAACCACTCCTTTCCATCTGTTGTCTATTCCATTTGCACTACAGCATGTGAAATTGATTGTCAATCAGTGTTGCTTCCTAAGTGGACAGTTTGATTTCACAGAAGTTTGGTTTACTTGGAGTTATATTCTGTTGTTTGAGTGTTCCCTTTATTTTTTTGAGCAATGTGTATATATATACTTACCTTGTAATGTCTTCACATCCTGTTCCATCTAGATGTGTCCGGATCCCAGAATTACAAGCAGTGGTAGTTCATCGATCTCCATATTGGGACACTCAAGTGATGGGTGTCTCAATTTGAAAGCTGCTGGTGGTACCAGCCTCTTGCGGCGTTACCACCAGCAGAACACTGTTGCACCACGCACGCACGCATGCGCGCACGCACGCACACACACACACTGTATACGCCGAATGCACCACACACACACATACATACACACACTGTATACGCTGTACACAGCCTCTTGCATGGTACCACCAGCGGAACACCGTTGCGAACATGCCACCGCTAGGATCAGCCAAATGATTCACTGACTGCCGCCTTCTTTGTACAGGAAGAGAGCATAGCACATGGGATAGGCAGGTTAAAGAAGAGAGCACAGAGGGGAGAAGTCAGCACATGGGGAAAGCGTGGATAGGTGAGTGAGCACATGGGGGGGAGAGATTCTCGATGCTGCAAAACCTGCCCCAGTGTGACATTACCGCCCTCCTGATGCAATAGCATCGGGCCTCCATCTAGTATAAAGATATGCACGTAAGATTAAGATGCAATTTATGCAAATGTTTATAAAATAGTAAAACATCTATATATATAATTGTCTAAGGGTTTTTTCGTCTGTCTGTCTTTCTGTCTGTCTGTCTGTCCTGGAAATCCCGCGTTTCTGATTGGTCGAGGCCGCAAGGCCTCGACCAATCAGCAACGGGCACAGCGACGATGATGTCCTAAAGGACGTAGACATCTCACGTTTCTGATTCAGCAACGGGCACAGTATCGACGTAGATGTCATAATGGTTGCCATGGCGACGATGATGTCATAATGGTTGCCTCGACCAATCAGCGACGGGCACAGTCTGCCGCGAATTCTGGAATCATCATTGTCCATATACTACGGGAACATGCATATTCTAGAATACCCGATGCGTTAGAATCGGGCCACAATCTAGTGATGTATAAAACTGAAAAAGACCTGGGTATCTGGAAAGTGAATATAACCTAGTCAAGCAGCTGCTGCCGAGGCAGATATGGATAGGATAAAAAAGCATAGAAGCTCCTTTCAAGAATAGTATTTTAGCTCTACAAAAAACTCCGGTTGGCTCACACATGGGAAAATAGTGCACAGTTCTTTTTTATATCACCATAGAAGTGTAATCTTTATTGCTAGCTTTATAGCATTAGATTTGCTATACGAACCTGTCGTGGTTTCTTCCTTTGAAAGGACTGACAAGGAGTCTGTCTGGATGTGTTTTTAGCCTTAATATAAGGAAATGGGTAAGTATATAGAATAGTTTTTGTTTTCTTCTTAATAAATAAGTGAGGACGATACAGTGTGTGCACAATTAGGCAATTTGCATGTTTGATCATTAATTTTATTATAGTACATCTACAGTGCTGTCGGTCAATTTAAAAGGTTAAGAAACCTGAATATTTAAGAAAGCAAAAGTGAGGTCTTACCTTTCTTAGGAAAATATTTATGTGTGGAGAATTAAGGGGCAACTATACATTTTCCCAACTTATTTTCATCTGTTAAAGTGAGACTAATAACCAAACAACTCAAAATGCACATACATAGATTTCTGGCATTTCAAAAACAATATCAGTGTGACCAATATAGCCTCCTTTCTTTTCAATAATGGTCATAAGCTCCATCCTTGGAGTCTGTCAGTTTCTTGATCTGTTGATGCTCAACTTTTTGAGCAGCACCAACCGCAGCCTCCCAGACACTGTTCAGAGAGATGGACTGTTTTATTCACCGTAAATCTCACATTTAGGAAGGGCCCACAAGTTCTTAATATAGTTTACATCAAGTGAGGAAGGCGCCATGTCATTATTGTTTCATACTTAAGGCCTTTACTGGCCAAGAGTAGTGGAGGACATCTTTGTATGCGATGGAGCATTTTCTTGCATAAAAATCATAGTTTTCTTAAAAGGTGCAGATTTTTTTCTGTATGATTTCTTGAAGTGTCTTAAAAAAAAACTGGCAGTAAGTTTTAAGTTAATTTTGAGTCCATCTTTAACCTGAAAAGGTCAAAGTAGCTCACTTAAATAATACAACCCCTGGCAAAAATTTGGGAATCACCAGCCTTGGAGGATGTTCATTCCGTTGTTTAATTTTGTAGAAAAAATGCAGATCACAGACATGGCACAAAACTAAAGTCATTTCAAATGGCAACTTTCTGGCTTTAAGAAACACTAAAAGAAATCAAGAACAAAAAATGTGGTAGTCAGTAATGGTTAATTTTTTTTTTATACAAGCATAGGGGAAAATTATGGAATCACTCAATTCTGAGGACAAAATTATGGAATCGCCCTGTAAATTTTCCCAAAACTAACACCTGCATCAAATTAAATCTGCTAGTTAGTCTGCATCTAAAAAGAAGTGATCACACCTTGGAGAGCTGTAGCACCAAGTGGACTGACATGAATCATGGCTCCAACACAAGAGAAAGACAAAGGAGAGGGTTATCAAACTCTTAAAAGAGGGTAAATCATCACGCGATGTTGCAAAATATGTTGGTTGTTCACTGTCAGCTGTGTCTAAAATCTGGACCAAATATGAACAACATGGGAAGGTTGTTAAAGGCAAACATACTGGTTGACCAAGGAAGACATCAAAGCGTCAAGACTGGAAACTTAAAGCAATATGTCTCCAAAACAGGAAATGCACAACAAAACAAATGAGGAACAAATGGGTGGAAACTGGAGTCAACGTCTGTGACCGAACTGTAAGAAACCGCCTAAAGGAAGTTGGATTTACATACAGAAAAGCTAAACGAAAGCCATCATTAACACCTAACCAGAAAAAAACAAGGTTACAATGAGCTAAGGAAAAGCAATCGTGGACTGTGGGTGACTGGATGAAAGTCATATTCAGTGATGAATCGCGAATCTGCATTGGGCAAGGTGATGATGCTGGAACTTTTGTTTAGTGCCGTTCCAATGAGATTTATAAAGATGACTGCCTGAAGAGAACATGCAAATTTCCACAGTCATTGATGATATGGGGCTGCATGTCAGGTAAAGGCACTGGGGAGATGGCGGTCATTACATCTTCAATAAATGCACAAGTTTATGTTGATATTTTGGACACTTTTCTTATCCTATCAATTGAAAGGATGTTTGAGGATGATGAAAACATTTTTTAAGATGATAATGCATCCTGCCATAGAGCAAAAACTGTGAAAACATTCCTTGAAAAAACACACATAAGGTCAATGTCATGGCCTGAAAATAGTCCGGATCTCAATCCAATTGAAAATCTTTGGTGGAAGTTGAAGAAAATGGTCCATGACAAGGCTCCAACCTGCAAAGCTGATCTGGCAACAGCAATCGGAGAAAGTTGGAGCCAGATTGATGAAGAGTACTGTTTGACACTCATTAGGTCCATGCCTCAGAGACTGCAAGCTGTTATAAAAGCCAGAGGGGGTGGAACAAAATACTAGCGATGTGTTGGAGTGTTTTTTTATTTGTTTGTTTTTCATGATTCCATAATTTTTTTCCTCAGAATTGAGTGATTTCCATAATTTTCCCCTATGCTTGGTTAAAAAAAAGTAACCATTACTGACTACCACATTTTTTGTTCTTGATTTCTTTTAGTGTTTCTTAAAGCCAGAAAGTTGCCATTTGAAATGACTTTAGTTTTGTGCCATGTCTGTGATCTGCTTTTTTTTTTGAAGTTTCTCTTCTGTGTCTTGTTCACTGGTGGTTGAGTCTCACTCTTCACTACCTTGGCCATGTCTCTGAGCACTGAACATCTTGAACTTCTGGACTGTCGAGGGAGGTTACAGGTCTGGCTTATGACATCACTAGAGGATAATGGGCTCTTGGTCGCTTCACTCTTGATACTTCTTAAATCTTTGGCAGTTAATGTTTTTTTTTCTCAACACGTTTCTTGAGACCCTCTTGACTATTTGCAACAAAACTTTTGATGGATGTGTGGTGAGACGCCAATATCTTAAGAATTTGAAGAGATGCTGCATCCCTCTGTAAGACTGTAATCATTTTTTACTTTTCCAAGTCAGGTAAAATCTATTTTGGGCCCATTTTGCCTGAGAAAGCAAGCTGTCTAATACTTCTGCACACCTTGATAATAATGTGGTTTCTCTCCCACATGAGAGATCTTGGTGCTGCACCTGCAGGGTTTTTAATTTATGTATTTTAGCTTCTAGATGCAATATGCTGTTAGCCTACTAAAGACATTTTAAATGACCTGAATATGAAAATCTCAGATTCTAATTAGTACATAGCCAAGAGGGAAGGAGGACTGCAATATTCACTGGTTACTGATGTGTGGGCATTGGCACCAATGACAAGAAAGAGACCCAGTTGTCCCACTGATTAAGTATTTGCCCTAAAAAAGTAAGGAGACATCATAAAGAGGGAGTCCTCTACATATCATTCCCATCTATTTGTAAAAGTATACCACTGCTGAAAATAGCGTGCAAACATTTTTTGCTCACAGTATTAAAGAGCACTATAGGTAAATCTGATATTGGCCACCATTATGCTGTTCATGCTAGCTTGGCAGCTCTTAATAGGTCTTCCATGGACAGGCAACAGAAAAAGGGTTATCAACACGATGTATAGGAGAGCAGTAGCTATGAGCAGGGACGTGGGAGAACATTTGGTATCTATAATGAAGAGGAAAGTTTTAAATGGAAGGCTACTGGATTGATTATCTAAGTTATCAACTTGGGTCCCAGCTTACCAAAGGGAACCTTATGGGGACATTCTCAAGTTTGAAAAGTATCCTCTATCTATGTGATGGGGTATAATTTCTCAAATGAGTTTGACTACTGTGATCCCCACCGATTCGTGAGAATCGTTGTTTTGAAGAGCTTGTTTTGGAGTGGTGGTCAACCATGCATACTACTGCCCCATTCATTCTTATGGGAATGTCGAAGACCACTCAAGTTTGGATGATTGACCACCACTTCATTTACATGGGGCTCTTCAGAGTACTGATTCGTTGGATCGGTGAGGGTCAAAGATTTACAAAACCTAGATTACCAGGTTTTAGTAGACAATAGTGCTCACCAGAAACTAATACCTTTAAATTTTATCTTTCATTAAATCATTTGACCATCGGTGATGGTAAGGTTTCCAAAGATATGATCATAAATATCAGGGAACATCCAACAGTCATATGAAATATATCACCTTAACACCATCAGCATAGCCAATAACAGATATCCATCAAAAGTTATTTGTCAGATTACCAATAAAAGCACATTGAATCATTTAGGAGAAAATCAATAGGGGCTGGACTAACCATTACTCTCCCTCCAGTATCCCTAATTAGATGTCCCTACCTTGTGGTTGGAACCCTATCTTGTATGCAATGACTTACCCTCACTTCCCCTAGATATGCTCCCTTCCAACTAACTGTCCAATCTCATGAACATGAATAATCCAATGATATGGGCAAGGGAGGGGGTAGAGGGATCGGTGAGGGTCCTAGTTATGGGACCACCGCGATTGGGAAGATATTCTCTATCCCAAGGATAGGGGATAACTTTCAAACTTGGAATACCCCTTTAAGTTTAATAATGTTACAGGATAACCACACCTTTCCCCTAACACCAAATATAAAGTGAGGAGTGATGTGGAAGCAGAACTTTATAGTCCTGGACAGGTGTGGGCGCAGAAACATCTGATGACAATGCTGAAGATGACTAGTAAATGTTCATTTAGAGTCTTCACAAACAAAATATTTCAAGGTACATAGGCCTCTTCATCATGTTCCAAAGACTCAGTATTCAAAATCAGTCATGGATAGTTTAAATAGTGTAAAAAATGGTGCCAAAAGGCTAGTATAAATACCCCCTGAAATAGATGACATAGGAATGTCATGGTGACATATATGGTACATCTCCCACAATCATTTATACTTACATTTTTTAAATATATTTTCTTTTGTCTCTTAACCATGTTATTTCAATAAAGTATTCTTGTTTCATCTGTTTCAGGGGCCATTTCTATTGGCCCTTTGGTACAAATTTTTATGCTACTTAAACCACTCATGCCTACTTTTGTGTATGCAGTCCTTATGACTTGATGAAGAGACCTATATTTCTTGAAACACGTTGCTAGTGATGACTACAAATAAACACCTATTAGTCATCTTCTGCATTGTCATTTGATATTTTTGCTCCTACATCTATTGTTAATTTTATAAGTTCTCCTTTCACATCTCTCCTTGCTTTCAATTTCTACACTTCACGTGGATTTTGGCATACCGAGTTGAAGATTGATGACAGTGGCAGCATCTACTCCTGTTTATACTTTCAATGCTATTCAACCTACTTTGCACAACTATATGACATGAGCCTCTCCTTTCCAACATTCTTTACTTCTTTTTCAAATCGTACTTATCCTATTTTGCGGCCAGCCGGCAACAACTTTGTCTATTGCATGCCCGCAGCACAGCAAAAAAAATGGGGGTCTTTTATTAGCAGAAGATGTCTATCTTTCTTGATCCCTTCTAGGGTTTTCTGTGGTCTCAGACCAGATGAGGTTTAATTTGTCTACGATTTGACGGCCTCTGGACTATCTTATTCATAAGCCAAAAAAAGAACCAAAGCAAAGATAAGACCCAAGATTACAGAAAAGAGAGTTCCGAATGGATTCTTGATACTGCTGTCATATTCCGCTAAAAGCAGATATTCTACCCAATCAGATTGAAGAAATTGCTTGAGTATCTGATTGACATGTTCCATCTGACCATTGCCCTTAGGGTGATAAACAGATGGAATGGAAAATTCTTAATTGATCTTATTACAGAATGCCATTTAAAATTTAGAAACGGAGTCCCCCAGCTCAAAAACTTTGTTCTTCAGAATACCATGCAAACCTACCACGTATTTAATGAACATCTTATTTAAGATTTCAAAATTGGGAAACCCAGATTGGAACAAAATGACAGTTTTGTGAATCTTTTCACTAACTCCCAGGTAAGTCTTCAATTTAGGGGATGGAAGGTCAGCTATGAAGTCCATGGTAAAAGTTGTCCAAGGAACATTAGGAGCGTGTGAAGGCTGGAGAAGTCTAAAAGGACAGGTGCAAGGTGTTTCAGCATGGGCACAATTTTCACATGTATTATCATATTCTCTGGGATCTCTAACAGTAGTTGGTCACCAATAATTCCTGGTTACCAGTCTGATAGTATTGTTAAAAACAGGGTGACCTGTGAGCACTGTATCATGGGTCTCCTGAAGAACTTACAGAGGAAACGAGGAGGGCAAACAATTTTAGGATAGGAGTATTGTGAGTAGCTAATATTTGAGATCTACACATTTCCTCAACAAACCTTATGCAAATTGTCTCTTCAGAGAGGAAGAGAACTAGAACTCTAGTGCCACTTATTGGAAGTAGCAATCCCAACAGTCAATGTCAATCCTTTAACGAGCCTTGTCACATAACTTAGGATAAAAGCCAAACCAGAATCTCAATTTGCAGACACTGTGTTTCAAGGTACTGCCCCTCATCAGTGCAAAGAGGAGATCTGGCTTGGCTGTGTGAGAGGCGTCTGACCGGGATACAAGAAGTATTGTTTCTCCTTGCGGAGAGTGACATGTTAAGCATGTTGAGATGATGAGACTTAAAGCCACAATGCTCCTCTGGGAAATATGCAAATTGTCTCTTCAGAGAGGAAGAGGACTAAAACTCTAGTGCCACCTATTGGAATTAACAATGCCAACAGTCAATGTCGATCCTTTAACGAGCCTTGTCACATGACTTAGGATAAAAGCCAAACCAGAATCTCAATTTGCAGACACTGTGCTTCGGGGTACTGCTTGGCTGAATGATGAGGGGAAGTTCCCTGAAACACAGTGTCTGCAAATTGAGATTCTGGTTTGGCTTTTATCCTAAGTCATGTAACAAGGCTCCTTAAAGGGTCGACATTGACTGTTGAGATTGCTACTTCCAATAGGTGGCACTAGAGTTCTAGTCCTCTTACTCTCTGAAGTCTCCTCATCTCGACATGCTTAACATGTCACTCTCCTCAACAAACCTTAGAGAGACAGAAGACACAGCTATACCTTCAGTTAGAATGGGGAAATTTTTTGACTCATTGGACTAAAAAGCACAGAAACTTCGGGAGAGAGCATCATATTTAATGTTTCTAGTACTAGTCTACATATAAATACAATATCAAAATTAGAAAAGATTAAAGTCAATGTGGCATTCCTAGGGTTTAGTCTCTTGGCTGATTTTACATAAGTAAGACGTTTGTGATCGGTGATAAGTGATTTTATATTTTGCATCTTCAAGGAAGTGGCACAATTCCTCAGAGGACCGCTTGATTGCCAACAATTCCCGTTTATCGATGTAATAACTCATCTCTGCATTTTGTGAAAAGAAGGTAAATTAATGGAGTTAAGTGTGTGATAACACCACTCCAACTCCAACCTCAGATGCATCCACCTCCACTATAAAAGGACGTTTTAGATCAGGCTGGACCATGGTCAGACGAGAAATGTTCTTTTTACTCAGTGAAGGCACAGACTGCCTCAGGTTTCTAGTTAATAATATTAGCCCCATTCTTAGTTAAATCTGTGAAAGGTTTGACCGTTTTGAAAAAAATTCTAACAAACTTGCAATAGTAATTAGCGAACCAAAGAAAGGTATTTGGGTTGAACACAATCTTTAATGGCTAAGATATTGGAGGTATCCATATGGAAACTTTTGGCAGACAGTGTCTTCCTTTCACTTTGTCCATTCCTTTTTACAGTTCAAGTTATACGTACCCAAAATATCAAATTTGGTGAACTAAATGGCAATGATCTGTTAGTTATAGAGATTAGGGATGAATGGCAGAGGATACTGATTCTTTACAGTAATTTTCTTAAAGGGAACCTGTCACCCCCTGGCGTTTTTAACTAAAAAGAGCCACCTTGTGCAGCACTAATGCTACATTCTGTCAAGGTGGCGCTTTTATTTGGGGTCCCTTCTAATGCTGCAATATTCATTTTTTTTAATTAGCCCGCCATACCTGTAGTCTGTTCGGGGGGCATGTCTTTTCCCCCCAGACACAAACAACTCCCAGCCATCTCTCAGCCCATCCATGCGCCGGGCTCCGCCTCCTGTGCCTTCATTAATGTCCCCAGCGCCTGCGCTGTAAGTTCCCATCATCTGATGGGAGTCAAAGGGCAGTGCAAACTGCGCATGCCCGAAAAAGGAACTTACAGCGCAGGCGCCGAGGATTTTAATGAAAGCACAGGAGGTTGTGCCCGGTGCACAGAGGGGCTGAGGGATGGCTGGGAAGCGTTTGTGTCCAGGGGAAAAGACATTCCCCCCAGACAGACTACAGGTTTGCGGGCTAATTAAAAAAACGAATATTGCAGCATTAGAAGGGACCCCAAATAAAAAAGCCACCTTGACAGAATGCAGATGAAACCTTTTACAGACTGTCTTCTATATAGTTTGCAATGGCCTGATATTCTGGACCTGAAAGATTATATAGTTTGATCTTGAGAAGATGGGAGTTTGGTACCAGATCAATGGGACAATCATACATTCTATGGGGGAATTTTTTAGATTATTTGACTAAACTAGACAAGTTCACAGATAAAGACATACATTTTTTCTAACACCCGTGGTTCCAGAGTATAATGGTGCCAGTCAGTAACTGGGTTATGATTACGTAACTAAGGCATACCCAAGACTGCTACAGATAGTTTTTTGAGAAGAAAAAGCAAAAAGGATTCAAGATGGTATCATACAAATAGCAAGTACCCTGTATTAATGATATATACCATCACGCCCTTGGTAAGAAGTATATTATCTTCAGTAATTTTCATAGGAAAACATAATTTTTGCCAAGGTAAGCCAAGCTCTTTAGCCATTTTTGCTGAAGACAAAATTTGCAGCAGAATCAATGAAAACCTTAGAGAGGACCTGCCACCAGGTCAAAGTACCTGTGTGCCTACATGGAAATCCCAGACCCATCTAGGAGCTGGAGCATTTCCGGCAATAGTTTTCTGGGGCAGGCATGCATCTGACATCCAAACTCTTCACAATTGCTAACAAAATCAAGCTTTTGCCACTTAACCACTTGTTATTGAGGTGGCTGAGTTACCTCAGTTTGCATAAGCTTCTCAGTCAGTCTGTGTTCACGTAGCCACTGATCAAGGTGGATAGATAGGGACATGAATGTGTCAAGGGATCAGGGGAAGGTAACTGCACTAACATGTTTTTAGTTTGGTCAGAAAGTCCAGAATGAAATCATTGCTGAAGGACCCAGTCATTCCACTGTGAGTCTATGGCCCAGCACCATAGCTCAGTTCAGTATTCTGCCGCAGTACTTCGCCCGTGACGTAGAGAGGCTAATTTACTCATTGCTAAGGCTGCACGGTCAGGGTCATTATACAAGAGCTCATCGGTCTCAAAGAGCGAATCTAATGTGATGAGTTCTGGAGCATCAGGAAGTAGGGAGAAGATCCATTCCTGGGGGTCACACTGCAGCAGGGACATGATGAGTTCCACTTGCTAGCTCTCGTAACTAGAAGATTGTGGACGGAGTTTTAAGCACTGCTGAACTATTTGCCCAAAGATTAAACATGTTTTTGGTCAACAGAAAAATAATCTACACATTCACCTTAGGCTCAGAAATGGTCATCGATGCTGCAGTGGTTTGGGCCTTTGCAGCTTCATAATGCGAATTGTTACTGCAAAGTACTGATGTAACTGGGTCAGGCCCTGCATTAGATTGACTACTGTTTGGTAATGTAATTGTTGAGTAATTAGGGTCGAAAAGATAATCAGAAATTAATTATAGTGTTGTACAAAATGTATGGTAAAAAAACAGTGGCAATGGCAATAGATGGGTAGTGTAAACAAACAAAAAAAACATACCAAGGCTAAGAATATGGGAGTTGCTTGCAGGATCTGAATCACCACCACCATCAGTGGCACCAGTCATTTACACAGTAGTACTATCAAATACAGGTCACAATTGGTCTGCTTACTTCTGGCATATTAGTGGAGAGAAAGAAGAGGGTATTATGGAATGTGTGGCACATTACTTGTCTCAGACACAGCATGATGTTACCTCTGAAAGCGACACCATTCATTTTAATCAGTGTTTTGCACAGACTGGTCTGCCTGATCATAAATAATAATATGGGATAATTTTTGGACTTTTTTATATTTAAAAATGGTTCTATGAGACCTCAGAGTTATTTACCTCTTTTTAGGGCAATTGGAGGCTTGGCAGTAATGCGATTCATGGGAAATTAATTAGAAAACAGAAAAACCTGGAGCAACAATCCCCCCCAAAAAAGTACTAAAGATTTTATTTTATTTACATCACAAAAAGTTGCGTGCAATCCTTAACAACAGGATCCATGAAGTGCCATATGGCCATGTAACACATCACTGCTCCCTATCTAATGAATGCAGGAATACTCTTACCCATAGTGCCTCTTTTGAGATTCCACAAACGTAGCGTAGGGGCTACTTTGTGAAATCTCAAAAGAGGCACTATGGGTAAGAGTATTCCTGTATTCATTAGATAGGGAGCAGTGATGTGTTACATGGCCATATGGCACTTCATGGATCCTGTTGTTAAGGATTGCACACAATACTAATATTGAGCCATGATAATCTGATAATGCACCTTTCTATGCAAGCACTAGCACTTTACTTATATGTTTCTCAGGAATACCATACCCACCTCAGCATACATGTTGTTTTGAGACCCACATGTTTTTGTTATCGTTCCCTCTCTGCACAAACTATTGTTGTCATGATTTAAATGTCAATGTATGTGCCTTTTTGTGATGTAAATAAAATAAAAACTTTTTTATTACATTTTTTTCTTGGATTGACACTCCGGGTTTTTCTGTTTTCTATATTGATGAGGAGTATCCATATGCGTATTACCCAAGTCCCAAATATTCAGGCAAAGGACTAATTTGAGATGGTATCACTATGTATTCTGTTCTGATTCTCTTGTTTCCCATGGCAAATTAATAAGATGCTAATCAAACTTTTTTTTTAAATAAGTTTTCAGAACTGGCAAATTGTAATTTTAAAACATAGGATCATCTCTACTGTTGATGGAATGCTTGTTCAGCCAACAGATATCTTTTTCCATAGACACGAAGGCTCGACCTGGTCGAGCATTCATATGTTTTCTGTTTGGAGAGGTTTTGTGCCTGAAAAACCAAAGGATTGGGTTTTTAAATTGAAACCACTTGATCCGCCCTTTTCTCACCATGGAGACAACTAAAACGCTCACTGTCACCCTGATCCACTCCCGCCTGGACTACTGCAATGCTCTATTAATTGGCCTCCCCCTCAATCGACTTTCCCCTCTCCATTCCATCCTTAATGCAGCAGCCAGGGTCGTTCATCTGGCTAATCGTTACTTGGACGCGTCCGCTCTTCGCCAGTCGTTACACTGGCTGCCCATTCATTACAGGATACAATTCAAATTGTTCTCACCCACAAAGCTCTCCACAGTGCGGCACCCCCTTACATCTCCTCCCTCATTTTTATCTATCGGCCTAACAGACCACTGCGCTCTGCAAATGACTTTCGACTAACCTCTGCACTAATCCGTACCTCCCACTCCCGACTCCAAGACTTCTCCCGTGCTGCGCCAATCCTCTGGAATGCTCTACCCCAAGAAATTAGGACCATCCACAATTTGCATAGTTTTAGGCGCTCGCTCAAAACACATTTGTTCAGAGCGGCTTATCACGTTCACTAATCAAAGTCATTTTATGTTTGTGTGTGTGTGTAGCCCATTCACTATCCCTATCTATTACCCAACCCCTGAAGATGGCTGGACCATCATTGTAAATACATCATTGTAAATACACACCTGTACTTTGCATCTCCCCACCTCATTGTAGATTGTAAGCTCTCACGAGCAGGGGCGGCTTATTTAGCTTTAATTATTGTACTGTTAACGTTGTTACTGTTTGTGTTTGAAACTGTTAAACTGTAAAGCGCTGCGGAATATGTTGGCGCTATATAAATAAAGATTATTATTATTATTATTATCTCCTCTGACATCATCTTTTGGGGGAAAGTTTAGATGCTTCTATAAAAATTAGATGTTAATATCAACTAATAAAGAAAATGTATTTGGTTGTTAAATTCTTTGTAAATGTTTGCTCAGAGATCTATTTATAAAATATATCAAGCTATTTCCACAGTTTGGGGGGAAAACACGTTTATGCAAGTAAACATGATGGATGGTCATTACATGCAGCAGTGTAAGATCTGAAATGTTATTGCACACAGTCACGAAGAGTGGACTTATTTTTATCTGCCCTTAAACTTAGTAAAAAAAAAACACTCCTACGCACTAAAGGAAGTATATTTTGAAACCTGCTTTTTGGCCACTTCCTTAAAGATTCTTAAGCCAGAAGCCAGATATCATTTCGACCAAAGTTCCTGAGATATCATAGACTCTGTTAGCTGCAACATGGTGACAAGACTCTGATATTTTATATGCTTTACAACTTCTAAGAAAATACTTGAAAGCACAATTCCACTATATTGGTCACCAAGTATTCAATAATCTTTTCCTATAGTGCGATCAGTCAGTATGATGACGAGTGATCAGGCTGTTCCTTCTGCACGGTTACACAACTCTTTGGAGAAGCCGGTGAAAAGCGGCTGGTTGAAGAAACAACAAAAAACGTTTGTGAAGAACTGGCAGCAAAAATACTTTGTACTGAAAGGAGAGTATCTCTGCTTTTACAAAGATGAAGATGACAGCAAACAACAGGTAAGAGTGACATCTAACTATCTATCTATCTATCTATCTATCTATCTATCGAGAGATACTAGTATGTTATTGTTTTCATGTACATACTCAAGCACATAGATGGCAAAGACCAATAACATATACAATGTATGGGCAAAAGTATTGACACTCCTCAGACTTTTCATTCAGTCCCATTACAACTGGTGTATAAAATTCACTCCCTAGCTCAGTTTGCCTTGTCAGACATGTGACAGAATGGATTGTTCTCAAGATCTTACTGACATCAACATGGTCCTGTAATAAGATCACAAAAAGCCATTTCACGAAATTTCTTCCCTCCTAAATATTCTCAATCAACTGTGAGAGACATTATTGCTCACTCCATAACTAAAGAATTTCCACCTACAATAGCATTAATATTGGCACAAAAATTGTGCTCTTGGAGTTTCATGACATGAGCTTCCATGGCTGAGCAACAGTTTGCAAGCTTTACATCACCAAGCTAAATAGAGTGGTGTAAGACAAACCGGGACTTTGGAGGAAAATGTGTTCTGTGGAGTGCAGAATCACTTGTCTCCATCTGGCAGTCTGGTCGACCAGTCTACATTTGTAAAATGCCAGGAGAATGTTACCTGCTTGACTGTATTGTGTCAGCTGTGAAGTTTGGTGGACGATGGGTAATGCTATGGGGTTGTTTTTCAGCAGTCGGCCTAGGCCTCTTGGGTCCAATGAAGGAAAAACATTTAGCATGCAAAACATTTTGGACAATTGTAGCTCCCAACTTGGGTGAAGTTTGGGGAAGGCCCTTTTCTGTTCCAGCATGACTGTGCCCAGTGCACAAACTACATTCTATAAAGGCATAGTTGGGTGAGTTTCATGTGGTGGAACATGACTGGTCACACATAGCCGTGGCATCTTCCTCATTGCACACTTTTGGCATGAACTAAAATTGAGATTGTGAGCCTGACCCTCCGGTCCAACTTCAGTGTTTGACCTCATAATGCTCTTTTGGATGAATGGGTAAAAATTCCAGCAAAAACCTCCACAATAATGTATAAAGCCTTCTTCCCTAGAAGAGTGGAAGCTGCCTGACATGCAAAGGGATGGAATTTTAATTTTTTTTTTAATCCCTGTGGATTTAGAATGGGATGTCCTGTAGGTATAATGTGTAGGTGCCCAAATACTTTTGTTCATGTAGTGTAGCATTAATAAATTTTCTAAATATTTCTGTAAAATGAAAACTGAGAGAAAGTTTCATGGCGGGTAAAGATTGGTACAATGCTTGTATACTGTTACTGTTCACATCTGATCAAGTCAATATCATTTTGTAGTTCATAAGTCTTTAAGGGTACAGTATAGTACAATAAAAACAAGCACATAAGACTGCTATGCAGCCCATGAAGAGGGGGTCTCTATTCCGATCCCCCCCTTCTACAGGGTATGTTGTAAATCTGGGAACCACTTCTCCACCAGAACTGTTCAGAGAAGTTAGAAGGAAATTGTCTTTTGTAAACCAGATCCAGAAGGGGAACAACATTGTGCGATGTTGACCTTTCTCCTTCATGTATTTCCTATTTCGGCATGGGTTTCATTCTGTTTTGTTGATTGACTTTCTATACAATTTATCATGTGATAATTGCATGTGAGATTTTGATTTTCATTACATGCTATACTTACTGTACAAATGCATATGAGGTTCAGAGCGCATGTTTTGATCAAATTGTGTGAGCACATCTGCCCGGACACAGCAGAAAGAACAGTCTGCTGCTGCACAGTTTTTCATCATTGGTCATTTGGATTGTTTATTTTCATTATACAATTTAGGGATTGAGGCTAACTCCATTTTAGTAGTATAGCTGATTGCTACAGAGAGGTAAATCTGTTTACTGTAGGGTCCTGTTGTGAATTCTGTGGCTGAATTCACTCCTGTGGTCACAAGTGGTACTGCAGCTTCTGAGCTTCCTCTCTCAGGTGTTCTGGTGAGCTCGTTGGCTGCTTTGTTATTCAACTCCACCTGATTCTGTCTTCCTTGCTCCTTGTCAATGTTCCAGTGTTGGATCTGAGCTTCTGGATCTTTCCTGTGGCCTGCTGCTCTGCTTAGATAAGTGCTTTTTGCTTTTGTTGCTACTTTTTCTGTCCAGCTTGTCATTTCGTTTTGCTGGAAGCTCTGAGACGCAAAGGGTGTACCGCCGTGACGTTAGTTCGGCACGGTAGGTCTTTTTGCCCTCTTTGCGTGGTTTTTTGCTTTAGGGTTTTTTGTAGACTGCAAAGTTCTCTTTGCTATCCTCGCTCTATCTAGAATATCGGGCCTCACTTTGCTGAATCTATTTCATCCCTACGTTTGTCTTTTCATCTTGCTAACAGTCATTATATGTGGGGGGCTGCCTTTTCCTTTGGGGTATTTCTCTGAGGCAAGTCAGGCTTGTTTTTCTATCTTCAGGCTAGTCAGCTCCTCAGGCTGTGCCGAGTTGCATAGGTAGTGTCAGGCGCAATCCACAGCTGCCTTTAGTTGTGTTTAGGATAGGTTCAGGTATTGCGGTCTACAGAGATTCCACGTCTCAGAGCTCGTTCTATTGTTTTTGGGTTATTGTCAGATCACTGTATGTGCTCTGATTGCTGGCACACTGTGTCACTGGATTGCCTACATAACAGTACAAGGAGCCAACCTAATGATTCTCAATAGAGGGAAAAAAGAAGTTCTGACATCATTTTTTTTTCTCAACTCTGTGTTCAGTCTTTTTTTTCCCCTAGACATTTGGGTGTTTCAGGACACAGGTGTGGACATGGATATTCAGGGTCTGTGCTCTTCAATGGATAATCTCGTTACACATGTACAAAGGATTCAAGATACTATTGATCAGAAATCTATGTTAGAACCAAGAATTCCTATTCCTGATTTGTTTTTTGGTGATAGAACTAAGTTTCTTAATTTCAAAAATAATTGTAAGCTATTTCTGGCCTTGAAACCTCATTCTTCTGGTAATCCTATTCAACAGGTTTTGATTATTATTTCTTTTTTGCGCGGCGACCCTCAGGACTGGGCATTTTCTCTTGCGCCAGGAGACCCTGCGTTGAGTAATGTCAATGCGTTTTTCCTGGCGCTCGGATTACTTTACGATGAGCCTAATTCAGTGGATCAGGCTGAGAAAAATTTGCTGGCTTTGTGCCAGGGTCAGGATGATATAGAAGTATATTGTCAGAAATTTAGGAAGTGGTCAGTACTCACTCTGTGGAATGAATCTGCGCTGGCAGCTTTGTTCAGAAAGGGTCTCTCTGAGGCTCTTAAGGATGTCATGGTGGGTTTTCCTATGCCTGCTGGTTTGAATGAGTCTATGTCTTTGGCCATTCAGATCGGTCGACGCTTGCGCGAGCGTAAATCTGTGCACCATTTGGCGGTATTGTCTAAGATTAAACCTGAGCCTATGCAGTGCGATAGGACTATGACCAGAGTTGAACGGCAAGAACACAGACGTCTGAATGGTCTGTGTTTCTACTGTGGTGATTCCACTCATGCTATTTCTGATTGTCCTAAGCACACTAAGCGGTTCGATAGGTCTGCCGTCATTGGTACTGTACAATCCAAATTCCTTCTGTCCATTACCTTGATATGCTCTTTGTCATCGTATTCTGTCATGGCGTTTGTGGATTCAGGCGCTGCCCTGAATCTGATGGATTTGGATTATGCTAAACGTTGTGGGTTTTTCTTGGAGCCTTTGCGGTGTTCTATTCCGTTGAGAGGAATTGATGCTACACCTTTGGCCAAGAATAAACCTCAGTACTGGACCCAGCTGACCATGTGCATGGCTCCTGCACATCAGGAAGTTATTCGCTTTCTGGTGCTACATAATCTGCATGATGTGGTCGTGTTGGGGTTGCCATGGCTGCAAACCCATAATCCAGTATTGGATTGGAACTCTGTCGGTATCCAGCTGGGGTTGTCAGGGGGTACATGGTGATGTTCCATTTTTGTCTATTTCGTCATCCACTCCTTCTGAGGTCCCAGAGTTCTTGTCTGATTATCAGGATGTATTTGAAGAGCCCAAGTCCGATGCCCTACCTCCGCATAGGGATTGTGATTGTGCTATCAATTTGATTCCTGGTAGTAAATTCCCTAAAGGTCGATTATTTAATTTATCCGTGCCTGAACACGCCGCTATGCGCAGTTATGTGAAGGAATCCCTGGAGAAGGGACATATTCGCCCATCGTCATCACCACTGGGAGCAGGGTTATTTTTTGTAGCCAAGAAGGATGGTTCGCTGAGACCGTGTATTGATTACCGCCTTCTTAATAAGATCACTGTGAAATTTCAGTATCCCTTGCCATTGTTATCTGACTTGTTTGCTCGGATTAAGGGGGCTAGTTGGTTCACTAAGATAGATCTTCGTGGTGCGTATAATTTGGTGAGAATCAGGCAAGGAGATGAATGGAAAACTGCATTTAATACGCCCGAGGGTCATTTTGAGTATCTAGTGATGCCGTTCGGACTTGCCAATGCTCCATCTGTGTTTCAGTCTTTTATGCATGACATCTTCCGTGAGTATCTGGATAAATTCCTGATTGTTTACTTGGATGACATTTTGATCTTCTCAAATGATTGGGACTCTCATGTGAAGCAGGTCAGAATGGTTTTCCAGGTCCTGCGTGCTAATTCTTTGTTTGTGAAGGGATCAAAGTGTCTCTTCGGTGTGCAGAAAGTTTCATTTTTGGGGTTCATCTTTTCCCCTTCTACTATCGAGATGGATCCGGTTAAGGTCCAAGCCATCCAGGATTGGACTCAGCCGACATCTCTGAAAAGTCTGCAAAAATTCCTGGGCTTTGCTAATTTTTATCGTCGCTTCATCTGTAATTTTTCTAGCATTGCCAAACCGTTGACCGATTTGACCAAGAAGGGTGCTGATTTGGTTAATTGGTCTTCTGCTGCTGTGGAAGCTTTTCAGGAGTTGAAGCATCGTTTTTGTTCTGCCCCTGTGTTGTGTCAACCAGATGTTTCTCTTCCGTTCCAGGTCGAGGTTGATGCTTCTGAGATTGGAGCAGGGGCGGTTTTGTCACAGAGAGGTTCTGGTTGCTCAGTGCTGAAACCATGTGCTTTCTTTTCCAGGAAGTTTTCGGCTGCTGAGCGTAATTATGATGTGGGCAACCGAGAGTTGCTGGCCATGAAGTGGGCATTCGAGGAATGGCGTCATTGGCTTGAAGGAGCTAAGCATCGCGTGGTGGTATTGACTGATCATAAGAACCTTACTTATCTCGAGTCTGCCAAGCGCTTGAATCCTAGACAGGCCCGTTGGTCGTTATTTTTTGCCCGCTTCGATTTTGTGATTTCGTACCTTCCGGGCTCTAAAAATGTGAAGGCGGATGCTCTGTCTAGGAGTTTTGTGCCCGACTCTCCGGGTTCATCTGAGCCGGCGAGTATCCTCAAGGAAGGAGTCATTGTGTCTGCCATCTCCCCTGATTTGCGGCGAGTGTTGCAAAAATTTCAGGCGAATAAACCTGATCGTTGTCCGGCGGAGAAACTGTTCGTCCCTGATAGGTGGACTAGTAAAGTTATCTCTGAACTTCATTGTTCGGTGTTGGCTGGTCATCCTGGAATCTTTGGTACCAGAGAGTTAGTGGCTAGATCCTTCTGGTGGCCATCTCTGTCACGGGATGTACGTACTTTTGTGCAGTCCTGTGGGATTTGTGCTAGGGCTAAGCCCTGCTGTTCACGTGCCAGTGGGTTGCTTTTGCCCTTGCCGGTCCCAAAGAGGCCTTGGACACACATTTCGATGGATTTCATTTCTGACCTTCCCGTTTCTCAAAAGATGTCAGTCATTTGGGTGGTCTGTGATCGCTTTTCTAAAATGGTCCATCTGGTGCCCTTGGTTAAATTGCCTTCCTCCTCTGATTTGGTGCCTCTGTTCTTCCAGCATGTGGTTCGTTTGCATGGCATTCCTGAGAATATTGTTTCTGACAGAGGTTCCCAGTTTGTTTCAAGGTTTTGGCGAGCCTTTTGTGGTAGGATGGGCATTGACCTATCTTTTTCCTCGGCTTTCCATCCTCAGACTAATGGCCAGACCGAACGAACCAATCAGACCTTGGAAACATATCTGAGATGTTTTGTTTCTGCAGACCAGGATGATTGGGTGTCCTTTTTGCCGTTGGCTGAGTTCGCCCTTAATAATCGGGCCAGCTCGGCTACCTTGGTCTCTCCATTTTTCTGCAATTCTGGGTTCCATCCTCGTTTCTCTTCAGGACAGGTTGAGTCTTCGGACTGTCCTGGTGTGGATTCTGTGGTGGACAGGTTGCAGCAGATCTGGACTCAGGTAGTGGACAATTTGACCTTGTCCCAGGAGAAGGCTCAACTTTTCGCTAATCGCAGACGCCGTGTGGGTCCCCGACTTCGTGTTGGGGATCTGGTTTGGTTATCTTCTCGTCATATTCCTATGAAGGTTTCCTCTCCTAAATTTAAACCTCGTTTTATTGGTCCGTATAGGATTTCTGAGATTCTCAATCCTGTGTCTTTTCGTCTGACCCTCCCAGACTCCTTTTCCATACATAATGTATTCCATAGGTCGTTGTTGCGGAGATACGTGGCACCTATGGTTCCATCTGTTGAGCCTCCTGCCCCGGTTTTGGTGGAGGGGGAATTGGAGTATATTGTGGAGAAAATTTTGGATTCTCGTGTTTCTAGACGGAAACTCCAGTATCTGGTTAAATGGAAGGGTTATGCTCAGGAAGATAATTCCTGGGTTTTTGCCTCTGATGTCCATGCTCCAGATCTCGTTCGTGCCTTTCATGTGGCTCATCCTGGTCGGCCTGGGGGCTCTGGTGAGGGTTCGGTGACCCCTCCTCAAGGGGGGGGTACTGTTGTGAATTCTGTGGCTGAATTCACTCCTGTGGTCACAAGTGGTACTGCAGCTTCTGAGCTTCCTCTCTCAGGTGTTTTGGTGAGCTCGTTGGCTGCTTTGTTATTTAACTCCACCTGATTCTGTCTTCCTTGCTCCTTGTCAATGTTCCAGTGTTGGATCTGAGCTTCTGGATCTTTCCTGTGGCCTGCTGCTCTGCTTAGATAAGTGCTTTTTGCTTTTGTTGCTACTTTTTCTGTCCAGCTTGTCATTTCGTTTTGCTGGAAGCTCTGAGACGCAAAGGGTGTACCGCCGTGCCGTTAGTTCGGCACAGTGGGTCTTTTTGCCCCCTTTGCGTGGTTTTTTGCTTTAGGGTTTTTTGTAGACTGCAAAGTTCTCTTTGCTATCCTCGCTCTATCTAGAATATCGGGCCTCACTTTGCTGAATCTATTTCATCCCTACGTTTGTCTTTTCATCTTGCTAACAGTCATTATATGTGGGGGGCTGCCTTTTCCTTTGGGGTATTTCTCTGAGGCAAGTCAGGCTTGTTTTTCTATCTTCAGGCTAGTCAGCTCCTCAGGCTGTGCCGAGTTGCATAGGTAGTGTCAGGCGCAATCCACAGCTGCCTTTAGTTGTGTTTAGGATAGGTTCAGGTATTGCGGTCTACAGAGATTCCACGTCTCAGAGCTCGTTCTATTGTTTTTGGGTTATTGTCAGATCACTGTATGTGCTCTGATTGCTGGCACACTGTGTCACTGGATTGCCTACATAACAGGGTCCCATCTGAAGAGGTTGCCTTGTGAGGCAGATGGGCTCATCCAGTAGTGTGCTGGGAAGGTAGATTGAATATTCTGGTCAAGTTTTCCGATGTTCTCCTGAATTGTATCTTATTTTTTGTCTCTTAATATTTCACCCTCTGTAGGGTTCAATGTTTTTATCAAGAAGCAAAGTAAGCGAGGTTTCCTGCAGCCCAGATGATGCAGGAAAATTTGTCTTTGAGGTCATTCCAGGTAAGTTGCAGTAAGTCTGTAGCACTTTAAGAATGAAAATAATATGTTGTTTCTCTTGAAGCTACTTAAACTGTATACATTAGGGTATCATATTAGGGGTGATTAGGATTCTGGTAGGCACAAGCATAATGCACAGTTGTCCTCACTTGCTACTTATGATAGGAGACAAAGCTAAATTAGTTGTGGTTGCCATTTAGGAGCTAACAAAGACAGTAGAAGGCCTCTGTGCAGACCTACTTTTGGACTCGCCAAAATCCTAGAGAAGCCCCATTATTTCTCTAATAATTAATTCACTAGAGAATGTGAATGATGAAATTCAATAACTCAGTCCCTTAGATACAATCTAATAGATATTAGGATGCATCTACTTACTTATAAGGTATTTGGCCCCATTACGCACTTGGTCCTGTGCAGCTACACACGTTCCAGATACTGTATACAGTACATGTCCACCTCTGCCACACTTGCATTGGGATAACATTCATATGTATAACCCTACCGAAATTTGGACAATGGAGTTATTCATATAACATCAAAGATAAAAGGAATAGCAGCACTCAGGCAATCCTTGTTCAAATCGTGATTTTAATCCATTACAAAGACAGCATAGTCACATGTGGAGGTGCAGCTTCTGATAGACCCGTAGAAGAGCCAGGAAGGCGTGAAATGGCCATAGTGAGTCAGGTCTTCTATTTCACCTGAAAAACTCCCCTGATACCTGCACCTCCACATGTTACTATGCTGTCTTTGTAATGGATAAAAATCACGATTTGAACAAGTATTGAGTTAGTGCTGCTATTCATTTTATCTTTGATGTTAACCCATTACTTGCCAAATTAGCAATTTTCATTTTTTTTTTTTTTTTTTAATGACAGATTTTTAATGTTTTGGGTCCTAATGAATCTGAAACATAATTTGCTAAATTTTTACAAGTACGGAATTTTCAGAAAAGTGCGTCCCAATATTCAATTAAAAATGACAATGACATGATTTCCTATTTGGAAAACATTCATTTTACAAACACAACACAAAAAATTGGACCTAATTATAAAAATTATAAAATTTTAGTTGCTAGAAGCTAAAGATTAGGCGTCCCCAAAAAAGGACATTGGTAGATAATGGGTTAATTTCATTCATTCATTCATTCATTCATTCATTCATTCATGCGATTGCATAACCCTGGAGAGATCCTGTAAAGAGGTTCAAGATGAGTAGGTTGTGTTAACCCACTAATGCCGTAATTCAGGGGTGGGGAACCTCAGGCTCATGGGCCATTCACGGCCCTCGATAACCTTTTATCCGGCCCTTGGGCAGGTTCCAACAGACCGTGATGCTTTGGCTGACAGCTGTATTTTGACAGCCTTGAACCCATTAATTTCTTTTTGCTCTTCGAGCACGCGCACTCAGTGTTCACTACAGAATGCTGAGCTGCGTGCAATGAAAGATTACATACTGACACCAGTGTCAGCGTGAGGACGTACTTTGTGAGCGGAGTTAGCGCATGATTTGTACGGCCCCAAAAGATTTTATCAATATCCAAATGGCCCTTGACAGAAATAAGGTTCCCCACTTCTGCCATAATTGGTGCCTGAAATAACTTTCTAATTTCCGTGGCGGAGTTATTCATATATTGTTTTATTTTTAATCGGTCCCTATTTGTATATCTTCATTTCTGAACATTATTCATGGTTCATTGGAATTTATATTAGGGTATTTTCATACTGAGTTTTTTCTTCATGGTGCTCAAGGGAAATTCCCTCCAGGAGTTTCTGTGTCTTTTTGTTTTTGAGGTTTTAAGAACTGATGCTGTTTTTGAGGAGTATTTGACATGGTCTTGAAAAGCTTTTTTGTTGCCTTTTTTCATATGTATTTTTGAAGCTTTTTGATTTAACAGTCTCAAGTTTAGGGCATTCCACAAGGAATTTACAGTAAAAAAAAAAGTGATGAGATTCTCAAAACCTCATCGGAAAAACTCACAAAAAAACTTGCCTCATCACAGGTACAGCAAAGTGAATTCCCATTGAAATAAACAGGAAAAGTAGTGAAAGCGCATTTGAAGTGCTTTATTTTATGTAGATTTTGGAGTTTCAACACCCACCTAAAAAATTGTATGTGAACATAATTTACTAGCTGCATTCCAACCACTGAAGTCAAAGAACCTGTAAAATGATGTACAATCCATACACCTCTATTATTTATGCATTTCATCTGTATTTCTGTGTGTAATTTGTGAAGTGATACGTTTAAAACACACTAAAGTTGAGGACAGGATTTGCAGTAATATACATATCTGACATGTTTGTTTGCTCTTTGTTTTGTACATGTTTTAGTATAGCAGATAACCCGTCCCAGGACAGTAAGTGTAATAGGAAATGTACCATTTGGCAGTACAGCATTATGATAGACTAATATATGGAGATTTGGGGATAGTAACTTGCGCTGCATTGAATGATAATGCTTTAATTTACAATTATATATTTTTTTTATTCTGCATCTTCATGATCGGAGAGCTATTACATTTTTGTTTGCATAATGTAGATGTATTTTGAAAGTATGAAGTTTATGTGAAAACATGAAGATGCTAAACATTAATACTTCCCCTTTTGGGCGCTTTGTTTTCTGCCACTTCTCAGTGTGTTACTTCCTATTTCTTTGGTAGCATCAAAACGCTGCCAAATCTGCTCTTATAATACCGCAAGTGGATAGGTCACTACTTACTGTCTCAGAGTAATAAACATTTTTTTTTTTAGGAATTCTAGTAACTAATTATTTCATAGATATTGCTAGGTAAATATGCAGATTTCAGTGGAAATAACCATAATGTAAAGAATTTGTGGAGACACAAGGGTCAGTGGGTGCTCTCGTCTGCTGGCCTGGCTGTCTTTTATACTCCTTCCCCGTGAGCAGAGCACTACTCAGACAACACAGCTTGAGGGTACCACACTCTGGTAAGACTTTATTGGATCACCAACAGTCAACAGCATATAGTTCATGCACAGCAAGAATACATGATAGTGCAAGTGATAGAGTCTCACTCTTCCGCTGGCTTGCCAGGGATTAGAACCTCCGTGATTTTGGGGCATCCAGGGCTAATTACATCACTCAGTAGGACCCTGCTTTTGGCCGGCACGCACTGAGAGGAGGTAGTGGCAAGCTTAGGAAACTGACCAGGCACAAGGAGGTACAGTGGGGAAGAAAAGTATTTGATACACTTCTGATTTTGCAAGTTTTTCCTCCTACAAAAAATAGAGGTCTGTAATTTTTAAGTACACTTCAACTGTGAGAGACAGAATCTAAAAATAAAAAAAAACAGAAAATCACATTATATGATTTTTAAATAATTAAATAGCATTTTATTGCATGAAATAAGTATTTGATCACCTGCCAACCAGCAAGAATTCTGACTCTTAAAGACCTGTAAGTTTTTCTTTAAGAACTCTGAACTCATTCCCTTTATTAATTGTACCTGCTTGTATAAAAGGGACCTGTCCACGCACTCAATCAATCACACTCTGACCAGGACACCAGTGAGAAAATTGTAGACCTGCACAAGGCTTGGATGGATGAGAAGGCAACAACTGTTGACACAATTATTAGAAAATGGAAGAAACACAAGATGACTGTCAATCTTCCTTGGTCTTGGGCTCCATGCAAGATCTCGCCTCGTGGGGTAGGGATGATTCTGAGAAAGGTCAAGAATCAGCCCAGAACAACATGGGAGGGCCTGGTTAATTACCTGCAGAGAACTGCATTGTTAGTAACACACTATGCCATCATGGATTAAAATCCTGCAGGCCAAGCAAGGTCCTCCATTAGACCAGTGGAAATCTGTGCTTTGGTCTGATGAGTCCAAATTTGAGATATCTGGTTCCAACCACCGTGTCTTTGTGCGATGCAGAAAAGGTGAACGGATGGACTCTACATGCCTGGTTCCCACCGTGAAGCATGGAGGTGGAGGTGTGATGGTGTGGGGGTGCTTTGCTGGTGACATTGTATCGGATTTATTCAAAATTGAAGGCATAATGAACCAGCATGTCTACCACAGCTTCTTGCAGCGGCATGCTGTTCCATCCGGTTTGTGTTTAGTTGGACCATCATTTATTTTTCAACAGGACAATGACCCCAAACACACCTCCAGGCTATGTAAGGGCTATTTGAATAAGAAGGAGAGTGATGGGGTGCTACGCCAGATGACCTGACCTTCACAGTCACCAGACCTGAACCCAATTGAGATGGTTTGGGGTGAACTGGACCGCAGAGTGAAAACAAAAGGGCCAACAAGTGCTAGTCATCTCCGGGAACTCCTTCAAGATTGTTGGAAGACCATTTCCGGTGACTACCTCTTGAAGCTCATCAAGAGAATGCCAAGAGTGTGCAAAGCAGTCATCAAAGCAAAAGGTGGCTACTTTGAAAAACCTAGAATATAAGACATATTTCCAGTTGTTTCACACTTTTTTGTTAAGTATATAATTCCACATGTGTTAATTCATAGTTTTGATGCCTTCAGTGTGAATTTACAGTTTTCATAGTCATGAAAATACAGAAAAATCTTTAAATGAGAAGGTGTGTCCAAACTTTTGGTCTGTACTGTATGTAGCACATATTTTGTAGGTACCTGCCTGAAATCAGCTGGGCAAGGAGCTTGGCAAGCTGGAAAGCCCCCAAGACAAATGTTAGGATTTGTTTCAGCTTTGTATTAGTATGCTTTGGGGTAGTGTGGTGCCACCTGCATTTTTCCTTACTGCAGTTTTATGAAAATTAATATTTAAAAATGTATTTTGTGATAACATCGTGGATGTGTGGTTTGTTTGGCTATTTTCTTGCTGAAGGGGGCAAGTTTACCTTTCAAAAGGTGTATCATTTGTGTGTGGGTGCAGTATGAACGGAGATACAAAGGAAGCATAGAAAAAGAGTGTTTTGAAATAATATGCAAATTGCCTCTTCTGAGAAAAAGAGGACTTAAACTCTATAGCGCCACCTATTGGAAGTAGCTACTTCCAATAGGTGGCGCTATAGAGTTTAAGTCCTCTTTTTCTCAGAAGAGGCAATTTGCATATTTAATTTCCCAGAGGAGCGTTGCATGGCGAATAAGCCTCCTTACCTTGACAAGCCAGAGATGGTATGTCACTCTCCACAAGGAGAAACAATACCCCTTAGACCCCAGTCCAGAGCCTCTCACCTAGCCAAATCAGTTCTCATGCTTCGCACTGACGAGGGCCAACAGCCCGAAACACCGTGTCTGCGAATTGAGATACTGATTTGGCTTTAATCCTAAGTCACATTGCACGACTCGTTAAAGAGTTGATTGTGACTTGTAGGATCGCTACTTCCAATAGGTGGCGCTATAGAGTTTAAGTCCTCTTTTCTCAGAAGAGGCAATTTGCATATTTAATTTCCCAGAGGAGCGTTGCATGGCAAATAAGCCTCCTTACCTTGACAAGCCAGAGATGGTATGTCACTCTCCACAAGGAGAAACGATACCCCTTGAAATAATATAGAAGGGTAAGAAAATAAATAATAAATAACAGCAAGAAGCCAGAAGATAGCATGCAGTTTCTAGTCCATATATGCGCTGAATAAATAAATAAGGTAAAGTGAAAATGCAGATAGAGGTAGATAAGATTTTTTTAAATAGTTATTACCCAAGAATACGTGTGTGACTGGGTCCCCTTCGCACGTTTTGGCGCTTGCCTTCTTTCAGGGGGTGGAATAAAAAATATAAAAGTTCAAATCACCCCCCCTTTGACCCCATTCAAAATAAAACAATAAAAAAATCAAATAAACACATATTTGGTATTGACGCGTTCAGAATAGCCCGGTCTGTCAATGTATAAAAAATTAACCTGATCGCTAAATGGCGTAATGGGGAAAAAAGGTAAAAATGCCAGAATTACATTTTTTTTGGTCGCCGCAACATTGCATTAAAATGCAAGAACATTCAATCAAAAGATCATATCTGCACAAATATGGTATCATTAAAAATGACAGTTTGGCACACAAAAAATAAGCCCTCACTCGACCTGAGATCACAAAAAATGGCTATGCTACGGGTCTCGGAAAATTACGCAATTTTCCTTTTTTTTTTAACAAACTTTTGATTTTTTTCCACCACTTAAATAAAAAAAAACCTAGACATGTTTGGTGTCTATGAACTTGTAATGACCTAGAGAATCATAATGGCGAGTCAGTTTTAACATTTGTGGACTTCCACTTTTTTTTGCATTTCGCTGCACTTGAAATTTTTTTTTTCCGTTTTTTGAGTACACAATATGGTAAAACCAATGGTGTCTTTCAGAAGTACAAATCGTCATGCAAAAAACAAGCCCTCACATGGCCATATTTACGGAAAAAAAAAGAAGTTATGGCTCTGGGAAGAAGGGAAGCGTAAAACAGAAACGCAAAAGCGAAAAAGGGCTCCGTCCTGAAGAGGCTAATAAAGACAGTAGAACACAATTTTGATATTGTCTACATTTTCAATTTAATAAGCATAGGTTTGTTGAAATGGCAGTGACTAAATAGTGACAGCAAAGAAGGCAAAGCCTTAATTAAAGTAATAATTTTACGTATTTGACCTCCAGATCACCTCAAGGAATTTCAAAATCCAAACACTGTACATTGTACCATTTGTTAATAGTAATAATTGTTCTACATTAAGGAAAGACAATTGAGTATTCAAAGGGTATACTTTTGGCAAAGATATCAAGCAAACTGGGCTTTGTCAAGACAGGCTGCATTCAGTTAGGAAATAAGGCCGATTGGGCAAGATTTTGCCTTTCTTCATGCAGTAATTATATATTGTTACAGTTCAGAGAAGGTCAAGTCATAGTTTTAGGTAAATAATTCCTGTAATAACTCTGTGAGCCAGTTCTTTGTGCATTGCATGTGCAAATGAAACTTCTGTGCTATAGAAAATATTTCTTGCAGTTCTTATATTCTACTTATGCTATTTATTTTCTGTCTTTTCTCGGTTATATTGTTTTATGGTCAGAGCAAGGTATAGATTGGATTTTCTTGAAGAACTACAACTATTCCATTTTGTGTCCTAGACATGCCCTTAAATCAGGGCAGGGTCATATCTGTAAGGGTATGTGTGCATGACTTCTTTCTTAGGTGGAGTCCACCGGGAACCATCCTGAAAAGAGCTAAAAAAAACAAGGAACGTATGGACTCCAATGTGAAAATGAGTTGCTGTTGATTTGTTCTGTCTGTTATCAATTCTTTAAACAAGTTGTCAACTACTTGGACAACTTCTTCTCATACTCCTCGCTTGGCCCTGATGAAATAATACAGCTTGTACTCCCCTCCTGTGCTGGCGGCATTCACTGTCCCGCGGCTCCCTTGCTGCTGTTGTGACATGTTATGCCGGCGCCCAGTCAGCACTGGCATCACTGTACCCACCTCATGTCGATTTGAGCGGAAGAGAAAGTCCGACATCAGCTGCAGCCCGGACTTCCTCTTCATGTTCAGTTTGTCCAAAGGGGGAAACAGTGACCCCAGTGATGATTGGACACCGGGGTCACAACAGCGGCACAAGAGCCCCATATCCGCGAGTGCCGACTCTGTGGGAATGGTGCCGGCACGGGAGGTGAATAGAGGCTTTATTACTTTACGGGGGCCAAACATTTGACTCAAGAAGGGGTTGTCCTAGTAGTGGATATCCCCTTTAAACTTCTTCAGTCTTTGAAAGTCATGAAATGGCTAAAACAAGTGACCTGTCCATTCGTCTGATACCATTATTTTTATATGGAGTTTAAAAGTATGCTGCTGGCGAAGTATTTGTAAAATACGTCCACAAAATGTCAAATGTCAAGTATGTTCAGCTTCAAAAACGATGCGGGTACTCTGGCATCTAAAAGACATCACGTGCACATACCCTTATAGAGTAGCCCATAGTCATTATTGCTAAAAAAGAATATGCCCCCTACGCTCTTCTCTGATTGGGGGCAGGTCGAAACATAAATTCCTTGGTGCCCTATGGACTTTGCACAGTGCCAACTGAAATCAATAAACTTACCATACACTGTAAATAATACAGTCCCCATACCCATGGAAATAAATAATTACATATTTAGTGACTCCTGCAATAAACATATACTAAATGCAGTGTCCCCTGAAATAACAATTATAGTCACTACTCTCCCAAAAAACTAATACGATATATGTGGCCTCTAAAAAAATATTATAGTATTCTGCACATTGTAACCTCTGAAATAAAAAAAAACATACAGTGCTTAAAGAAGCCCTACTCTTCCCATCAAATTTTTTTATCCTCTTAATATATTGCACTCATCATATTATATAGCACTGTGTACTTACAATTGCCATTTTGTCTTTCTACCCAGATAATTCTTCTTTTTTCTCTGCTCTATGTAGAAAAAAAGGTAATCTCTTGTCCCTTCATTAATCATTCCCCTCTTCAACTTCTGACTCAGCTGCTCCTCCTCCATCCCGCCACGGACTTTTTCAGTGACACAGGGTAAATTGACCTCCTGTTTATACATAGCGTTTAGAAGGATTCATCTAGTCTGTTCTTAATCACATGATGTCATAGACCTAATGGGAAAGAGAAGGATTATCTGGGTAGAAAGGCAAAATGAGCAATTGTAAGTACACAGTGCTATATAATATGATGACAGCAATATATTAAGAGGATAAACATTTTAATGGAGTGCTTCTTTTAAAACAAACAAATAAATACATATGAGTAAAAGATACCCACTCCTGCTACTAAGCTATCATCTAATCTAGGCCACTTCTGGCCAGTCCTGGCTCAAGCAGTACGATGCAATGATGTCATCACATCGCACAGCTAATACAGTGGTTTGCAGGTCGTGGAAATGTCTACTCCCCTGTCTCTTATAAATGTGCCCCTGCTGTGTACTGTGTAATGGCTGTGTCTGACCGTACAGGAACATGGTCTGATCATATTATAGCTCCTGAGAGTATGCAGACAGTACAGCATGAGATCCCAGCTGATTTTTTTTCTGTGAGGTAAAACATTGCTTAAAAATAGGCAGTGAAATGTTTTACCTCACAGACAGAATCAGCTGTGATCTCCTGCTCCCCTGTCTGTATACTCTCTTTTGTGTCATCCCCTGCCCAGCAGCTGTGGTATGATCAGACCATTTCCCTGTACAGTCAGACACGGCCATTACACAGTACACATCAGGAGACATTTATAAGATTATCTCAGCACAGGAACACCGTTTTTTAAAATGAATCCAATTGTGAAACTTATTTTTATTACAAGATCTATAAATTAAAATGTACTTTGTTCATGGTAAAACCCCTTTAACTACAAGTCGGGGTCTAACCTACTAATTAAATCAATGTGAAGCAGAAAATTACAGCTCTCTTGTCCCAGTGATGGTGTACTCACAGGGGCTGGCCAGTTTTCTGGATTTCGCAGTAGCTGGCAGCACTAGGGACTGACTCATAGAGGCAGGCCATCTCTCCTCTCCTGTGCAGGCACAGCACAGTGCTTATTTGTGCCGATACAGAAAGACGAGGGTAAGGAGCGGATTACTGATTTAAAGGCCTACTGCTTAGGCCAGATTTATCAGATGTGAAGCTTGCCCTGATCTAAATGCTTTCCTATTGACAGTATAGGCACTCGGCATTCATGGCTTTTACCTCGCTCTAGCAAACTTTGCCTATACTCCTGGCATGTAGATGAGCCCTCAATGCCAGACATACTGGTTGAATATCCCCTTCTCCATCATTACTGCATATCTAAGCATTGATGTTCATGACCCAAGGTAGTGTAATCATATTGGTTGTTAGAGTCTGTGCACATTTTTAATGTTTAACCCATTCATTATACATGTTCAATAGGGAGAATCTCTTTGACTGCATTGTAATATCTTTCGACTGGGGTTTTGTTTCCTTCCTATGCCCAGACCCCATAATGAAAAGCCCCAATAAGAATAAAATGCTATTTATGCCAAACTAATGTTTTCTTCACTTCTCTTATCAAACTGCTGTCATCAACTCGATAAGACATGATAGAGATAGGATCTTTGAAGTTGTGGGTGGTGATGACTGTGCACCATCAAAACTGATGTGGAAAGTTTTGCTGAACTTACCCAAACAACAATTTTTGCAATGCGATAAGAAATGTATAAGTTTTAAGGCCGTTATTCTTGCACTATTTTCTGTATTAGAGTCAGGGGCAGTTACAGACAGAAGATGGCCCCGGGCAAGAACAATAAATGGGCCCTCTGCCATCCAGGAGAGATCATAATGCACAATGCCACCTGACTTGGAGGTGGTAGTGGCCCCCTTACCTCTGGCTTCTGGTTGAGCCTATAGTATGTGTTGGAGTATTTTCATCTTTGTAGAGTTGTTCTATGGCTATTTTCCGTTTTGTCTTCTTTATGGTCCATCTTGTGATACAACACCAAAATGATTGATCACACTTTGAATGTTGTCCTTTTTTATTCTAATGATCATAGATCAGAAGAAGTCCACACAAGATGGCTACATCCTTATGGCCAATACACAAGCAGAAATGGAAGAATGGGTGAAAGCTATCAAAAGAGCGTCTGGGTTCCCATCAGGAGGTAACAAAGCACCATAAAATCTCAATAACTAAACATTTTTTGGTATTTGGGAAATGGATAAACATGTCTACCTAATTTTGTATTTCGGAACAGATCTGTTCATCATAAGCGCAGTTAACTCAAGTCTGGTTTCCAACTATAGACATTTATGTCAGAAATGTGGTTGATTAAATGTAATTAATTTCCATTAGGGCTTGTTAGGACTAGAATATAACGGTCCCTGTGCTTTCCGTATCCGAAACTGACAGCATCCGTATCGCACACTGACCGATTCAAGTCAATGTGGTCCGGTTGTCTGAATCGAGTCTTAATAAAATACACCCTGCTATTTCCAAATCTTTACTGTGTTGATAAATGTTATGCCACATCTCTACTAGTACTAGAGGGCCCTCATTTGCAGAGTCAGACATTTCTGATGTATACATTTACAATCCTATAAATGTTTATAGTGAGTGATCTTTATCCTTTCCTACTATACCATTTACTTAAAAAAATATGTTGAGGGTGTGATCAAGTGTCACTTACTAATATATAAGTATTACAGGTTCTCCTCCTGCTCTTGTTAGTACCGCCTCCTCACGGTCAACACAGTTCTCCTGTCTACACAATGGTGACCAGACCTGTCCATCAGACTCCAATGGAGAAACACTGCACTTGGGATAGCTGTTTTTCCATTAGAGGAGGCCATGGACAGTTTTGGTCAGATGCCCCTCTATCGTCGGACATTCTGTGCACAGGAGCTCTGTGCAGTCTGTGAGGAGGCTGCGCTAACCAGAGTGGGACTGTAATACTTATACATTAGGAAGTGACATAACATCATGTCCAATAATGATGAACGTATTGACCCCGATTCATGAAAGCAACTTATGTCATAATTCTGCAATAAATCACTTTGGAAAGACGTGAAATGTTTGCGCAACTGGGAGTCATTCAAAAATTTAGCGACTTGTCGGTTTCACGTCAATTTCTCAGAGCTCTACCAAAATGGGTGGCTCTGGAGTGTGACGAGGGCATGACGGGGTACAATGCCACATGTTGTCTAATTCATGATGAGCTGTGGCGTTTCATACACTAGTAATCTTACTCCAATCGGTGACTAGAGTGCACTAGGTCGCACACCACTCTTCAAACGCTCCAGATTAATTAAGAGGCGTGTGCCTCCTAGTGAACAAAGAGCGCCTGACTTTCACATGCTGATCTCGATGAATTGGGGCCTAAGATTACAGCCTGCTTTAAGGGCCGCTTCACTTTCCCCTCCTTTGGAAAAATCAGATATCAGGAGGAAGTGAGAGAGAAGCCGCAGCTCTCATTTCCGCCAGATGTCAGTTACGTCCAAAGGACTAATGATTGGCCAGAGGGATCATGTTACATAACAATGTCACATGAGCCCTCCCTGGGAGAGCAGGTGCCAACACTACGGGAATGCCGCAGCAACAGAGATGAGTATAGCTGTTATTATTCTAAAAGAGAGAACATGGTGATTGAGAAGGAATTGTCTGAGAAGTGGACAGCCCCTTTAAGAATATAATGAACAGGCGTTAACAGGCTATTTTCTTAACCCCTTAGGCTGGGTTCACACTGCGTTGTGTGAACCCGTTTAACGGACTACGTTACACCGCGGCATAACACGGTGTAACGTAGTCCGTTAATGCCGCCATTACTTGCAATGGCGAACGCATCGCTAGCGCACGCCCACAATGGGCGTGCGCTAGCAATGTGCCGTCATTGAGTGACGGACCCGAGACGCGGGCTGCAGCGTTTCCGGGTCCGTCACTGCTAGCGCAGATGGAGATAGCAGATGCTCCATCTGCGTCAGCGCAGTGCCAAAGTTGGCACTTACGTTAGTGCAGTCCGTTTAACGGATTTGTTGAACGGACTGCACAACACAAGTGTGAACCTAGCCTTAACGTCCGCTGATAAAATGGCACTCGTTGAGAGGCCTAATTCCCTCATCGCCGTTTTATAATGGCAATCGGGAATAAGAGTACAGCGCCGCCGTACATGACAGCTGACACCCTGCGGTATTTGTAACCGATCGGGGCTGATAAACCCCAGAAATACTGCTGTCAATCATGACAGCGGTATTTAATTGGTTGCAAGGGGGTTATAAGACTCCGTTGTAACCATCGGATACCCACAATGAGAATCGTGGGTTCTGATGGTTACCATGGTACCCTGACGTCTTGTGATGATCACAGGGTACGGTGGCCAGCGACATCCCTCTTATAAGCTGGATCTCACATGCCCAGTCGGTGAGAAACTGACAGTCCCATGCATTGCAGTACATGAGTGCTGCATTGCATGAGACAAGTGATCAAAGTAAAAATTATACATGTACCACAATGGGACTAAGTAAAAAAAAAGTTAAATAAAATGTAAAAAAAAACTCCCGCATACATCACAAAAAGCCATTTTGCCACTCAAAATGCAGCACTTGTGTTAAAACATAAATAAACAAAAAAGTACACCTAATTTATATTGCCGTGTCCAGAGCAACCCGCTCTGGACACTGGCGCATTATTTATTACGTATGGTGAACGTCGTAAAAAAAGAAGCCAAAAATGTCACTTTTTTCTCATACTGACTCACAAAAAAGTGAAGAAAAAGCGATCAAAAGGTTGTAAGTAAAGAAAAATTGCATAAATGAAAATACCAAACTGTCCTGTAAGAAACAAGCCCTAACATGGCTTATTCGGAAAAAAATAAAAAAAGCTACAGCTCTCAGAATATGGCGATGAAAAAAACTAATTTATTTTTGAAAAATATTGCTTTTAGTGTGTAAAAATAGCAAAGCATAAAAAAATAAAAATCTGGGAACGCTGTAGTCGTACTGACCTGACGAACAATTAAGACTGAGCACTTTTACCACATGGTGAAGAGCGGGAAAAAAATAAAATAAAATAACTGAATTGCTGGTTTATGTGCATTCTGCGTCTGAAAAATCTGAATAAAAAGCAATGAAAAATTGTTATATACCTCAAAATGCCACCATAAAAGTATGCGACTCATACCGAAAAAAATAAACCCTCATACAGCTCTGTTCGCCAAAAGATAAAAAACAGCTCTCAGAATATACTGACGAAAAAAATAACTTTTTAACACAAGCATTTTTACTGTGTGATACCAGCAAAACTTAAAAAAACCCTATCTAAATCTTGTATCTCTGTAATTGTACCGACCCGACGGATAAATTGTTCTTATCACTTTTACCACATGGTTAACGGTGCAAAAAAAAAGCAATAATTGAATTGATGGTTTTTGCTCATTCTGTATCTCAAAAAGCAGAATAAAAAGCGATCAAAAAATATTATGTGCCCCAAAATGGTACCAAAGAAGTCTGCAGCTCATCCTACAAAAAATAAGCCTCAAACAGCTGTGTTCGCCCAAAAAAAGTTACAGCTCTTAGAATATAGCGACAAAAAAAATGATTTTGATAAAAAAGCACTTTTACTGCATTCTTGCAAAAAAACATAAAAAAAGATATAAATCTGGTATCGATGTAATTGCACCAACCAGAAGAATAAATCTATCTTATCACTTATACCGCACAGTGAACCCCGCAAAAATAATATGAAGAACTATTCTTGTACCGCTGTCTACTTGTTCATTCTACCTCCCAAAAATACAAGGCACAATATTTGGGGGTGCTAAAATATATGGTACTCTACACTTTATGGGGGCACATTGTATAAGTACTAAACTGGCATATTTGCTAGAAAAAATGCCTAATACGGATGTTACAAAATAGCAGCCATAGATGAATTACTTGAGAAGTGCAATTTCTACAGTGGGTTACGCCTGGCATTTTTCTGTTGTTCTGGCACCTTCAGGGTTTTTCAAATGTCGCTCGTAAGCTATTCTAGCACAATCTGTGCTCCAAAAACTAAATTGACCTCTTTCATTCTCAGCCCTGACATGTGGTCTAGCAGTAATTTCTGATGACATATGGGGCATCACCGTGTTTGGGAGACGTCGTGTAAGAAATCATGGGGTCCAGTTTCACCTATTAACCCTTGTGTACATGACAAATTTGCAGCAAATACAAATATTACATTTTTTCCACGCAGAAATGCTGCAGTTCTGCAAAGTGATTTACAGTACAATGTAAATCAATAGAAAAAAAAGGCTGTGCTAATGGTGCGGAAAAATACGCATTAAATCCGCTGCGGATCAAAAGAAGTAGCATGCTACTTCCTTTGTGCGGAACTGCAGTGTTTCTGACCCCTTCCATTATAGAAATCCGCAGGGGTAAAAAACGCAGAAAATCCGCTCAAAATCCGCATCAATTCCGCAACAAAAATGCACAAAATCCGCATAAAATCCACGGCAAATCCGCACCTGCATTTTCTGCCAGGAGATGCAGATTTTGTTATAAAATTCTGTAAGTCACTTATGGGTTCAAAATACTCAGTAGACCTCTAGATGAATACCTTAGGCAGAGATGTTTCCAATATGGGGTCACATTGTGGGGTGGTTTCTGCTGTACTGGCATCTCAGGGGCTCATCTAATGGAGACCACAATTTATTCAAATGAAATCTGCATTCTAAAAGCCAAGTAGCGCTCCTTCCCATCCGATCGCTGCCGTGTGCTCAAACAGTAGAATGCAACCACATATGGGGTACTGGTACATTCGGGAGAAATTGCATAACAAATTGTGGGGTCTAATTTCTTCCATTACCCATAGCGTAAATTATAAATTTGGTTCTAAAACAGTATTTTAGTGGAAAAAAATTCATTTTTTGATCTCACATCTAAATGTTATTAAGTTTCCAAAATGGGGTCACTTGTATGGGGTTTTTGTTTTCGCATGTCAGGAGGTTTTCCAAATATCACAATCTATTCCAGACAAATGGCACTTTTTTTTTGTTTGCTAGCCCTGCCATGTGCCCAAACACACGTTTTTGACCACATATGAGGAAACCTCGCATTCAGGAGAATTTGCGTAACAAATTATGGAGTCCATTTTCACCTATTATCCATTGTTAAACTTACAAATTTGGGGCTAAAACTAAATTTTTGTAAAAAAAACTGAAAAGATTCAAAAAGACAATCTAATGTTAGAAAATTCTATGTAATACCTGTGAGTTCAAAATGCTCACTATACCCCTGGAAAAAATCTTTGAGGGGTGTAGTTTCCAAAATGGGGTCACCTGTTGGGCATTTCCACTGTTTAGGCACATCAGGGGCTGGTTAAATGCAACATGACATCCACAGACCATTCCATCAAAGCCTGCGTCCCAAAATGTCACTCCTTGCTTTCTGAGTTCTGCCGTGCACCTAAACAGTAGTTTTCCCCCACATATGGAGTATCGGTGTACTCAGGAAATATTGCACATCAAATTTTGGGGTCTTTTTATCCTGTGTCCCTTGTGAATATAAAAAAAATTCAAGTAAAATGTTTGTGGGAAAATTTTGATTTTTTTTCATTTTCACAGCTCTACGTTATAAACTTCTGTAAAACACTTGGGGGTTCAAGGTGCTCACCACAAATCTAGATACTTTCCTTGAGTGGTCAAGTTTATAAAATGTTGTCATTTGTTGGAGGTTTCCATTATTTAGGCACATCAGGGGCTCTCCAAACACGATATGGCACTCGCTCTCAATTCCAGCCATTTTTGTGTTCAAAAAGTCAAACATTACTCCTTCCCTTCCAAGCTCTGCCGTGCACCCAAACAGTAGTTTAACCCAACAGATGGGATATCAGCATACTTGGGAGAAATTGCACAACAAATTTTAGGGTCCATTTTCTTGTGCTACCCTTGTGAAAATAAAAAAATTGGGTCTAAAGTTACATTTTTGTGAGAAAAATGTATAAAGTTTATTTTTTCCTTCCACATTGCTTTAGTTCCTGTGAAGGGCCTAAAGGGTTAGTAAGCTACTTGAATGTGGTTCAGAGGACTTTGAGGGGTGCAGTGTTTAGAATTGTGTCACTTTAGGTTATGTTTTGTCATATATGCCCCCCAAAGTCACTTCAAATGTGATGTGGTCTGTTGTGAATTCTGTTGTCAAGCTCCCTCCTGTGGTCATGAATGGTACTTCGGCTGGTTCTGTCCATGGACTTCCTCTGGTGGCTGTGGGTGTTTCTGAGTTTCCTTCCACAGGTGACGAGGCTAATTCGTTAGTGGGCTGCTCTATTTAACTCCACTTAGATCTTTGTCCCATGCCAGCTGTCAATGTTGTACTATTGGTCTAGTTCGCTCCTGGATCGTTCTGGTTTCCTGTTTACTCCAGCAGAAGCTACGTTCCTCTTTGCTATTTTCTTGTTTGCTATTTTTTCTGTCCAGCTTGCTATTGTGAATATTGCCTTGCTTGCTGGAAGCTCTGGGACACAGAGGGGCGCCTCCGCACCGTGAGTCGGTGCGGAAGGTTTTTTTTCCCTGCTCACTCTGCGTGGCTTTTTGTAGGTTTTTGTGCTGACCGCAAAGTTACCTTTCCTATCCTCCGTCTGTTCAGTAAGTCGGGCCTCTCTTTGCTAAAATCTATTTCATCTCTGTGTTTGTGATTTTCATCTTAACTCACAGTCATTATATGTGGAAGGCTGCCTTTTCCTTTGGGGAATTTCTCTGAGGCAAGGTAGGCTTTATTTTTCTATCTTTAGGGCTAGCTAGTTCTGAGGCTGTGACGAGTTGCATAGGGAGCATTAGGAGCAATCCACGGCTATTTCTAGTGTGTGTAATAGGATTAGGGATTGCGGTCAGCAGAGTTTCCACTTCCCAGAGCTTGTCCTGTGCTTTTGTAGCTATCAGGTCTTTCCAGGTGCTCTTAACCATCAGGTCCATTGTTGTCCTAAAAACCAGGTCATAACAGTACAGCTGGCCCAAAGTATTAATGCATCTCAATAGAGGGATAAGAGAAGTTCTCAGACCATTTTTTTTCTTTGCAGCGTGTTTTGTCTCTCTTTTCCCCTTTACCTCTGGGTGGTTCAGGACACAGGTGTAGACATGGACATTCAAGGTCTGTCCTCTTTGATGGATAATCTCACTATAAGTGTACAAAACATTCAAGATTTTGTGGTTCAGAATCCGATGTCAGAGCCTAGGATTCCAATTCCTGATTTGTTTTTTGGTGATAGATCTAAGTTCTTGAATTTCAAAAATAATTGTAAATTATTTCTTGCCTTGAAACCTCACTCCTCAGGTGATCCTGTTCAACAAGTAAGGATCATTATTTCTTTGTTACGTGGCGACCCTCAAGACTGGGCATTTTCCCTTGCGCCAGGAGATCCGGCATTGCGTGATGTTGATGCGTTTTTCCTGGCGCTTGGATTGCTTTATGACGAACCTAATTCAGTGGATCAGGCAGAGAAAATCTTGCTGGCTCTGTGTCAGGGTCAAGATGAAGCAGAGATATATTGTCAGAAGTTTAGAAAGTGGTCTGTGCTCACTCAGTGGAATGAATGTGCCCTGGCAGCAATCTTCAGAAAGGGTCTCTCTGAAGCCCTTAAAGATGTCATGGTGGGATTTCCCATGCCTGCTGGTCTGAATGAGTCTATGTCTTTGGCCATTCAGATCGATCGACGCTTGCGTGAGCGTAAAGCTGTGCACCATTTGGCGGTACTATCTGAGCATGGGCCTGAGCCTATGCAATGTGATAGGACTTTGACCAGAGCTGAACGGCAAGAACAAAGACGTCGGAATGGGCTATGTTTTTACTGTGGTGATTCCACTCATGCTATCTCCGATTGTCCTAAGCGCACTAAGTGGTTCGCTAGGTCTGCCACCATTTGTACGGTACAGTTTAAATTTCTATTGTCCGTTACTCAGATTTGCTCTTTGTCATCCTACTCTGTTATGGCATTTGTGGATTCAGGCGCTGCCCTGAATTTGATGGACTTGGAGTATGCTAGGCGCTGTGGTTTTTTCTTGGAGCTCTTGCAGTATCCTATTCCATTGAGAGGAATTGATGCTACGCCTTTGGCCAAGAATAAGCCTCAGTACTGGACCCAATTGACCATGTGCATGGCTCCTGCACATCAGGAGGATATCCGCTTTTTGGTGTTACATAATCTGCATGATGTGGTCGTTTTGGGGTTACCATGGCTACAGGTTCATAATCCAGTATTGGACTGGAAATCTATGTCTGTGTCCAGCTGGGGTTGCCAGGGGGTACATGGTGATGTTCCATTTTTGTCAATTTCGTCTTCCACTCTTTCTGAAGTTCCGGAGTTTTTGTCGGATTATCGGGATGTATTTGATGAGCCCAAAGCCAGTGCCCTACCTCCTCATAGGGATTGCGATTGTGCAATTAATTTGATTCCTGGTAGTAAGTTTCCTAAGGGCCGATTGTTCAATTTATCTGTGCCAGAACACGCCGCTATGCGGAGTTATATAAAGGAATCCTTGGAGAAAGGCCATATTCGCCCGTCGTCATCACCATTAGGAGCAGGGTTCTTTTTTGTGGCCAAGAAGGATGGTTCTTTGAGACCTTGTATTGATTACCGCCTTCTTAATAAAATTACAGTCAAATTTCAGTATCCTTTGCCGTTGCTGTCTGATTTGTTTGCTCGTATTAAAGGGGCTAGTTGGTTCACCAAGATAGACCTTCGAGGGGCGTATAATCTTGAGCGTATTAAACGGGGCGAGGAATGGAAAACAGCATTTAATACGCCCGAGGGCCATTTTGAGTACCTGGTGATGCCATTCGGGCTTTCCAATGCTCCATCAGTGTTTCAGTCCTTTATGCATGACATCTTCCGAGAGTACCTGGATAAATTCCTGATTGTGTATTTGGATGATATTTTGGTCTTTTCGGATGATTGGGAGTCTCATGTGAAGCAGGTCAGAATGGTGTTCCAGGTCCTTCGTGCGAATTCCTTGTGAAGGGGTCAAAGTGTCTCTTTGGAGTTCAGAAGGTTTCATTTTTGGGTTTCATTTTTTCCCCTTCTACTATCGAGATGGACCCTGTTAAAGTCCAGGCCATTTACGATTGGACTCAGCCGACATCTGTGAAGAGCCTGCAAAAGTTCCGGGGCTTTGCTAATTTTTATCGCCGCTTCATCGCTAATTTTTCTAGTGTTGCTAAACCGTTGACTGATTTGACCAAGAAGGGTGCTGATGTGGTCAATTGGTCTTCTGCGGCTGTGGAAGCTTTTCAGGAATTGAAGCGTCGTTTTTCTTCTGCCCCTGTGTTGTGCCAGCCAGATGTTTCGCTCCCGTTTCAGGTTGAGGTTGATGCTTCTGAGATTGGAGCAGGGGCTGTTTTGTCGCAAAGAAGCTCTGACGGCTCGGTGATGAAGCCATGTGCTTTCTTTTCTAGAAAGTTTTCGCCTGCTGAGCGCAATTATGATGTTGGTAATCGAGAGTTGTTGGCCATGAAGTGGGCATTCGAGGAGTGGCGTCATTGGCTTGAAGGAGCCAAGCATCGCGTGGTGGTCTTGACAGATCACAAGAATTTGACTTATCTTGAGTCTGCCAAACGGTTGAATCCGAGACAGGCTCGATGGTCGTTATTTTTCTCCCATTTTGATTTTGTGGTTTCATACCTTCCGGGCTCTAAGAATGTGAAGGCTGATGCCCTGTCAAGGAGTTTTGTGCCTGACTCTCCGGGTGTTCCTGAGCCGGCGGGTATTCTCAAAGAGGGGGTAATATTGTCTGCCATCTCCCCTGATTTGCGGCGGGTGCTGCAAAAATTTCAGGCTGATAGACCTGACCGTTGCCCAGCGGAGAAACTGTTTGTCCCTGATAAATGGACTAGTAGAGTTATCTCTGAGGTTCATTGTTCGGTGTTGGCTGGGCATCCTGGAATCTTTGGTACCAGAGATTTGGTGGCTAGATCCTTTTAATGGCCGTCTTTGTCACGGGATGTGCGTTCTTTTGTGCAGTCCTGTGGGACTTGTGCTCGGGCTAAGCCCTGCTGTTCTCGTGCCAGTGGGTTGCTTTTGCCCTTGCCGGTCCCGAAGAGGCCCTGGACGCATATTTCTATGGATTTTATTTCGGATCTCCCCGTCTCTCAAAAGATGTCGGTCATTTGGGTGGTTTCTGATCGCTTTTCTAAGATGGTCCATTTGGTACCCTTGTCTAAATTGCCTTCCTCCTCTGATTTGGTGCCATTGTTTTTCCAGCATGTGGTTCGTTTACATGGTATTCCGGAGAACATCATTTCGGACAGAGGTTCCCAGTTTGTTTCGAGGTTTTGGCGATCCTTTTGTGCTAAGATGGGCATTGATTTGTCTTTTTCCTCGGCTTTCCATCCTCAGACAAATGGCCAAACCGAACGAACTAATCAGACTTTGGAAACATATCTGAGATGCTTTGTTTCTGCTGATCAGGATGATTGGGTGTCCTTTTTGCCGTTGGCTGAGTTCGCCCTTAATAATCGGGCCAGCTCGGCTACTTTGGTTTCGCCGTTTTTCTGCAATTCTGGTTTCCATCCTCGTTTCTCTTCAGGGCAGGTTGAGTCTTTGGACTGTCCTGGTGTAGATACTGTGGTGGACAGGTTGCAGCAGATTTGGACTCATGTGGTGGACAATTTGACATTGTCCCAGGAGAAGGCTCAGCGTTTCGCTAACCGCCGACGCTGTGTGGGTCCCCGACTTCGTGTTGGGGATTTGGTTTGGTTGTCGTCTCGTTATGTTCCTATGAAGGTTTCCTCTCCTAAGTTTAAGCCTCGTTTCATTGGTCCGTATAGGATTTCGGAGGTTATCAATCCTGTGTCATTTCGTTTGGCCCTTCCAGCTTCTTTTGCCATCCATAATGTGTTCCATAGGTCGTTATTGCGGAGATACGTGGCGCCTGTGGTTCCATCCGTTGATCCTCCTGTCCCGGTGTTGGTTGAGGGGGAGTTGGAGTATGTGGTGGAGAAGATTTTGGATTCTCGTATTTCGAGACGGAAACTCCAGTACCTGGTCAAGTGGAAGGGTTATGGTCAGGAGGATAATTCCTGGGTTTTTGCCTCTGATGTTCATGCGGCCGATCTGGTTCGTGCCTTTCATTTGGCTCATCCTGGTCGGCCTGGGGGCTCTGGTGAGGGTTCGGTGACCCCTCCTCAAAGGGGGGGGTACTGTTGTGAATTCTGTTGTCAAGCTCCCTCCTGTGGTCATGAATGGTACTTCGGCTGGTTCTGTCCATGGACTTCCTCTGGTGGCTGTGGGTGTTTCTGAGTTTCCTTCCACAGGTGACGAGGCTAATTCGTTAGTGGGCTGCTCTATTTAACTCCACTTAGATCTTTGTCCCATGCCAGCTGTCAATGTTGTACTATTGGTCTAGTTCACTCCTGGATCGTTCTGGTTTCCTGTTTACTCCAGCAGAAGCTAAGTTCCTCTTTGCTATTTTCTTGTTTGCTATTTTTTCTGTCCAGCTTGCTATTGTGAATATTGCCTTGCTTGCTGGAAGCTCTGGGACGCAGAGGGGCGCCTCCGCACCGTGAGTCGGTGCGGAAGGTTTTTTTTCCCTGCTCACTCTGCGTGGCTTTTTGTAGGTTTTTGTGCTGACCGCAAAGTTACCTTTCCTATCCTCCGTCTGTTCAGTAAGTCGGGCCTCTCTTTGCTAAAATCTATTTCATCTCTGTGTTTGTGATTTTCATCTTAACTCACAGTCATTATATGTGGGGGGCTGCCTTTTCCTTTGGGGAATTTCTGAGGCAAGGTAGGCTTTATTTTTCTATCTTTAGGGCTAGCTAGTTCTGAGGCTGTGACGAGTTGCATAGGGAGCGTTAGGAGCAATCCACGGCTATTTCTAGTGTGTGTAATAGGATTAGGGATTGCGGTCAGCAGAGTTTCCACTTCCCAGAGCTTGTCCTGTGTTTTTGTAGCTATCAGGTCTTTCCAGGTGCTCTTAACCATCAGGTCCATTGTTGTCCTAACCACCAGGACATAACAGTGGTCCCTGAAAAGATGATTTTGTTCATTTTGATGGAAAAATTAGAAATTGCTGATCAACTTTTAACCCTTCTAAGAAGAAAAAAAAGTATTTTTCAAAAATGATGGAGATGTTAATTAGACATGTGGAAAATGTTGTTTATTAACTCCTTAATTTAAGTGCATACGAATTAAAAGTGTGAAAATTGTGAACTTTTCAATATTTTTACAAATAAATGCAAGTCATATCGAGCAAATTTTTACCACTATCGTGAAGTACAATGTGTCACATAAAAACAGACTCAGAATCACTAGAATCCATTGAAGCGTTCCAGACATATTACCTCATAAAATGACACTGGTCAGATTTAAAAAAATTGGCATTGGCATCAAGGTTAATATTTGCTAGGTCAAAAAGGGCAACTGCATTCAGGTGAGAGGTAATGTCTAATATCTTAGGCTGGTTTTATACTTGCGTTGCTGTGCGCTGCGGATGGCAGTGCACCCCCTCCTTGCTTCCTCCATGAAGCTCCGCCTACTGCCGCCTGCGTCCTGCGTTTCCCTGTGTACCTATCTTTAACATTGGGTACACAGGGACATGCATTGTATGCGGATGCGGCCGCATGCGGCAATTTGAGGCGTGTGGCGACCGCACGGAAATGCAAAATTTTGTGGTGACCATCAGTCCTCGACATTGTGATTGTGAGGCACCAATGTGTTGCTGGAGTTGTTTTTACATTGTATTTTTCTTTATTGTGCATCATATTTGACATGTTATTTTTATTCTGCTGGTCGATATGATCAGATTCACAGTGATACCCCAACGTGTTACTACTTTTTCACGACAAAAATCACTTATTAAAAAAAGTTTATTTTTTTGGTTGTAAAGCCCTAATTTTTCATTTTTAAATTTAGAGAACTGTAAGAGGTCTTTTGCAAAACAAACCGTTGTTTTTATTGGTACTACTTTGGATACCTACGACTATTTGACCACTTTTTATTTAAAAGAGTTGTCCAGGACTATGGGATTGTCCAAGCCTAAAAATTAACAGGCAGGGAGTTGCTATCTACCAGCCTGCGGGCTCAGAGCAGTCACCGAGAGCTAATGACGACGTTTCAGCTGCAACACATCAACAGAGCATCTCTTCCTCTTCCAGGCTGTTCTATTAATATGGTGTGACTGCTGACATCATGATGATTGACAGCCGCCAGCTCCCTGCATTTAGGCAACAGGGAGTCGGCTGTCAATCAGCAGGACATCAGCAGTCACACCCCATCAACAAAACAGAATGGAAGAGAAACCGGTCTCCGACTGCTCTGAGCCAGCAGAGATCAGCACCGGGCACAACAGGTAGATAGTTAGCAACTACCTGCCTGTTAATTCTAAGGAATACAATTAATTAGTCCTGGATAAACCCTTTAATTTTTTTTTAGCTGTGATAAAAAAAAACAGCAATGACTGTAAGGGGGGAGAAAAAAAATAATAGAAATTTATCGTATGGGTTGTTATGACCCAGGCAATGCCATTTTTTTTTTTAAAGAAAATAAATTATTTTTTTATTCTTAGATTTGTGCATTTGCGTCTTTCTATATATTTTTTTTTATTTTTTAACCCTGAAAACCTTTTTTTTCTTTTTACAATGCTCACTAGACACACAAGCGGACTCGAATGTGTGATCCTTTTTCTCTTTGATAGAACACCGTGCAATGTAGTACAGTATGAAAGTAATAAAACGAAGAAAAAGCCAGCTCACCGATCCCACAGGGAAGCAAGGGACTCCGTCCTTGATGAGACATGATGAAACACACTTGAAAAGAAAAAAGAGGTTCCAGCTTCTCCAGATAAAATCGAAAGGCTTTATTGCTATAACATCATTTAAAAAATGAACAGCTCCCGAGACATCACCATGACAGTATGTACAACAGGCTACGCGTGCATTATCTCGCAGTGATTGTCTGACGGCCTATCTACAAATTAAATCCGCAGCACGGATCAAAGTAGGACATGCCTTTTTTTTTTTGGTGGACAATCAACATTGACATGGGGAGACGTGTAAAAAGGCACATTCATCTTAACGGGTCCGTGATCTATCTGGAAATATAATGGATGGCGTACGTGCCACTAGAGTGTATATGTATGTACTGTATACGTGTAATATGTATATGATTGCCCAATGTTGTACAAGTGTTCCTGCTTCTGGGTGAGAAGGAGTTAACAATTAGCAATAGTGAGATTTCACAGGGAGGGGACAGAAATTTTGGTTTATATCCATTTGTGTAAAACAAAGGCAGCCCTTTGTGTGATAGGCAGGTATGAGCAGGCCCAAACCAAGATCCACGCACAGCTGGAAGGACGGAAAGCAGCCTCACTGCACCTCCAGCCGCCTGGGATCCAGGAACAGCAGAGAGGGGTCTCCTCTCGGGATGTCTCAGTGGTATAGGAAATTAGGATGGGATTTTGGCTGTGTCCCGGCTCTGAAGATGAGACTACTGCGCCTCGCTGATGGGAGAATGACGCTTCAGAGAGGTACAGATGACTTTGTACTGACCTACTCCAGCAGGTTGGTGTTCTGGAAACCAACTAGACGGACTCTGCAATGGAGCAAGGGATAAAAAACAATATCCCAGTTATGTAGGAGATGTGTGGATCCACCAAAGGTGATCCGATAATCCCACCATATTAAAGTATTTATACATTTTCAGGATGGGAATTGTATAAATCAGAGCTGGAAATCAGTGGAGAATCAATGGCTTACTGTCATCAGATATTGTCTCCTTTCTGGACAGGAGGTCTATACTACTCCATAGACAGGAATCATGGACCCATATATATAGCTAATAATGAAAAAATAATACAGAAGCTATTCAGTTTGAAAATACCCATTATAATGATGTTCAATCTTGGATATAAACAAAACAAGAAAACGCTCCCAAAAGATTTCCCAGTTTTTACGTAGAAATAATCGAGAGCATCGATACAGTAACCTGCATGTCTCTTAGCTTTCGTGCAAATAATGAATACTGAGCACTCGATCCAGAAATCTATATAGCTATGAATACGTAGGATCAGTTTATATTAATTTATTTAAACTTTGATATTGATTTGATTTTTCCAATTTGCCACAGTCACATTAAGGGCAGGTGCAGACAAGCGTATTTTCGGTCCGAGTGCGATCTGACAACACATCAGATTGCACTCGGACCAATGTTATCCTTTGTGACTGGTCGCACTTTCGATATTTTCCTCGGATAAAGACTGTCCAAGGAAAAAGATCGCTATATGTCCGAGTTTGATCTGATATTCATATCGCACTCGACTATGCAAGTCAATGAGTGCTTGGAAGCCATCGGACTGCGCTCGGATGACATCTGAGTGCAGTCTAATTTATGCACATTGACAGAATGGAGGAGATGGAGAAATGTTTCTCCATCTTCCCATCCAAGAGAATCGGATCACACACTCTGATCAAACTCTCAGCAGAGTGTCATTTGCATAACCTGCCTGATTCTCTGTGGAGAGGGAATACGCAATTGTCTGCACCTGACCTTAGTTGTATTCAAATTTCTCTAATCCATAAAGTTTTGTAAGGTAATAGATCTTTCCATATAATTGCAGCTGATCTGTATTGGTTACGATTCTTTTGATCATCTTTTGATCTTCATGATTAAAAGCGATGTCTGGAATTAGAAAGAAGAGTGAGGTTTAAACAGTGCCCCTGTTATCCACAGGCTGAGTCCAGTATTGCAGCTTAGACAATTTAGTCTCGTACAGCTTTTTAATGATTACCTGCTCTTCTCAGTCAGTAAACCGTAAAGTTTCACTGAAAAGTTTCATCCTGAAAAGTTGGACGAGTGTTATACATACGAGTATGTCACTCCGTATGTCATTCGAACGTGTGATTTGTTTCTCGCCTAGCACCCATATGACATGCGTTCTTATCTTCTACATACTATAATGCTCTATTTTAACTTAAAGCTAGCTGGCAAAAAATTAAAAAGCAATCTTTAATATAATATCTACTATATAATTGTCTAAGGGTCACTTCCGTCTTTCTGTCTGTCTGTCTGTCCTTCTGTTACGGATATTCATTGGTCGCGGCCTCTGTCTGTAATGGAATCCAAGTCGCTGATTGGTCTCGCCAGCTGCCTGTCATGACTGCCGCGACCAATCAGCAATGGCCACAGTCCGATTAGTCCCTCCCTACTCCCCTGCAGTCAGTGCCCGGCGCCCGCTCCATACTCCCCGCAGTCAGTGCCCGGCGCCCGCTCCATACTCCCCGCAGTCAGTGCCCGGCGCCCGCTCCATACTCCCCGCAGTCATCGCCCGATCCATACTCCCCTCCAGCCACCGCTCACACAGGGTTAATGCAAGCGGTAACGGACCGCGTTATGTCGCGGGTAACTCACGCTGTTACCGCCGCTATTAACCCTGTGTGACCAAGTTTTTACTATTGATGCTGCCTATGCTGCAGCAATAGTAAAAAGATCTAATGTTAAAAATAATAATAAAAAAACCCCCTGCTATTCTCACCTTCCGTAGTCCGACGATGCGCTCCCGCCAGCTTCCGGTCCCAGAGATGCATTGCGAAATTACCCAGAAGACTTAGCGGTCTCGCGAGACCGCTAACTGATCTGGGTAATTTCGCAATGCATCCTGGGAACGCAAGATGGCGGCAGCCGCTCGCATTGCCAGAGGTTCGCTGGATCTACGCTGGATCCCGCTGAGTGAGTATATAACTATTTTTTATTTTAATTATTTTTTTTAACAGGGATATGGTGCCCACACTGCTAAATACTACACGTGGGCTGTGTTAGATACTGCGTGGCTGCTATATACTATCTGGCCAGTGTTAGATACTATGTGGGCTGTGTTCTATACTGGTGGGCTGCGTTATACAATACATGGCTGCCTTATACTACGTGGGCAGTGTTATATACTACGTGGATGTGTTCTATACTGCGTGCTATAGACTACGTGGCCACTGTTAGATACTATGTGGGTTGTGCTATTTATTACATGGGCTGTGTTATATATTACGTGGCCAGTGTTACATACTACGTGGGCTGTGTTATATACTGCGTGGCTGCTATATACTGCGTGGCTGCTATATACTGTGTGGGCTGTGTTATATACTACATGGGCTGTGTTATTTACTGCGTGGCCTATATTAACGCATCGGGTATTCTGCAATATGTATGTATGTATATAGCAGCCACATGGTATATACCACAGGCCACATAGTACTCCTATATACTACGTGGCCTGTGCTATATACAGTGGGGCAAAAAAGTATTTAGTCAGTCAGCAATAGTGCAAGTTCCACCACTTAAAAAGATGAGAGGCGTCTGTAATTTACATCATAGGTAGACCTCAACTATGGGAGACAAACTGAGAAAAAAAAATTCCGAAAATCACATTGTCTGTTTATTTAACATTTTATTTGCATATTATGGTGGAAAATAAGTATTTGGTCAGAAACAAAATTTCATCTCAATACTTTGTAATATATCCTTTGTTGGCAATGACAGAGGTCAAACGTTTTATGTAAGTCTTCACAAGGTTGCCACACACTGTTGTTGGTATGTTGGCCCATTCCTCCATGCAGATCTCCTCTAGAGCAGTGATGTTTTTGGCTTTTCGCTTGGCAACACGGACTTTCAACTCCCTCCAAAGGTTTTCTATAGGGTTGAGATCTGGAGACTGGCTAGGCCACTCCAGGACCTTGAAATGCTTCTTACGAAGCCACTCCTTCGTTGCCCTGGCGGTGTGCTTTGGATCATTGTCATGTTGAAAGACCCAGCCACGTTTCATCTTCAATGCCCTTGCTGATGGAAGGAGGTTTGCACTCAAAATCTCACGATACATGGCCCCATTCATTCTTTCATGTACCCGGATCAGTCGTCCTGGCCCCTTTGCAGAGAAACAGCCCCAAAGCATGATGTTTCCACCACCATGCTTTACAGTAGGTATGGTGTTTGATGGATGCAACTCAGTATTCTTTTTCCTCCAAACACAACAAGTAGTGTTTCTACCAACCAGTTCCAGTTTGGTTTCATCAGACCATAGGACATTCTCCCAAAACTCCTCTGGATCATCCAAATGCTCTCTAGCAAACTTCAGACGGGCCCGGACATGTACTGGCTTAAGCATTGGGACACGTCTGGCACTGCAGGATCTGAGTCCATGGTGGCGTAGTGTGTTACTTACGGTAGGCCTTGTTACATTGGTCCCAGCTCTCTGCAGTTCATTCACTAGGTCCCCCCGCGTGGTTCTGGGATTTTTGCTCACCGTTCTTGTGATCATTCTGACCCCACAGGGTGGGATTTTGCGTGGAGCCCCAGATCGAGGGAGATTATCAGTGGTCTTGTATGTCTTCCATTTTCTAATTATTGCTCCCACTGTTGATTTCTTCACTCCAAGCTGGTTGGCTATTGCAGATTCAGTCTTCCCAGCCTGGTGCAGGGCTACAATTTTATTTCTGGTGTCCTTTGACAGCTCTTTGGTCTTCACCATAGTGGAGTTTGGAGTCAGACTGTTTGAGGGTGTGCACAGGTGTCTTTTTATACTGATAACAAGTTTAAACAGGTGCCAGTACTACAGGTAATGAGTGGAGGAAAGAGGAGACTCTTAAAGAAGAAGTTACAGGTCTGTGAGAGCCAGAAATCTTGATTGTTTGTTTCTGACCAAATACTTATTTTCCACCATAATATGCAAAAAAATTGTTAAAAAAACAGACAATGTGATTTTTTGGATTTTTATTTCTCAGTTTGTCTCCCATAGTTGAGGTCTACCTATGATATAAATTACAGACGCCTCTCATCTTTTTAAGTGGTGGAACTTGCACTATTGCTGACTGACTAAATACTTTTTTGCCCCACTGTACTATGTATGTTGCCCCACTGTACTATTCTAGAATACCCAATGCGTTAGAATCGGGCCACCATCTAGTCTACTATATAATTGTCTAGGGGTCACTTCCGTCTTTCTGTCTGTCTATCTGTCCTTCTGTCACGGATATTCATTGGTCACGGCCTCTGTCTGTCATGGAATCCAAGTCGCTGATTGGTCGTGGCAAAACGCCCACGACCATTGCCACGACCAATCAGGGATGGGCGCAGTACGTCGGCAACATGGCCGCTCCTTCCTCCCCGCAGTCAGTGCCCGCTCCATACTCCCCTCCAGTCAGCGCTCACACAGGGTTAATGGCAGCGCTAATGGACCGCGTTATGCCGCGGTGTAACACACTCCATTAACGCTGCTATTAACCCTGTGTGACCAACATTTTTGGTATTGATGCTGCCTATGCAGCCTCAATAGTAAAAAGATCTAATGTTAAAAATAATAAAAAAAATAAAAAATCATCATATACTCACCTTCCGGCGCCTTTCCCGATCCTCGCTACACTCTGGTGACTGCTCCATGCAAGCGACAGGTTCCGGTGGCAAGGATGGTATGCGACAAGGACCTGCCATGACGTCACGGTCATGTGACCGCGACATCATCACAGGTCCTGCGAGAAGGACCTTCAATGACGTCACGGTCATGTGACCGCGACATCACCACAGGTCCTGCGTCCTGGGACCAGAAGCTGCCGTGTGCACCGCACACAGGGCCAGGACTTCAACGGACTTTCGTAGGGTGAGTATGTGTTTATTTTTTATTTTAAGTCTGGGCTGGCTGGGCAATATACTACGTGGCTGGGCAATATACTACGTGGCTGTGCAATATACTACGTGGTTAGGCAATATACTACATGGCTGGGAAATATACTACATGGCTGGGCAATATACTACGTGACTGAGCAATATGCTACATGGCTGGGCAATATGCTACGTGGCTGGGCAATATGCTACGTGGCTGGGCAATATGCTACGTGGCTGGGCAATATGCTACGTGGCTGGGCAATATATTACATGGCTGGGCAATATACTACATGGACATGCATATTCTAGAATACCCGATGCGTTAGAATCGGGCCACCATCTAGTATAATATAAAGATATAGATAGATGATAGAAAGATATTAGATATGTAATAGATAAACAGATATGGGATAGATGGATAGATAGATTGATAATATAAAGATATTAGACATATAATAGAAAGATATTAGATACGGTATATGATAGATAGGTATTACATAGATACGGTAGATATTATATACTTGCCTTCTTTAGTGCCTTTCATGTCGTGTTTGTTGTACAGCTTTTTATTCTTGTTTAACCTAATAGATTTAAAGTTTAACAAAATGCCGTTGGGTCACACCTATGTTATGAAACCAGAAAAGGTAAAGCAGACAGCTGTGAGCTGATATTCTCAGGCTAGGAAGGTACATGGTTATTGGGCTCTTCCCAGTCTTAACCCCTTCCCGACCTATGACACCACGAAGGCATCATGAAAGTCGTGCCAATCTGACCTGTGATGCCTATGTGGCATCATGGCAGGATTGTGTCCCTGCAGATCGGGTGAAAGGGTTAACTGAAATTTCACCTGACCTGCAGGAACAGGGGGAGTGGTACTTGAGCCCAGGGGGTTGGCTTCGCCCCCACCTCTCCCCCCGTGGCTACGATCGCTCTGATTGGCTGTTGAAAGTGATGTTTCACTTTCACTTTCAATCAGAGCAACCGTAATATTTCACCAATGAAAATTGGTGAAATATTACAATTCAGCCATGGACGATGCTGGAAAATCATCGGCCATGGCTGGAGACCGCGATCTGCCCCGCCACCGCCACGGATCTCCTCCCCTCCATCCTCGGTCATGTCCTCTGCTCCCCTCCGTCCTCCTCTCTGCTCCCCTTTGCTCCGATCCCACTCCCCTGTGCTCCGATCCCACCCCCTCATACTTACCGACCTCCGGTGTCCCTCCCGGTGTCCGTCCGTCCATCTTCTCCATGGGCGCCGCAATCTTCCAAAATGGCGGGCGCATGCGCAGTGCGCCCGCTGAATCTGCCGGCCGGCAGATTCGTTCATTCATTTTGATCACTACGATAGATCATATCACACTAATCAAAATATAAAAAAATTGTAAATAACCCCCCCTTTATCACCCCCATAGGTAGGGAACATAATAAAATAAAGAAAATATATCTATTTTTCCACTAGGGTTAGGGTTAGAACTAGGGTTAGGGTTGCAATTAGGGTTAGGGTAAGGGTTACGGTTAGAATTAGGGTTAGAATTAAGCTATGTGCACATAGTGCGGATTTGGCTGCGGATCTGCAGTGGATTGGCCACTGCGGATTCGTAGCAGTTTTCTATCATGTTTACAGTACCATGTAAACCTATGGAAAACCAAATCCGCTGTGCCCATGGTGCGGAAAATACCGTTTGGTATTTTCCGCAGCATGTCCATTCTTTGTGCGGATTCTGCAGCATTTTACACCTGTTCCTGTATAGGATTCTGCTGGTGAAATCCACACAAAAAACACTGGAAATCCGCGGTAAATCCGCAGGTAAAACGCAGTGCGTTTTACCTGCGGATTTTTAAAAAATGGTACTGAAAACTCCACACACAAATCCGCAACGTGGGTACATAGCCTTAGGGTTGAATTTAGAGTTAGGGATGGAATTAGGGTTAGGGTTGGAATTAGGGTAAAGATTAGGGTTAGGGGTGTGTTGGGGTTAGGGTTTGGCTTGTGGTTAGGGTTATGGTTGGGATTAGGGTTAGGGGTGTGTTGTGGTTAGGGTTGGGATTAGAGTTAGGGATGTGTTGGGGTTATTGTTGGATTAGGGATTTCCACTGTTTAGGCACATCAGGGGGTCTCCAAACGCGACATGGCGCCACTATTGATTCCAGCCAATCTTGCGTTCAAAAAGTCAACTGGTGCTCCGTCCCTTCCGAACCCCGACGTGTGCCCAAACCGTGATTTACCCCCACATATGGGGTACCAGCATACTCAGGACAAACGGGACAACAACTTTTGGGGTCCAATTTCTCCTGTCACTCTTGTGAAAATAAAAAATTGCGGGCTAAAAAGTCTTTTTTTGAGGAAAGAAAAATGATTTTTTATTTTCACTGCTCTGCGTTATAAACTTCTGTGAAGCACTTGGGGGTTCAAAGTGCTCACCACACACCTAGATAAGTTCCTTGGGGGGTCTAGTTTCCAAAATGGGGTCACTTGTGGGGGTTTCTACTGCTTAGGCACATCAGGGGCTCTGCAAATGCAACGTGATGCCCGCAGACCATGCCATCAATGTCTGCATTTTAAAACGTCACTACTTCCCTTCCGAGCCCTGATGTGTGCCCAAACAGTGGTTCCCCCACGTATGGGGTATCAACGTACTCATGACAAACTGGACAACAACTTTTGGGGTCCAATTTCTCCTGTTACACTTGTGAAAATAAAAAATTGTGGGCTAAAAAAATCTGCGTTATAAACTTCTATAAATTGTGGGCTCTGCGTTATAAACTTCTGTGAAGCACTTTGGGGTTCAAGGTGCTCACCACACATCTAGATAAGTTCCTTGGGGAGTCTAGTTTCCAAAATGGGGTCACTTGTGGGGGAGCTCCAATCTTTAGGCAAACAGGGGCTCTCCAAACGCGACATGGTGTCCGCTAATGATTGGAGCTAATTTTTCATTCAAAAAGAAAAATGGAGCTCCTTCCCTTCTGAACCCTGCCGTGCACCCAAACAGTGGTTTACCCCCACATATGAGTTATCGGTGTACTCAGGAGACATTGCCCAACAAATTTTAGGATCCATTTTATCCTGTTGCCCATGTGAAAATGAAAAAAATTATCAAACTAACTTTACCAATAACATGAAGCCCAATATGTCACAAAAAACGCTCAGAATCGCTACGATCCTTTGAAGCGTTCCTCCTGAGTTATTACTTCATAAAGGGACTCTAGTCAGAATTGCAAAAAAATGGCCAGGTCATTAAGGTCAAAATAGGCTGGGTCATGAAGGGGTTAAAATACCAGTGCGCATATCCCCCAGAAATGATGCATCACATGAGATGCTTCAAGTCTGATACTTCACCCTCGCTCTTCCCGATTGTTCTGGTGCATTGGAAATCTAACACTTAGCGTCTGAGGGGTTAAGCTGCTGTGATCCGAGAGCTTGCTCCAGCAGTTACTGGTGAATGTCAGCTGTGTAAAACAGCCAGCACCAACTGAGTATGGAGCAGGCTCAGCAGATGTTGGAAGAAGAAGGTAGAATCCAGGCATGGGTCAGGGTGGATAGGCATTGGCCCCCAGCTCACGGGCTGCTTAACCGTTACATAGCCTGCCACCAATGGTGGTGTACCACAGATAAGAGACAATAAAGCCAGCAATAAAACCACTTGACTGTGACTTTCCATGTAATGGTATTAATGTACATACGGTAGTTTGGCGAATTTTCTAAAGTGAATGACAATCTGCTCCATCAGTTGGAACACTTCTATCATTTCAGGTTTTTCTTGCTTCCACAGGTTACATGAAACAATTGTCACTATGACTTCAGTGTTACTCAAGAAAAAATGTCTGCTAATTCCAATGAAACTTTCCATTGTACAAACAAATTATCTATGTAAGTTGTCAGAGCATCCTAACAGGAAAAATAATAGATGAGGCCAGATTGTCCTAAGCCTTGATTAGTTTTGGCTTACAGAGTGATGATATTCCTCTTCGGTATGGGATGTTCTCATTTTCTCCACATCTCTATGTTACAGTGGATTACAGAAAGTCATGTAGTAGCTGAGATAGGATTTATCTGGGGTGACTGTGTCTGGTATTTTGGCCACTTTGTGGCGGGGGGGCTATTCTGTGGTCACGGTGTGTGGCCAGTATTATATGGTCTCTGTATTTGGCTGCTATGTGACATTGAGTATAGCTTTATGCTGTAATTTGGGCACTGTGGTAACTATTATGAGGAAACGTCTTTGCTTATCTGGTCACTTACGTGGTTATTTTTGGCCCTATTCTTGCTATCATTTAGAACCTCTTTTTTATTATTACGTATCCACTGGTTGGATATTTGCTTTTACTTGGGAAATGTTACTGTAATTATGTGGGTACTGTGTGGTAAAGTCACAATTACTGATACAGCTATATGTTCTATGCTTTGTATTTGCAGCTGTATTTGGCCAGCGTCTGGCAGACACCGTAGCGTATGAGAAGAAATTTGGAAGACACATGGTTCCCATATTAATGGAAAAATGTGCAGACTTTATCCTACAAAATGGGCTGAATGAAGAAGGGGTATTCCGACTTCCAGGGCAGGACACACTGGTGAAGCAACTCAAGGAAGCATTTGATGCAGGAGAAAGGCCTTCCTTTAGCAGGTACACCATACGATACTGCTAGATACTTATACTAGACTAGATGGAGGACCGATGCTATCGCATTGGGAGAGCGGTAATGTCACGATGGGGGCAGGCATGCGGCGCTGTTGTTGTCTAATGGCATCCTGTGATAATCTAATGACTTTTGCATCAGGGGACTCGTGTGCTTGATGCCTATGCTTATATGCATTGTTTTTGTCCCAGTTATGCTGTTGCTCTTCAAGAGTCTCATTTGCACTTTGTTGTCTTCAACGTTGTGGTTTGCTGCTTTCCTTTCATTGTCATTGGTGTACTTTTTAGGAGGAGCCATGTTGGCGTTGATATTTGCTTTTTAAAGGGGTTTTCCCACGAACAAAACGTTCATTTTAAAAATTGTCTGTGTCTGACCATGTACCGAACATACCACAGCTCCTGCGCAGGGGAGGAAGCAAAATACAATACTGACATTACAGCAGGAGATCACAGAGGATACATTTTGTGAGGTAAAATATTTTTTAAAGACAGTCAGTGAAATATTTTACCTCACAAAATGAATCCACTGTGATCCCCTGCTGTAATGTCACTATTGTCTTTTGCTTCCTCCCCTACCCAGGAGATGTGGTATGCTCCGTACACGGTCAGACACAGTCAATTTTTAAAATGAACTTTCGTTCATGGGAAAACCCATTTAATGTGGCCGGCTTCCTCTGCCTGTAGACACATCACGCATCTGCCACCAGCATCTGCCGAATGATTCACTGCACCTGCGTGTAATTCGCGCAGGTGCAGTAAATCAGACAGCCGCCAGCTTTGTGCAGACAGATAGCGGCAGTCACCTTAAAACTGCACATGCGCTCCTCCTTTACAAAGATGGCGGCAGTCTGTGAATCATTCGGCTGATCCCGGCGATGGCGTGTTCGCAACGGTGTTCCACTGGTGGTACCAAGCAAGAGGCTGCGTGAGTATGTGAGTGGGATGGCGCTTTGCTGGGGGTACCGTGCAATAGGTTGGTACTAAAACAGTTTCCATATTGAGACACCCATCACTTGGGTGTCCCAATATGGCGGTCGGTGAACTTCCTCCGCTTGGAATTGTGGGATACGGTGACATCTGGACAGAACAGGAAATGAAAACATTACAAGGCAATTATATAAATAGATACTCGGTGACTCCATTATTCTAGATTATTAATGCAAAATAGCTCTTCTTCACAGGGAAATAAACTGACTCTTTAGTGCCTCCTATCGGCTAGAAATCTGTTAAAAATATTCAGTACACCACTTTTACAGCCAGGATACATAGCACCTCATGTAGTCAAGCAGACCCCTTTCTCTGACCATTAGCAATAACTCCGGAAAAAGTGTGGTCTGTAGAAGGGTATCTAGGGTTTGGTTGATAGTGATGGACATATAGGGTAGTTCCCTAGAAGAAAGCTGTTTTGCATACTCCTTTCCAAATATTATTGTTTCAAAGACTTGCCAGTCGGATCTCCACTAGGAGACCCACTACCTTCTACATTCTCTTGCCTGAAAAATGGTTACTTTAGAAAATTGCTACCCAACAATCTCTATAAACCAAGGGGTGGTGATTAATATTGCTGAAACTATTTTGAGTTTTTTTTGCTGAGTTTTTTCAAGTTTTGCCGATTTTTTTTTTTTATATTGCTTTCATCTTTTTGTGTAACTAATTTATTGGGACACGACTTGCTAGGGATCACAGGGAATATATAGGGCTATCAGGGCCAGTTGTCGTGGAGCGGGGGCGCCAACTGCAGAAACTTAGGGTGCCAACCTCCGCAGACAGGTAGCGAACAGTATTAGGGCACCTGACAGGGTCAGATAGTCTACATCATATTTATTCCTGTGGTAATTTATATTTGTATTAATGTCTTCAGATCTGGAACAAAGTGTTTTAGCTTTATTTATTAAAAGTTATATTTTAGGGATCCTTGTGTTTTTGGTTTTTTTTCTTGGTCTAGGATTCCGTTTTGTACTTGCTTTAATGGTCTGTTGCATCCCCATATATACCATATGAGCACAAACACAGCCCCTTATATACAGTATGAGCTCCCACACAGCCTCCTACATACAATGTGAGACCTCACATAGCCCTCTAGATACAGTTTTAGACCCACATAGCCTCCTATATACAGTACTAGATGGTGGCCCGATTCTAACGCATCGGGTATTCTAGAATATGCATGTCCACGTAGTATATTGCCCAGTCACGTAGTATATTGCCCAGGCACGTAGTATATAGCACAGACACGTAGTATATTGCCCAGCCACGTAGTATATTGCCCAGCCACGCAGTATATTGCCCAGCCATGTAGTATATTGCCCAGCCATGTAGTATATTGCCCAACCACGTAGTATATTGCCCAGCCACGTAGTATATAGCACATACACATAGTATATTGCCCAGCCACGTAGTATATTGCCCAGCCACGTAGTATATTGCCCTGCCACGTAGTATATTGCCCTGCCACGTAGTATGTTGCCCAGCCACGTAGTATATTGCCCAGCCACGTAGTATATAGCCCAGCCACGTAGTATATTGCCCAGTCACGTAGTATATTGCCCAGCCACGTAGTATATTGCCCAGCCACATAGTATATTGCCCAGTCACGTAGTATATTGCACAGCTACGTAGTATATTGCACAGCCACGTAGTATATTGCACAGCCACATAGTATATTGCCCAGCCTCGTGGTATATTGCCCAGCCACGTAGTATATTGCACAGTGACGGAGTATACAGCACAGAGCCATGTAGTATACAGACTTAAAATAAAAAATAAATGTATACTCACCCTCCGTTGAAGTCCTGGCCCTGTGTGCGGTGCACGCGGCAGCTTCCAGTCCCAGGGTTGGTATGGGCGCAGGACCTGTGATGACGTCGCGGTCACATGACCGTGACGTCATGGCAGGTCTTTCTCGCAGGACCTGTGATGACATCGCGGTCACATGTCCGTGACTTCATGGCAGGTCCTTGTTGCATACCATCCTTGCCACCAGAACCTGCCGCTTGCATGGAGCGGTCACTGGAGCGTCGTGAGGAAAGGCGCCGTAATGTGAGTATATGATGATTTTTTATTTTTTTTAATTATTTTTAACATTAGATTAGATCTTTTTACTATTGAGGCTGCATAGGCAGCATCAATATTAAAAAGTTGGTCACACAGGGTTAATAACAGCGTTAATGGAATGCGTTACACCCCGGCATAATGTGGTCCATTAGCGCTGCCATTAACCCTGTGTGAGCGCTGACTGGAGGGGAGTATGGAGCGGGCACTGACTGCGGGGAGGAAGGAGCGGCTATGTTGCCGCCGGACTGTGGCCGTCGCTGATTGGTCGTGGCAATGGTCGTGGGCATTTTGCCACGACCAATCAGCGACTTGGATTCCATGACAGACAGAGGCCGCGACCAATGAATATCCGTGACAGACAGACAGACAGACGGAAGTGACCCTTAGACAATTATATAGTAGATGAGCACTCACATAGTCCCCTATATACTGTACATAGAACCATCCCATACACATATGACAAAACAAACCAACATATACTCACCTTGCTTCTTCTCCCCTGGCACATCGCTTCTCTCTGTTGAAATTACTTTCGGTACAGCAGATGCGATTTAATGACTTCATAGATTGTGAGCCCCAACGGGGACAGTGATGAAAATGTGTGCAACCTGTAAAGTGTTGCGGAATATGTTAGCGCTATATAAAAAAATTAAAAAAAAATAAAGAAGAGTTTCATCACGTCTGCTATCTCACACACTGATTGGTGGAAGAAGGAGCCGGCTGCTCCATTCTCCAACTATATATTCACTGCTGTCTGCAACTTGGGGGTATGGGGCGGCCTGTGGATCACGGTTTTCAGCCCTCCAAGCTGTCTTGGTCCACAGGTCCAACTGGAACTGCCGGTGAGTCGTATGTGGTCTGCAGGCCGCACTTTGCCCTGTTCTGCTATAAACGATTATAAGCAACAAAACCATTATGATCAAGTTGGTGTAAAAACTCTCAAAAATGTTCTAGCATCCATGAAAATCTATATTCTCTGCTAGATCTTTTTGTAAGCTCATAAACATTTTCCAATGGTCTTTTCAGGGACACCGATGTGCACACTGTGTCATCTTTGTTCAAACTGTACCTTCGGGAACTGCCTGAACCAGTCTTTCCATGGTCCCAGTATGAAGACTGTCTGGCATGTGAGAATACAATGAGTGTTGATGAGGAGAAGGTAAGTAACATAGAAATTATAATTTTGGCTGAATAGCTAAACAACCAAAGCGTGAATAAAACTATAACCAGCCAGGAGATGCCACCGGATGGGTTTCTGACTTTAGTTCCCAGTTTCCTGACTCATTTTTTGAAAGCCAGCACTGCCTATAGATTTACACAAATTTCATGACCTGTATTCTTTAGGTAGTTGTGCTAATGGGAACCATGTTTTACACTGTCAGTGTGGACTCGAATAGGGAGCAGTGAGACTTATGGTGAAAACCAATATAGGCCTTTTCCTATGATGCAGTAGAAAGATTTCATGAATTGAAGGGTGATCTAAGCTTCAGAGTTTACTCCCTCTCTCTCCCATTACTTTTTTAATGTTAGACAGACACAAAAATACCGCGCTATAAACCGCCCCACTGCAGAGGCTACCAATGCATAAATACCCTATTGGTATATATAAAAAACCAACTGGCTGCGGACCAGAGGTAAAAGTAAAAAATACAGTGCACGCTTGTATAAAGCACCTATTGGCGCCTGGTTCCACAATATAATCTAGCTCCAACAATAGTTACTCTCACCTACCTCCTTAGGGGTAGAGGATTAACTGCTTCAGCCGCAGGGTAGATGTGGCCGACGTGCAGGGATCCCGTATCGTCCTTATACAGCAGGTAGGACGGAGGAAATGCTTGGCCACAGGATAGATGTGGCCGGCGTACAGGGGTCCCGTATCGTCCTTATACAGCGGGTAGGACGGAGGAGATGCTTGGCCGCAGGGTAGATGTGGCCGGCGTGCAGGGTTGCCGCGCCGCTCTTGCACAGCGGGTAGGACGGAGAAGATGTGGGCAGTGCAGAGCCAGAGGGTTACCCTGACGAAGAGGTGCGTCCCACCTCGAAACGCGTTGGTTTATTCTGACCCTCTGCTGCTCCCGTAGCACTAGTGACGTCACTGCCAGGTCGAGCGGCCGATTGGTATCGGCCACCCTCCTGTTCCCTGCGTGCATCCAGGGACGCTTCCGGCCGGGGCGCCTCTGGCTCTGCACTGCCCACATCTTCTCCGTCCTACCCGCTGTGCAAGAGCGGCACGGCAACCCTGCACGCCGGCCACATCTACCCTGCGGCCAAGCATCTCCTCCGTCCTACCCGCTGTATAAGGATGATACGGGACCCCTGTACGCTGGCCACATCTATCCTGCGGCCAAGCATTTCCTCCGTCCTACCTGCTGTATAAGGACGATACGGGATCCCTGCACGTCGGCCACATCTACCCTGCGGCTGAAGCAGTTAATCCTCTACCCCTAAGTAGGTAGGTGAGAGTAACTATTGTTGGAGCTAGATTATATTGTGGAACCAGGCGCCAATAGGTGCTTTATACAAGCGTGCACTGTATTTTTTACTTTTACCTCTGGTCCGCAGCCAGTTGGTTTTTTATATATACCAATAGGGTATTTATGCATTGGTAGCCTCTGCAGTGGGGCGGTTTATAGCGCGGTATTTTTGTGTCTGTCTATTGTTATTTATTCTACCGACAGAGGTCGGCACAACCCCTGTCTAAATACCAGCTGCTTTCCTTTAGCTTTCATTTTTTCTTTTCCCTTCCACCTCCTGGATTCATATCAGTACAGCGCCAGTGTGGTCATTGGTTGAGTATACTTTTTTAATGTTGTTCTTGACAAATATCTAGTGCCTTTTTGTAGGTTTTTAAAACCAATTGAAAAGGGGTCAATTTAGACAAACCCTTACTCCCTTCGGCACATTGAAATATTATGGGCATTGAGAATGGTTCCTGTACAAGGTCTCTGATAATATTTCCTTATGTTTCCAGGGCCATGAAGAACTCATGAAACAGATAAAACTTCTTCCTAGAGAGAATTACAATCTCCTCAGCTTTATATGCAGGTATAATCTTCATAGTTAATCAGTGAGTCCTCCTAACCACCACACATAAGTGCATGACACCTTCTGCATAGTGAACGTTACTCAATACCTTGTGTATGTACGCACAAGCAGTTACACAATCACCTCTACATACACACCTAGTATGTTGTTATGTTACAAAACTACCCTACACCCAGGGGTGGGATTCAAATTTTTAACAACAGGTTCTGTGTTTGTGTGTAGGAAAACCACACCCATTTTTTAAGCCACATCCATTTACACACACCTTTTCCTCAAACATATACAAGTAGGGGCGCAGTCAAACCATACCTCCCAACTTTTGAAGAAGGGAAAGAGGGACAAAGTTTGTGGCGTACATAGTGCGCCACGGTAAATTTTAGGCCACGCCTCTGACCACACCCATTTCTACAACTAGTATTACCCATATCCACGTCCCAACCACACCCATTTAGCACTTCTGATCACACTGTTTCATAAACAATAATTATAAAAAAAAAATATGGCTGCACATGATGCTCAATACTGTATAATGGCCACACATGATGCTCAATACTGTATAATGGCTACAGATGATATTGCGTACAGTATAATGGCAACACATAGTTACACACTAATCTGCTCCGTACACCTCGTACACACACTGCTCCGCTCCGTACACCTCGTACACACACTGCTCCGCTCCGTACACCTCGTACACACATGGCTCCGCTCTGTACACCTCGTACACACATGGCTCCGCTCTGTACACCTCGTATGCACATGGCTCCGCTCTGTACACCTTGTACACACACGGCTTCGCTCCGTACACCTCGTACACACACGGTTCCGCTCCGTACACCTCATACACACATGGCTCTGCTCCGTGCAACTCCTACACACATGGCTCTGCTATATCCACACTGTAAACCCCTCCTGACCCCACACCTAAGCTTATCCTCATCCAGCACCATGACAGCACGGCAGAGTCCTGCAATACACAGAGACCCTTGATCATGTGACTCCTGACTCCTCCCCTCCTGTAACCTCATCACACGTCCTGCGCGTACAGAGCACCGGCAGCCATATATGTGATGTGCGGCTCTCTGCGGGTGGAGGGATGCGGCTCTGCAGTGCGGGACTGTGGGGCACTCTCAAAATCAGGACTGCCTCGCGGGAGACGGGACACTTGGGAGGTGTATACCAGATCGCTGCTCTGAATCTCCCCGGTTCAGGGAACCGGCTGCTTTTTTAACAAGCGGTTCCATTGTACTGGGGAGACCCGGCCAAATCCCACCCCTGTGTACACCCCCATGAATTAACTTCCATTGATCATCATAATCTCATACTTCAACCACTCCTGAAGAACACACCTACAGCAAAGGAAATAATTATTTTATCCCTTGCTGATTTTGTAAGTTTGCCCACTGACAGACATGAACAGTCTATAATTTTAAGAGTACGTTAATTTTAACATTGAGAGATAGAATATAAAAAAATAAAATCCAGAAAATCACATTGTATAAATGTATTTGCATTTTGCAGTGAGAAATAACTATTTGTTCCCTCGGGCACAACCTTGGGTTCCCTTGGTGGCAAAACCCTTGTTGGCAAGCACAGCAGTCAGACGTATTTGTAGTTGATTATGAGATTTGCGCACGTCAGGAGGAATATTGGTACACTCCTCTTTGCAGATTATCTCTAAATCATTAAAATTTTGAGGCTGTCGCTTGGCAACTCGAAGTTTTAACTCCCTCCATAAGTTTTCTATGGGATTAAGGGCTGGAGACTGGCTAGGCCACTTCATGACCTTAATGTGCTTTTTTTTCAGCCACTCATTTGTTGCCTTGGCTGTACGTTTTGGGTCATTGTCTTGCTGGAAGACCCAGCCATGACCCATTTGTTAATGTCCTGGCGGAGGGAAGAAGGTTGTCACTCAGAATTTTATGGTACACGGCTCCATACATTCTCCCATTGATGCGGTGAAGTAGTCCTGTGCCATTAGCAGAGAAACATCCCCAAAGCATAATGTTTCCACCCCCATGCTTGACAGTGGGGAAGGTGTTCTTTGGGCTATAGGCAGCATTTCTCTTCCTCCAAACACGACGAGTTGAGTTAATTCCAAAGAGCTCAATTTTTGACTCTTTTGACCACAGCACCTTCTCCCAATCACTCACAGAATCAACCAGGTATTCATTGGCAAACTTCAGACAGGCCTGCACATGAGCCTTCTTGAGCAGGGGAACCTTGCGGGCACTGCAGGAATTTGAACCTTTATGGCGTAATTTGTTACCAATTGTTTTCTTGGTGACTGTGGTCCCAGCTGCCTTGAGATAATTAACAAGTTCCCTCCGTTTAGTTTTATGCTGATCTAACACCTTCCGCATGATCAAGGATACCTCGCGAGGTGAGATTTTGCATGATGCCCCAGATCGATGCCGATTGACAGTCATTTTGTATTTTTTTCCATTTTCTTACTCTTTGGTCTTGCCCATGTTGTGGAGGTTAGAGTCTGACTGATTAATTGACTCTGTGGACATGAGTCTTTTATAAAGGTGACTATGTAAGAGAGCTGTCTTAATGCAGGTAGTGAGTTGATTAGGAGCATCTAACTGGTCTGTAGGAGCCAGGACTCTTAATGGTTGGTAGGGGATCAAATACTTATTTCTCACTGCAAAATGCAAATACATTTATATAATTTACACAATGTGATTTTCTGGATTTTATTTTTGCTATTCTATCTCTCAATGCTAAAATTAACCTACCCTTAACATTATAGACTGTTCATGTCTTTGACAGTGGGCAAACTTACAAAATCAGCAAGGGATCAAATAATTATTTTCTTTCCTGTATATCCTACAAAGACCACAGTAGGCTATCATTTTCCACATACAGCTACCGTATAACATCTACTTTGGAAAACCTCCACTTTTCTGTAAAATAAACAGTTGTTAATAGAACATTCACAGTTGATCTGTCACAATATTTCACAGTACAAATTAAATACATCAAGAGACACATCATAAAGGTCTGAAAATCCTATAAAATCACCTGAAAGAGTCCAATTCTTGCTGCTCATTCTGACATGGATTACCAAAGAAAGGACCCCAGTCTCATCAGGTCTAAGATATTTATTTATTTTAAATGGATCCAGTTTAATTGTAAAATGTGGTGAAATAATAGTTTTAAGCATTTTGATAAAAAAAAGTAGTCTGTACTGCTTGTACCCCTGAAATGATTTTTCCACTAGTCATAAATACAAAAACATACACTTGGGTTTTTGGGGTTCTAAGAATGCATCGTCCATCAATACCTATCAGGTGCATTCAGTGATTGGCTGTAACGTCAAATGGGGTTGTTTTCTACAATTAACCCCTGTTGTTTTAAGATTCAGTGATTTTGTAGCCTCTAGTGGGCCAATCCAACTCTGAATTCCAACATGTCGGATCCTTCTCAACCTTACACTGGGGTTTCTCTTTAAATGGAACTTAAGACAATAGGTCACATGCAACGTATCAAAAATGCATGACTAAGGTCATACAAAATTGCAAAAGTAAGCAGCAATCAAAGTGGAGGGGTATCCAGGTGCCCATTCAGCCTGACTGACGTTTCACAAAAAAAGCTTCATCACGGGTTAACTGATTACCCTTTTGTGCATCTCTACGCAGTTATTTCTCCATGTATTTTAAGTGTCAGCATACTGATTTTTCTCCATATCTTTACTGATTCTGGCTGTCAAACCATACCTGCACATTGTTATTCACTGGTGCCATTCACTGATGACTAGTGCACCTTCCTGTACCATCCTTTGGGGTTTCTAGCTGACCTGCCCATCTTACTTTCTTCCTGGTTCCTTATTTTTATAGATTCCCTTGTATTTTATTTTTGCATGTATTTGTTAATCTCTTAATAAAGTTGTTTACTTTTGCATTATTGTATGGTCTTAGTCACGTGTTGCCAGGGAGGGAATACAGCGCGCTCACTATATAGTCTCTGGTGACTGTAACAACTCAATGCACCACGCCAATGACTGGAAGCTGAAGAGAGAATAGAATTATATTTTCTCTCTGTAGCCGCTGCTCAAGTTAAGTAGCCAAGCAACATTTAAACAGTCGCTGCTCCATAAGTCAGGAATGTATAATGTTAATGCTATTCACCTACAGATTACAGATACCGAGTTAAATAGTATTTCCTTTTAAAGGTTCCTTTTAAAGAGGCTATTTAGACATTATACATTACAGTGGCTACGGAGAGGAAGTCAGACCTCTTTAAATTTCTCACTCTTTGTTTTATTGCAGCCATTTGGACGATTAAAATTTTTTTTCAAATTTATTAAAAAAGAAAAACTGAAATATCACCTGGTCATAAGTATTCTGACCCTTTGCTCAGTATTGAGTAGAAGCACCCTTTTGAGCTAGTACAGCCATGAGTCTTCTTGGGAATGATGCAACAAGTTTTTCACACCTGGATTTGGGGATCCTCTGCCATTCTTCCTTGAAGATCCTCTCCAGTTCTGTCAGGTTGGATGGTGAATGTTAGTGGACAGCCATTTTCAGGTCTCTCCAGAGATGCTCAATTGGGTTTAGGTCAGGGCTCTGGCTGGGCCAGCCAAGAATGGTCACAGATTTGTTCTGAAGTCACTCCTTTGTTATTTTAGCTGTGTGCTTAGGGTCATCGTCTTGTTGGAAGGTTAACATTTGGCCAAGTCTGAGGTCCAGAGCACTCTGGAAGAGGTTTTCATCCAGGATATCTCTGTACTTGGCCGCATTCATGTTTCCTTCAATGACAACCAGTCATCCTGTCCCTGCAGCTGAAAAACACCCCCATAGCATGGTGCTGCCACCACCATGTTTCACTGTTGGGATTGTATTGGGCAGGTGATGAGCAGTGCCTGGTTTTCTCCACACATACCGCTTAGAATTATCACCAAAAAGATCTATCTTCGTCTCATCAGACCAGAGAACCTTATTTCTCATAATCTGGGAGTCCTTTATGTGTTTTTTAGCAAACTCTGTGCAGGCTTTCATATGGCTTGCACTGAGGAGAGGCTTCTGTCGGGCCACTCTGCCACAAAGGCATGACTGGTGGAGAGCTAAAGTGATAGTTCACTTTGTGGAATTTTCTCTCATCTCCCTACTGCATTTCTGGAACTCAGCCACAGTGATCTTGGGGTGGTTCTTTACCTCTTTCACCAAAGCTGTTCTCCCACGATTGCTCAGTTTGGCTGGATAGCCAGGTCTAAGACTTCTGGTGGTCCCAAACTTATTCCATTTAAGGATTATGGAGGCCACTGTGCTCTTAGGAACCTTGAGTACTTCAGAAATTCTTTTGTAACCTTGGCCAGATCACTGCCTTGCCACAATTCTGTCCCTGAGCTCCTTGGCCAGTTCCTTTGACCTCATGATTCTCATTTGGTCTGACATGCACTGTGAGCTGTGAGGTCTTATATAGACAGGTGTGCGCCTTTCCAAATCAAGTCCTATCCGTTTAATTAAACACAGCTGGACTCCAATGAAGGAGTAGAACCATCTCAAGGAGGATCACAAGGAAATGTACAGCGTGTGACTTAAATTTGAGTGTCTGAGCAAAGAGTCTGAATGCTTATGACCATGTGATATTTAAGTTTTTCTTTTTTAATAAATTTGCAAAAAATACTGCATTTGTCTTTTTCCAGTCAAGATGGGGTGCAGAGTGTACATTAATGATAAAAAATGAACTTTTTGAATTTACTAAATGACTGCAATGAAACAGAGCGAATTTAAAGGGGTCGAAATACTTCCAGTACCCACTAAATGTAGAATTATCCGATTTGCTGTCAATCTGCCAGTTTTCATGATATCTGCCAAAAATAATAATAATAATAATAATATTTTTATTTATATAGCGCCAACATATTCCGCAGAGCTTTACAAATTATAGAGGGGACTTATAGAGACAATAGACATTACAGCATAACAGAAATCACAGTTCAAAATAGATACCAAGAGGAATGAGGGCCCTGCTCGCAAGCTTAAAAACTATGAGGAAAAGGGGAGACACGAGAGGTGGATGGTAACAATTGCTTTAGTTGTTTGGACCAGCCATAGTGTAAGGATCGGGTGTTCATGTAAAGCTGCATGAACCAGTTAACTTCCTAAGTATGTAGCAGTACAGACACAGAGGGCTAATAACTGCATAAAGTGTATGAGAACATGTTGCGAAGAACCTGATTATGTTTTTTTTTTTTTTTTTAATGGGCCACACAGGGATAGTTAGGTTAATGCGTTGAGGCGGTAGGCCAATCTGAACAAATGCATTTTTAGGGTACGCTTAAAACTGTGGGGATTGGGGATTAATCGTATTAACCTAGGTAGTGCATTCCAAAGAATCGGCGCAGAACGTGTAAAGTCTTGGAGACGGGAATGGGAGGTTCTGATTATTGAGGATGCTAACCTGAGGTCATTAGCGGAGTGGAGGGCACGGGTTGGATGGTAGACTGAGACCAGAGAGGAGATGTAGGGTGGTGCTGAGCCATGGAGTGCTTTGTGGATGAGGGTAGTAGTTTTGTACTGGATTCTTGAGTGGATGGGTAACTAGTGTAATGACTGGCACAAGGTAGAGGCATCGGTGTAACGGTTGGTGAAGAATATGATCCTGGCTGCAGCATTCAGGACAGATTGGAGAAGGGAAAGTTTGGTAAGAGGGAGGCCAATTAGTAGTGAGTTACAATAGTCCAGACGAGAATGAATAAGTGAAACAGTAAGAGTTTTTGCAGAGTCGAAAGTAAGAAAAGGGCGAATTCTAGAAATGTTTTTGAGATGCAGATAAGAAGAGCGAGCCAGTGATCGGATATGGGGGGTGAATGAAAGCTCGGAATCAAGTATGACCCCAAGGCAGCGGGCATGTTGCTTTGGAGTAATGGTGGAACCGCACACGGAGATGGCAATGTCAGGCTAAGGTAGGTTAATAGAGGGAGAAAACACGAGGAGTTCAGGTTTTGACAGGTTCAGTTTCAGATAGAGTGAGGACATGATGTTAGAGACAGCGGTAAGACAATCACTGGTATTTACTAAAAAGGTCGGCGTGATAACAGGAGAAGTGTATAATTGGGTGTCATCAGCATAGAGATGGTACTGGAAAACAAATCTACTGATTGTTTGTCCAATAGGGGCAGTATACAAAGAGAAAAGGAGGGGGCCTAGGACTGATCCTTGAGGAACCCCAACAGTAAGGGGAAGGTGAGAGGAGGAGGAACCAGCAAAAGATACAGTGAAGGAGCGGTTAGAGAGATAGGAGGAGAACCAGGAGAGAACGGTATCCTTGAGGCCGATGAAGTGGAGCATAGTGAGGAGGAGCTGATGATCCACAGTGTCGAATGCTGCGGAGAGATCCAAGAGAATTAGCATGGAGTAGTGACCATTAGATTTAGCTATTAGTAGGTTATTAGAGACTTTAGTGAGGGCAGTTTCAGTAGAGTGTAAAGAGCGGAAACCAGATTGAAGAGGGTCGAGAAGAGAGTTATCTGTGAGATAGCAGGTAAGACGGGAGTGGACCAGGCGTTCGAGGAGTTTAGAGATGAAGGGAAGATTAGAGACAGGTCTATAATTAGCGGCACAGTTTTGATCGAGGGATGGTTTTTTAAGTAATGTATGTATGATGGCATGCTTAAATGAGGAAGGAAAAATACCGGAAGTAAGAGAAAGGTTGAATATTTTTATTAGGTGAGAGGTGACAGCCGGGGAAAGGGACTGGAGGAGATGTGACGGAATGGAGTCACTGGTGCAAGTGGTTGGGCGAGAAGATGCAAGGAGCCTGATTACTTCTTCTTCTGTAACTGTTTCAAAGTCAGAGAGTGAACTAGATGCAGTGAGGGAGGGAGGATAGTGCATGGTATGAAGAGATTGGGAGATGATTTCCAAAAAAAAAATCTATTCGTTGCCCCATGTTCACCATGTCTGTCATATGTTTTATTCGGTTTCTAAATACAACCCCACAAGGGATATTAAACAGCGTGGCGTAAATATAAGGGATACAAAGATTTTGGATGCACCCCAGGCTCCTAAATCTATGGGAGTGAGAATAGTCCTCTTGCCTAGTATCAGTACGATAATGTACATCTGATAGCTGGTGGTGAACCTTATTGCAGATTTTGTATTGGGGCCCAGAGACTCCATCGTTCAGTCATGTCTACTGACATTTTAATAGAATATACATTTTTTAAAAAGATCAAACATGACATATAACAAGACAAGCACAAAAGACACACTCAGGAGCCACATGTGGATCGCCCCCATGAGGCCGTGGGGTACTCGGTACCGAGTCCTTCGGTTCACAGGCGGATGTCACAGTGGCTGACCCGGTCCATGGCGCTGGGACATCCGTGTAAAAGGGGAAAGGTCTTTAAAGGGATATAGTTTGTGTTCATGATGCCACCTGTGGTATTCGATCAGGGTGACCGACGCTGCTTTAAGGGATCTGCTGGGGTGATGTTATGGCAGCTAGATGGTATACCTTCCCGCAGGTGAAGTATATCCTCAGGGCTTCCCGGTGTGTAGATGGTGGATGGTGAGAGGCGCAGAGAAGAAACAAGGACACAAGGTTGCAGTCTCTTTACCTTTACTGAAGACTTGAGCATCCACAGTCTCTTAGGGCACCAGATCACAGGGCAGGCGGAGTCCGGCCGGTTTGAAGGCAAGTTCAGAGTCCCCTTGTCCAGGTGGAAATCAGTAGCCTTCCCTTGCGCTATAGTGTTGTAGTTCCTTACTGCCTAAGGCTTCGCATAAGATCCTCACCGATGTAATGTCTTTCTCTCTGTCCCCCATATAGGATAGGACAAACCCGTATGATTGGTGGCTTTAGGCTGTTTATAGGGACTCTAGCACGCCCCGGCCTCCAAAGATTGCCACCGTGCCTCCTGGATGTAGGGCGGACAGGTAACTTTCAATTAGCTGTCCTGCCGGTCTCTGGAGCAAAGCATAAAGGTCCTTACTCCCTCGGTGCTCTGGCTACCGGGCTTCTGCGCCTCAGAAGGAGGCAGCCTATGTAGGGCTGGTCCCCTTCTGGTATCCTCTCATTTGCTACGACTTCCTTCACACTTGCTGCAATACAGTTCTGCCTTCTGTGTGTCTCTTTCTGGGAGCTGCAGCTCTGAGGGCATGCACAGCTCCTTTAACCTTCCATCCTCCTCAGACTCTGGTCTGGAACATTCTAACCTTCCCTACAGACTACCAGTTTTACCTATGTGGGGAGTGACCGAATAAATAGGAGCAGAAGCTCCCCCTGGTGGCCTTGAGTGTGAAATGTGTTGCATGTTTGTGATACCTGGATGCAGTTATCCTTCTTTGCCTCCAAACGTAATATCACTCTCCCCGAGAGGAAAGCAATACCACTGTGAAGACCAGGACCCTGGGGCGCCGAACGTGCACAACATGATGATAGCACAGCTAATGCAAATATAATGCTCCCATGATAGGGGTAGGCTGTGAAGATATAAAGTGACAAGCACGGCCGCAAACAAAGTGTAAATATAAAGTGGGCAGGAATAAACCACCACACAATGAAGTAAATAGTCAATGAATAAGGGCAGAGCTCACCAAAACTGTGCACGGATCCAGAGTCAGATGGCAGGAACCCCGACGTGCGTTTCGCATGCACACTGGCTGCTTTCTCAAGGAAATGTGCAGAGGTTTGGTGATAAAGACCTTAAGAAGCCATGGAAACCAGTCACATAGCCCATCACCTGGTCACAATTGACCAATAAAGGGTGGCGCTGTTGGCGCATGCACAGTGCACCTGACAGGTCCCGTCATGAGGAAATCTGAGCGTCAAGCATCACTGTACACACACGGGGAGGTGGAAGTCCCCAGGCGTACACAGGAGGCACTAAGACGCCCAGCCCCATGTGGGACAAGGAGGGCGACAGCGTGCATGTGCTCGGCCATAAAGGTATTACAATAGATATAATAATATTACCTAAACCATTTAGATGTAATACCATCTTATGCAGCATGAAACAGCATACAATAGAACAAAGTGAATAATTACAACAAGAAAGGAGTTAAGAATAAGAAATATTAAATGGAATCATATCCATAGATCATCCAAACCAGATGAAATCATATTAGACGAGACTGCTGCAGGGTGTAGCACTGGTAAAGGTGACTGAAGATGGAACATCAAAAGGGAGAACTTGACCACTCCATGAATATTAATGGCACTAGACAAAGAATACATATTAAAATAATTATTACAATAAGAAAACACACAAAAACCAATAAAAATAAAAACAAAAACAAAAGCCATCTAAAGTAGGGGTATGCAAAATGGGTGAAGGGGGACATAAGTTGAAAGAAGCCCTTCATTATAGAAATGAGGCAAAGCTTAGAGACTCAATTAGGCCTTTTGGAGCCATAGAGTCCAAGGTCACAATCCATTTGGCCTCTTTCTGAGCCAATAACCTTTTATAATTGCCCCTTCTAATACCCAGATGAATGATGTATATACCCCTCATCTTCAATGCCTTGGCATCACAATCATGATATGCCCTTAAAATGGCGGGGAATAGTTTTAAGATCAGAGGGATCAGCCACCATCTTGGCCGCACAAATGTCCTGCACATGCTCGCGCACCCGTATGCGTAGTTCTCTGGAAGTCAAGCCAAAGTATATCATGGAGCACTCACACGTAGCATAATATATCACATTGGTGCTACCACATTATATCCACTGTCTAATTTGAAATTGTTTTGAACCATCTAACCTGCTAACACCCTTGCACCTCTCCAGTCCATCCTTAACTCTGCTGCCCGACTAATCCATCTCTCTCCTCGCTACTCCTCCACTTCCCCTCTGCAAATCTCTTCACTGGCTCCCATTCCCTCAGCGTATCCAGTTCAAATTACTAATACTGACCTACAAAGCCATCCATAACCTGTCTCCTCCATATATCTCTGAACTAATCTCCCGATATCTTCCCTCACGTGACCTCCGGTCCTCCCAAGACCTCCTTCTCTCCCCCACACTTATTCGCTCCTCATCCAATCGCCTCCAAGACTTCTCCCGAATATCCCCCATCCTTTGGAACTCTCTGCCCCAACACGTTCGACTATCAACCACAGTCGGATCCTTCAGACGGAACCTGAAAACTCATCTCTTCAGGAAAGCCTACAGTCTGCACTGACACCGCTGCCTCCTCACCACTACCGAAGCTACCGCCTCACCAACATCGGAGCTCCTGCAACCCTCAACCTATTGTCTCCTTCCCCATAATCCTGTAGAATGTAAGCCCGCAAGGGCAGGGTCCTCGCCCCTCTGTATCAGTCCGTCATTGTTAGTTTGTTTACTGTAAGTGATATCTGTAACTTGTATGTAACCCCTTTTCATGTACAGCACCATGGAATCAATGGTGCTATATAAATAAATAATAATAATAATAACCATCAGATGACTGGAGAGCGTATGTACCTTAGTTTCTTACGGCATTGTCCTGTAAATAAGTCTATACAGCATTTTTGCTGCTAAATATAAGTAATATTCTGTTCATTTTGACAGATTTCTTTATGAAGTACAGAAGAACTCCAGCATAAATAAAATGAATGTAGATAATCTGGCCATGGTAATAGGGGTCAATCTTCTGAGGCCAAAAACAGAAGAACCAGTGGCGCTAATGAGAGGTAATTAATGTATTAGGCTTTGACACATACTATAAACTGTTTCTGATAGTAATCATATTCTCCTTTATGAAACTGTAATGTTTTTCCACTAGCGAATTAGCTCATATGTGAGGGGATTATGGGAACCTGCAGGTACCGACTGGGGCTGAAATTCAGTCCTGGCATTTGACATCACACAGGCCCATGCTGTCCCCATCCCCAAGCACCAGATGGGATATATTACTAATATTACCCTGGATGAAGGAAAACAAGATTTTCTACAAGACCAATATTTCCAATGATACCGGTGGCCTGCTGGGGTAAATGATGAAGTCAGCGACTTTGTGCTCCATCACAACCCTTAACAGTATGGGTATCTTGAGAACCCCGATTCTGTTAACAGCGCAGCATACAAGGCGGCCTATTACCAGACAAACCCTTCTGGCATTTGCCAGAATTGCCAGATGGCCAGTCCGGCCCTGGAAACCTGTCAGACGATTCATCCTGCTCGAACTGCAGGCTGCATTAATCGCATCTTGGCTGCTCAAATGCAGCCAGATTTATTATTCTCTGAAAAAATTAAGGTGTTTCAGAGAAAATATACTTTTAGGCCGTGTTCACACGTTGATGTATTAGGTCAGTATTTTACCTCAGTATTTGTAAGACCTAAAAACCAAGAGAGAAACAATCAGAGGAAAAGTGTCATAGAAACACCTCACCACTTCTCTATTTATCACCCACTTTTTTGATTACAAATACTGAGGTAAAATAATGTCCAACTATTGATTGTGTGAACTTGGCCTAAAGACTCTTTCCCTGTCACAGTTCATAGAATCATAGAATGGTAGAGTTGGAAGGGACCTCCTGGGTCATCTGGTCCAACCCCCTGCTCAAAGCAGGATTCACTAAATCATCCCAGACAGATGTCTGTCCAGCCTCTGTTTGAAGACTTCCATGGAAGGAGAACTCACCACCTCTCGTGGCAGCCTGTTCCACTCATTGATCACCCTCACTGTCAAAAAGTTTTTTTTCTCATATCTAATCTGTGTCTCCTCCCATTCAGTTTCATCCCATTAGGGGCAGCAGGGTGGCGCAGTGGTTAGCACAGCAGCCTTGCAGCGCTGGAGTCCTGGGTTCAAACCTCACCAAGGACAACATCTGCAAAGAGTTTTTATGTTCTCTCCGTGTTCGCGTGGGTTTCCTCCAGGTACTCTGGTTTCCTCCCACATTCCGAAGACATACTGATAGGGAATTTAGATTGTGAGCCCCAACGGGGACAGCGATTATAATGTGTGCAACCTGTAAAGCGCTGCGGAATATGTTAGCGCTATATAAAAATAAAGATTATTATTATTATTATCCCATTGCTTCTAGTCTTTCCTTGTGCAAATGAGAATAAAGATGATCCTTCTACAAGGTGACAGCCCTTTAGATATTTGTAGACCGCTATTAAGTCTCCTCTCAGTCTTCTTTTTGCAAGCTAATCATTCCCAAATCCTGTAACCGTTCATCATAGGACATTACATAGTAACATAGTTATAACATAGTTTCCAGACCGATCACCATTCTGGTCACTCTTCTCTAAGCTTGCTCCAGTTTGTTGATGTCTTTTTTAAAATGTGGTGCCCAAAACTGGACACAGTATTCCAGATGAGGTCTGACCAAAGAGGAGTAGAGGGCAATAATGACTTTGCGTGATCTAGACTTTATGCTTTTGTTAATACATCCCAGAATTGCATTTATCTTTTTTGCTGCTGCATCACACTGTTGACTCCTGTTCAGTTTATGATCTATAAGTATACCCAAGTCTTTTTCACATGTGCTGTTGCTTAGCCCTATTTCTCCCATTCTGTATATGCTTTTTTCATTTATATTGCCCAGATGTGGTACTTTGCATTTTTCTTTGTTAAAAACCATTCTGTTAGTTGCTGCACACTGCTCCAGTTTATTTATATTTTTGAATCCTCTCTCTCTTCTCTAGTATTAACTATCCCTCCTAGCTTCAGCAAATTTAATTAGTGTACCCTCAATTCCTTCATCTAAATCATTGATAAAGATGTTGAACAATACAGGGCCCAGGACAGAACCCTGTCTTGAGACATTCTTCCAACTGGATGTGCAGCCATTTACGACCACTCTTTGGGTCAGATCACTAAGGCAGTTATGAATCCACCTAACAGTTGCCTTGTCCATTCCATACTTAGTCATTTTTTTCAATAAAAATGGTGTGAGATACTTTGTCAGATGCTTTGCTGAAGTCCAGATATACTATATCTACAGTTGATTGATAGATCTCTCCCTTGAGCATATACAAAGGGAGAGATCTGCCAATACCCTGCAGAAGCGCCAGAAGCTGCCATCCGCAGGGCAGCGCCAGAATCGTCTGGTCTCCGTCGTTGGTTCGCTCGCTGAATCCTCAAAGTATAGTTTCTCTGAAACACTGAATTGTTTCAGAAAAAATATATTTGGCTTCATTCATGCGGCATGGCTACAATTCATGTTACCTGTTCTTTGATTAGCATGAATCACCTGACAGGTTAATATTATTTATAGGAATGGTTGGAGAATTTAACATACTGTAGGTGACGTGTCTTGACTTAACAAAATGGTGGTGTTGATCAAAGTTGGCTTCAGAGATTACCAAGCTTTATCCTACCATAAAGTAAAGCAATGAAAAATTGCTTTGGCAAACAAATCAATGCCCGGTCATCATATTTATTAGTTGGTAAAAAGAAACAATGAGTTCACCTAAAAATATCAGCCATAGAGATTAACAAGCACTTTAAGGCTAAGGTTACATGACGGTTTTTCTCTCCTCCAAGAAAATGTGTCTGATTATGCTAATCACGCTCTGATGGTGGTTGGAGTGTTGTGATCTGTGTTTTATATTATTGCAAGTTTTAAAAAAAAAATGCACAGAAAAGTTACAATTTAGTGATGGCTTATGGAATTTTTCACGTTATTACTTTACCTTTGCAATTATTGTTTTGCCTCCATACCTTTCAGGTACTCCGCAGATCCAAAAACTAATGACTGTAATGATCAGTCACCATGAGAAATTCTTTCCTAAAGCCAATGACCAACCTATAGAAACCAAGACACAAAGAAGCGAATTGAAAAAAGTACAGGCTCCACGCAGTTCGGTCGGTTGGGATGCAGCTGAAGAAAGTATCTCACCTACAGGAGATTTATCCAAATCACGTATGGTAAGGTGCCCGTTATATAAACTTGACAGTTACTCCGTTCGTGAAGGGAAGAACCGGGTCTTATGGCAGCAGAGGCAAGTTCATGCTTCAGTGATTGGCAAATGGTCTTCTTGCTCTCAAAAATATCAACGTAGAGCAACCCACATCCTTCTAAAGTAGCAAAAGCAGTTTATATGGAATGATGTGTAATCTAACAGACATTAAAAGACTGCATTTATGGGGTTTATGACCCCCTTCACTTATTGCCATTGAGGTTGCACACATGGTATATCCATCCTTGCATTACAGGTATACTGTATATTTCCCTTATAATACTAATAAATAATACTTTTTATTCATTTTCCAGAAACACTCTGGTGCTTCCCCTTGTTCTTCAGTCTCAGATGATAACGTGTCTCTTAATGAAGACTATAGCTCTGGATTAGTGGACGATGCAGAATCCTGGAACGCTATCCCCAGAAAGAGAACTCAGACTATGCCAATCACAAATTGTTTTATAGTGAAAAATAAGGATGACAGCACAGCCAATACCCTCAAAGAGGAAATATTCAGTGGTGAATTTTGGGCATCTCCCAATGGGAGAAAAGTTAATCTATCTGCAGGTACAGGCCACAAGAGGACATTGTCAGAACTGTCTCAGCATCGCACATCCACCTATGATAATGTTCCAGACTCCCAATGTGATTGTGGTAGATCAGGATCAGGAACGCTAGATACATGTACTAAGAAGAGTCAACAAAGCCCAAGCCAACTTAAAAATGGGGCTTTTGAAAGTAAAGATGGCGACAGCTGTGAAAGCTTAGCCAGTTCTCTAGAAGAAATGCGAATTTCCAAAATGAAACTTGAGGACCGCATAAAAAGGTATTTGCAGGTGGAAGCTTTACTGTAATGCCTGTTATATGAAATATTATTGATGGCCCCACTCTTAGTTGCTGAAAGGGAGCCCATGAGCATTTTTTTCTATGTAATCCGACAACAGCACAAGGTAGGGACAGAGACCCTGATTCCAGCAGTGTATCACTTAGTTTACATGGTGCAGCAGTTATGATAGAGTCAAAGATTTCTCTGTTTGAGATCTAGGAGAGCTCAGTGGTTAAGCTGTGTAAAACGCCGTCCACACCACAGATTTCTATATATGTTGTTTAGTGACAGAAAGCTGCTAATATGTGCTGGGGGCAAGGTTGGACTTGGATGCACAAGGATAGTTGTCCTGTAGTGCTGATCTTCTGCTGATAGAGCACTGGTTGTATTGAACAGCAAATCATAGCCCAGTGAGTGACACATCACTGTAACCAGAGACTCTGCTTATGGTGCTCTCATAGCAAAAACCAGATGACTTATTCCCTTTAACTTACAATTATATAGATACATGTACTAGCACCTGAGGCTGCTTCATACGGCCCGCAGGCACTGTAGACATCTTGGCATCTCTGCCCGGTTCAGGGAGCCGCCGACAGCAGCCTATTAGTTCAGCTGAATGTGCATCCTTAGACACACATTCAATTACACCTGCTATGGCTGTGGATGGGTACGTGAAGGAGTGGCAGCGGCGACGCGGCAGGTCACAGGAGGCAAAAGCTGGTTGCCGCGGCTAACCCCTGGGCTCGTTGCTGACGGGAAATGAATATTCACAACTCTCCACACCCATGGGAGTGGAGAGCAGTGAATATTAATTTCTCTTTAATAACAGGCAAAGTAAGCACAGCCTCCAGGCTTCCTGCAGCGGCAGGGCGATCACATGTGCCTGCTGCTAAAGAGCATGAATATTCACTGCTCTCCACCCCGTACTATAGGAGTGGAGAGCAGTTCAATTAATTCCCTTAAGTAGTGGGCACATGTGATTGCCCGGCTGCAAGAAGCCGGTTATTGTGCTTGCTATTAAAGATCAATGAATATTCACTGCTCTCCACTCCTATGGTCCCAGTGTGGGGAGCAGTGAGTATTCCGGCTGCTTTTCTCGGCTTGTAGGCAGTTTCATGATGTCACTGCCATGCACTGCTTCCAAGCATAAATCAGCAGCTGCAATCAGGACAACATGAGGGATGAGGGGGCCATGCATACCAGGATAGAAATGGGGATGGGCGCCATGCATACCAGGATGGGGATGGGCGCCATGCATATCAAGATAGGGATGAGGGGGCCATGTATACCTGGTTTGGTTACATAAGTAAACCAGGATGGGGGATATTAGTATAGAATTGACCACACTTTTTGCTACACTTTTATTTTCTATTTTATTCCTCTAAAACCTAGGAATATAACTACAATATGAGGACCTGGATGGGGACATAATTAAATATGGGGAGCAGGATATAGGAATATAGCTACAATATGGGGACATAAAGTGGGGGAAATAAGTATTTGATCCCTTGCAGATTTTGTAAATTTGCCCACTGACAAAGACAAATGCAAATAAATGTATATAATTTATACAATGTGATTTTCTGGATTTTATTTTGATATCTCTCAATGTTAAAATTAACCTACCCTTAAAATTATAGACTGTTCATGTCTTTGTCAGTGGGCAAACTTACAAAATCAGCATGGGATCAAATACTTATTTCCCCCACTCTGACTACAGTATGAGTGCACATTTGTTATCACCACATTCAACCCTAGACCTCAAGCTCCAAAATTTTTTTTTTTTTTAAAAACATGGCAAAAATGTTTTTTTTTTTTAAAGTATCACTAACAATGTCACTTTGTCCTTCAAAGAATGTGTTCCCCAAATTCAATTTTTTGTATATGCGGCCCATATATCCAGCAGAATTTGAGATCCATGGACTAGACTTATAGTCCTCAGTCACAGAGTCTCTTTAATAGATGCCTTTTGTCCCTTCAGACAGTTTTTCCCCAACTAACTTACAGACACTGCACACTTTTTTAAAGGGACTCTGTCACCTGAATTTGGAGCGAACAATTTTCAGCCATAGGGGCGGGGTTGTCGGGTGTTTGATTTACCCTTTCCTTACCCGCTGGCTGCATGCTGGCTGCAATATTGGATTGAAGTTCATTCTCTGTCAAGATTGCCTTGTGCAGGCATGTACTACGGAGGACAGAGAATGAACTTCAATCCAATATTGCAGCCAGCATGCAGCCAGCGGGTAAGGAAAGGGTGAATCAAACACCCGAAAACCCCGCCTCCATGGCTGAAGATTGTTCCCTCCAAATTCAGGTGACAGAGTCCCTTTAAATCTAGTAATGAATCAGCCCAATGCCTAGACTGACTGAGCACTACAGCGAAAACCAGTCATGGAAGGGAATGAATGGTGCCACCAGCAATCCTACCTGATTCCATAAATATCCCAAAACAGGAAATACCAAAACCCACAACAAGCTATTAGTGAAGAGCGAACGTGCACAGATAACGTGTTATCCGAGTATGCTCAGGTGTTATCATAGTATATTGGGCGTGCTCAGATAATATGTTCAAGTCCCTACGGCTGCATGGTTTGCGGCGATAGACAGTTGCAACACATGTGGGGACTGCCTGTTTGTTAGGGGACTTGAACATATTATCCGAGCATGCCCAAGATACTTGGCTAACACTCGAGCAATCTGAGATAACACATTATCCGAGCACGTTCGCTCATCACAACAAGCTTCACTTTGCTTGAAATATCCAACTTTTCTGCTGTTGAAAATTCCACAATGTCTAGTGGCTACATCCAATTAAAAACTAGTTATGTTTTTTATGATCTAACAAAGAAATATATACTGCTCAATAAAATAAAGGAAACACTTAAACAACAGAATATAACTCCAGGTAAATCAAACTTCTGTGAAATCAAACTGTCCACTTAGGAATCAACACTATTTGACAATAAATTTCACATACTGTTGTGCAAATGGAATAAACAACAGATAGAAATTATTTGCAATTATCAAGACACACTCAGTAAAAGTGGTTCTGCAGGTGGGGACCACAGACCACATCTCAGTACCAATGCTTTCTGGCTGATGTTTAGGTCACTTTTGAATGTTGGTTGTGCTTTCACACTCGTGGTAGCATGAAACGGACTCTACAACCCACACAAATGGCTCAGGTAGTGCAGCTCATCCAGGATGGCACATCAATGTGAGCTATGGCAAGAAGGTTTGCTGTGTCTGTTAGCATAGTGTCCAGAGGCTGGAGGTGCTACCAGGAGACAGGCCAGTACCCCAGGAGATGTGGAGGGGGCCGTAGGAGGGCAACAACCCAGCAGCAGGAGCCTTTGTGCAAGGAGGAACAGGAGAAGCACTGCCAGAGCCTTGCAAAATGACCTCCAGCAGGCCACAAATGTGCATGTGTCTGCAAAAACGGTTAGAAACCGACTCCATGAGGATGGTCGGAGTGCCCGACATCCACAGATGGGGTTGTGCTCACAGCCCAACACAGTGCAGAATGCTTGGCATTTGCCACAGAACACCAGGATTTGCAAATTCACCACTGGCGCCCTGTGCTCTTCACAGATGAAAGCAGTTTCACTCTGAGCACATGTAACAGACGTGACAGAGTCTGGAGATACCGTGAAAAGCAGCCTGCAGCCTGCAACATCCTTCAGCATGACCGGTTTGGCAGTGGGTCAGTAATGGTGTTGGGTGGCATTTCTTTGGAGGGCCGCACAGCCCTCCATGTGCTCGCCAGAGGTAGCCTGACTGCCATTAGGTACCGAGATGAGATTCTCAGATGCCTTGTGAGACCATATGCTGGTGCGGTTGGCCCTGGGTTCCTCCTAATGCAGGACAATGCCAGACCTCATGTGGCTGGAGTGTGTCAGCAGTTCCTGCAAGATGAAGGCATTGAAGATATGGACTGCTCCACGCTTTCCCCAGACCTGAATCCAATTAAACACATCTGGGACATCATGTCTCGCACCATCCACCAACGTTACCTTACACCACAGTCTTCCAGGAGTTGGCAGATGCTTAAGTCAAATTCTGTGAGGAGATCCCTCAGGAGACCATCTGCCGCCTCATCAGGAGTATGCCCAGGCATTGTAGGGAGGTCAGATAGGCACTTGGAGGCCACACACACTACTGAGCATCATTTCCTTGTCTTGAGGTATTTCCACTAACGTTAGATCAGCCTGTAACTTCATTTTCCATTTTGATTTTGAGCATCATTCCAACTCCAGATATTTTTTTAGGTTTTATTGTTCTCAACACATTCCACTATGTCATAAATAAGGATTTACAACTGGAATATTTCATTCAGTGATATCTAGGAGTGGGATTTTAGTGTTCCCTTTATTTTTTGAGCAGTGTATTTATTTGTAGCACAACTTTAATCATCTGGGTTTTTTTTGGAATTCCTATCTTGTATATTTCTACTATATCCACAGGATTTGACATACAGCGTTTGTGAATCCTTCTCAATTTTCCATATTTATGCTTAAATTTATCCTAAAACTATATCTTATTTTCACCCAAGTCCTAAAAGTGGATTAAGAGAACCCAATCAGACAAATGAACAAAAAATATTAGGATGTCATTTTTTTAAATGATGGAAATCATCCAAAATTACGTATATATGAGTGTGAAAAGTATATTCATCTTTGCTTTCAGTATCTGATTACAGAAAAACAAAGTTATTAATGCTCAAGGGAAGCACATCAACCTGTCATAGAGCAACTTGTGTGCTTTCGGTCATTGTTTTGCTGAATGACCTATGTTTTATTGAGATTCTGCTCATGTACAGATGTCATGTCATTTTCCTTTAGAATTTGCTGGTAAAATTAAGAATGAACTGTGCCATTAATTATGGCAAGCAATCCAGGTGCAGATTTGGCAAAAGAGGCCCAAACCATGATGCCACCACTGTGTTTCACAGATGCTATGATGTTTTTCTTTCTCCAAATTTAACACTTCTCATTTAAAACAAAAGCTTTATTTTGGTGTCATCTTTCAAAAAACATTGTTCTATTAGCCTTTTGGCTTGTCCAGGTGATCTTTAGCAAACTGCAGACATGCAATAATGTTCATTTTGGAGATCGGTTGCTTTTTTCTTGCAATTCTGCCCTGCACACCATTGTTGTTAATTTTTCTCCTGATGATGCACCCATGGACATTAACATTAGCTATTGTGAGCGAGGCATTTAGCTGCTTAGAGGTTACCTTAGGGTGCCGTCTCACAGTGGCACTTTGGTCGCTACGATGGCACGATCCGTGACGCTCCAGCATCGTAGACTGCGGTCACACTTCGCAATGCACGACGCTGGAGCGATAATTTCATGACGTGTTTGCGATGTAGAAGCCGTTGGTTACTATGCGCACATCGTATACAATATCGTGCACACCTTTGTTACACAATGCGATCATGCCGCCACAGCGGGACACATGACGACGAAAGAAAGTTTCAAACGATCTGCTACGACGTACGATTCTCAGCGGGGTCCCTGATCACAGTAGCGTGTCCGACACAGCGAGATCGTAAGTATATCGCTGGAACGTCACGAATCGTGCCGTCGTAGCGATCAAAATGCCACTGTGTGACGGTACCCTTAGGCTACTTTGTGACATTGTTCAATATAATTTGCCTTGCTCTTTGTGTGATCTTTGTTGCTCAACCACTACTGGTGAGGGTAATAATGGTATTGAATTTCCTCCATTTGCACATTTAGAGAGAGTTTTGTAACCTTCTCCAGCCTCATTAGCTCCAGCAACTACTCTTCTTCTGAGGTCCTAAGAAATCTTTTTTGTTCGTGCCATGATACACTTCACAAACATTTGTTGTAAAGATCAGACTTTGATAGATTATTATTCTTTAAATAAAATAGGTCGCCCACTCATACCTGATTGTTGTCCCGTTGATTTGAAAACAGCAGAATTTGATTTCACTTTTAAATTATCTTCTAATCCTAAAGATTCACATATTGTGCCACTCATAGGCATGTTAGATTGAATCAATTTCCTCATTTAGAAAATGAAAATGTGAAACATTTTTGACTAATTTGTTTGTCTTGATTCTTTTTATCTATTTTTTGAAATTGTGTAAAAATCAGATGTAGTTTAGGTTACATCTTTGCAGAAATATGTGGAAAATTCTGAAGGGTTCACAAACTTTGAACCACCATAGCACATGTATAGTATGTAAGTAACCTAACAATAGGAGCTGCATCTATCTCAAGAACAAAGCCCACCTCACACACTGTCTTAAGTCGAGATGTGGTCGGTATTCCAATTTAAATTAAGGAGAATTCTAACAACCTCTTCTCTCCACTGACGAGTCCCATAGATTTAGGTCCCATTGGTGGGATCCCTATTTACTCTATATTTAAGGCATATCCTGTTGGGAATAGCCATATAATGACTGTTATTCCAATGCAGACCGACCAAGTTTTTAAGTAGTATTTCCAAAACCTGATATAATCATTTCTGTTTCTGATATTAGCCTAGAGAAAGAAAATTATGAAGTATGGAAGAAAGTGGTCAAATTAATTGAGGACTTGGAAAAAGAAAGAAACCAGCGAATGGCGCAAGAAATCACATTGCAAAATATGAAACAATCACGAGATGATGTGGAAAGGAGGAACAAACATCTGGAGAAGGAAATCCAAGGCTTTGTGAGAGCCATGAGTCAAGCAGGAAAGAAGCCAGAATAACTATAATGTGAGCGGGAAGATTTCACAATGACTCTAGGGGCTTCACCAAACCGGAGACCGATTTTTCAGATAAAGTAATGCGTAAACAGATGAAAGACTAGATCCAAGCCTGGGTTCTAGTTTGGATCCTTAGGCAAGAAACATTAAACTTAATCACATTCAGCCACCCGTGATTTTTCTTGAATGTAAAAGCATGTACCGTTTTTCATCAGCTTTTTGGATCCAAGCTTCATCAGTGTTTGGTCCGTGTGTCAGTTTTTACCATCAGTTTTTCATCAGTGATTTTCACATATGAATAAACACAAAAAACGGCAAAGCTTTTCCTATCCATGGATGCCGGACAGCACATGGATTACACACCAATGCCATCCGTATGCTGTCTGTGTTTTTCAGTGACCCATAGGTCACGTTTATCCATGATGCCGATCAAAAATGAATACCGGATGTCTCCATGATGTATTTGTGGGCACCCGTTCCACAAAAAGACAGGGACATGTGAATAGCCCCACAGATTTTAATGGATGCGTGTTCTATCTGTGATTCACGGACATCTGAATCCGATTTAAAGGCTAGAGATGGAAGACTACCTTTGTGTATAGTCCACTGTCTGCCATGACTGCCATATAAGCAAACCCTTATATATTTTTATATTATTTAGTGATAAGCCTTTATTAAAATTATTTAATACCAATGAAACTTAAATTCTTTATTTATTTGAATTTGCTATTTATTAACCATTCATGGAAAGGATTCTTGCTGAGCCAGCACCACACAGGTACCACCATGAAAAATATCTATATCTCCTTGCGAAAGGGGCAAATTTTTGTATTTGTGCATTCAATTTTTTTTCCAACCTTATTACAAGAATCAAAACTATTATATTTTTAATTCAATGCAGCCAAATATTTATTGTGGGATGAGTTGTCGTTTTGAAAGACATTATTCGTTTTTCAAATAATATGCTGAAAAATGGGAAAAAAAATCCAACAATGGTGAAATGATAAAAAAAATGCTATTCTGGCATGGTTTTTTGTTGATGTCATTTTTACCACGCTCCTTTTCCAGGCGACATGATTCTGTACAATTACGGTAGTACCGAACTTCATCATCATGTTTATTATATTTTAGTAGATAAAAACAAATTCTCCACTTTGAACAAAATTTTTTTTTAATTGTGTCACCATTTGCTGAGACTTGTAATGTTATTACTTTTCTGCTGATGGAGCCATATAAAGGGCTTGCTTTTTTAAAGGACAGTTCTTGTTTTTCTGGGTATTACTTTGGGATTTATACCATGTTTTGATCACTTTTTTACTCCATTTTTAGGAGAAAAACAGCAATTCTGGTCTTTCAATTTTTTTTGCACATTTTGGTGTATTTTTTTCATTTTTTTATTCTTACATTGGAAAACAGGAGAAAAAATTCCATGTGCGGTGAATTTGAAAAAAAACTGCTATTCCACAATTGTTTTTTGTTTTACTTTTTTTTAAATTATGTTCACTAAATGCTAAAACTGACCTGTCATTACAATTCTCCAGGTAATTTCGAGATCATAGACACCAAACATGTCTAGGTTCTTTTTTTTATCTAAGTGGTGAAAAAAAAATTCCTAAATTTGTTTAAAATTTTTTTCAACATTTTCCGATGTGCGTAGCGTCTCCATGTTTCCTGATCTCGGGTTGAGTGAGAGCTTATTTTTTGCATGCCAAGCTAACGTTTTTAATGATACCATCTTGGTGCAGATACGATCTTTTGATCGCCCGTTATTGCATTTTAATGCAATGCTGCGGCGACCAAAAAAACGTAATTCTGGCGTTTTGACTTTTTTCTTCATTTAGCGATCAGGTTAATTCTTTTTCTGCATTGATAGATTGGGCGGTTCTGAACGCTGTGATACCGAATATGTGTATGTTTGATTTTTTTTTAATTGTTTTATTTTGAATGGGGCGAAAGGGGGATGATTTGAGCTTTTGTATATATATATATATATATATATATATATATATATATATATATATATATATATAATATATATATATACCGTATATATTGTATAAATGGAAAACATAAAAGGGATTAATATCCACTAAATATTTGTTAGATTGCTCGAAGTGAAGTTAGGTGATCTGGGCCACTGACTGAATTGGAAACTGTTTTCCCCAAAGGTCATTTGGCCACCATCATACAGAGCTTGTTTGTTACAGTTTTGATTTTTAGGAGCAAAGCAGTAGCAATGAAGTGGCATGACAAGATTCTGCATAACTAATCATATGCTAAATAGTTACAAATCAAATTTATGTATGAGATATCAAAGATGATGGTCTATAAAATGATGATGGTTGCACATTTGAGGTAATAGTGGATGGTGAGATATGGAGAGAAATTCTCACTGTGATCTGCGGTGAACTCATTGAGCTGAACTGCAAACTCAGTGACTTTTTCCCACGGTGCTGAGGTCACTGCAGTACCGGGGCCCAGCTGGGTACGCAGCCTAAGTGACCGGCGGTAACATCGATGATGTCACCGCTGGTGACTGATGCTGCGCTCTCAGCAGCTCATTTACCAGTGGCTCTCAACCTGGACGGTCGCATCTTTGCTCTGTCCAGGTTAAAAACTATTTATCCCTCAGACATGGATTATGGCATGGTACAGAACGACGGACAGGTGAGGGATATTGTTTTTTTTTTATTTTTGTTTTATTACAGGAGATGATTGATTCAATGGAATTGGGTGTTAGGTGAGTATAACGGTGTTTGTTATTTTTAAATAAAAATGGAAACATATGTTTTGTTTTATTTCTAATAAAGGACTTTACTTTTGCTGTGTCTTTATTTACCAGATAACTAAAGGATTAGTAATGGATAGATGTCTTATAGACACTTCTCCATTACTAATCCGTGTGCTTGATGTCACCAGACAATACAAATATGAACTCTACTTGCCACCGCTACAGGGCAAGTGGGAAGAGCCAGGCAAAGCACCAGAATTGGCACATCTAATAGATGTGCCTTTTCTGGGGCGACTGTGGGTTGTTCTTTTTAGACTGGGGGAAGTCAATATACATGGCCCTTTATCAGCCTGATAATACCAGCTCCCAGCTGTCAGCTTTAGCTTGACTGGTTGTCAAGATCTATTCTTGATGACCTGCCTTTCTGAAGCTGACAGCTGAGGGTTGCAGCCCACAACTGTTGGTTTTGCCTGACTGGTTATCAAAAATACAAGGGAACCCACGCCATTCAAACATTTTTTTTTAGATAGCACAAGCACTGGCTGATGAATACTCCCATCAGCCGCTGCCTGCTCTCGCTGTTATTAGTAGAGATGAGCTAATTTGATCGGGTCAGGGCTTATTCGGCAAGCTACAGCTCTTACTGAATAAGCTGCAGAGGGAATTCGGCTTCCTGGATCGCGCGGGCTGATCAGCTATTTGGCTCTGCAGCTGCATGTGTCATGGCTGTCACAACACATGCATGGAAAACCCTGTTTGTTGGGCTCTCAATGCATGTGTTGCGACTGTCACACAGCCACAACACATGCAGCTGCAGAGTCAAACAGCTGATCAGCCGGCACGATCCAAGAAGCTGGGTTCACTCTGCATCTTATTCGGTAAGTGCTATAGTTTGCTGAATAAGCTCTGACCCGATCAAATTAGCTCATCTCTAATTCTTAGTGTCAGCAGGTTTAGGCTGACGGAAGTAGTAGTCCCATCAGCCGCCGCTTGCTCTCATTGTTATCACTTGAATATAACTTTCATCATTTTCCCCGATCGTGCTGATCATCGGTAGAGCAGGGGAGAATGATGAAAGCTATCTTCAGCAACAGGAGCCGGAGAACAGCGCTAACTGTACCGCTAATTCTCAGACGCCGGTACGTGTCACACGGATGACATCCCTTTGCAAGTGTGTTTGATGTTTTGCGGCCCATGCTACTGATAAAAACGGACATGTGAGCATATTTTGCCCATGGACACACTGTCCGTGGAAACACACTGACATGTGCGCAGACTCATTCACTTGAATGGATCTACATGTGTAAGTGTTTCCAGTATGTAATGCATATATGCATTGCTTCATGGCCCCTCAGGGGATTTATCAGGTGTTTTTTGTTTCCAGTATGTGTGAAAACTGTCACCACACGTACCTGACGCACTGAAGTCAGAAAAAGGCCTAAAATAAAAGTTTTTTTTTTTAAACAGATTGCAGCCAGAGGACAGGGTCTTTTTGAAACCAGAGAACCCGTTTAATGTGTTTGTTCAATTACTTTCCACACTTTGCACAAAACTTTATACTCAGAAAATAACGGTAAAGTGTGTACATACAAAACCATTACACTATCCGATAGCAACACTTTTTCTGCAGAATACATTGGTCAATGGTCCTGTGTTGTAACATCCTGCTTAACTTTGTGGCATCACATGTGCAAAAGGACTGAGCTAAAAAGAAAAGCGCCATGTATGAAATAGCACATGCAGAACAAATATATGAAGCCAAGAGCTAAAATAAGTGTTTCAATAGTATTCGGAATATAATAATAAATGCAAAGTTCTTTGCTCCATAGGCTTTACAACACATTACATCCAGAAGATGGCGCCACATGATCATGTACTTTGCTTAAAAAAACACAACTTGTTATTGAAGGTGTGAACGCTTGGCACATGTACAGAACATAAGAATATAGACTCTGGAGTTACAACATCAGTAATTATCTGTGTATTTCACAGATAGAGGACACTTTCCCTTTATAGTCTCTGGGGCTATTAACATGCCCGTGTGTTTTTGTCCACAAACAAAAGAACAAATAGACATATCTGATTCTCATCCGATTAATGCATCAAAATTATACATTCAAGTCTGCGAAAAACTCAAACAGCACATGGATGCCATCTGTTTGTCACGCTAGTGTTTTTTACGGTGCAGTAGGTAGGAGAAGCTTGGATTTTTTCCTTTTCCATACTAGAAATACAGATGCCACACTCAGGGCCGGTTTTAGGCAAAGTGGGGCCCTAATCAAAAGTTTAAATTGGGGCCCCAAATGCTAACATATTGCACATCACACAAAAGCATTTCGGTTGTATTTACATGCGCTGATCTCAGGCCGCTAAACGAGTGTGATCGACAATACTGAAGTCGTTCGACACTTGTTTCTTGGCCTCTTTACACCAACTGAGAAAGAATGATGGGAACAGAACAATCATTAATAGATCATTAACAGATCACCATACAGTATAATGTTATCAGCAGCACAACTACAGTTTACACTGGCGATGTGCTGCTGAGAACAAGGATTTCTGTTCTGGCATAAACAATCCAATCACTCGATGAATATGCAGCATTTTGCTTGTTTAGTATAGTACATCCTATAGTCCTCCATATATTATAATGTGCACCACAGTCCTCCATGTTGTAAAATGCACAACCCCATAGTCCTCCATATAATATAATGTGCCCCATAGTCCTCCATATAGTATAATACACTCTCCATAGTACTCCATATAATAAAATACACTACTCAGTCCTCCATATAGTATAGTATACTCCTCATAGTGCTCAGTATGGTATTATATACTCCCCATAGTCCTCTATATAGTAAAATATACTCCTCAGTCCTCCATATAGTAGAATATATTCCTCAGTCCTCTATATAGCATAATACACTCTGTTGTGAATTCTGTGGCTGAGTTCACTTCTGTGGTCACAAGTGGTATTGCAGTCTCTGGGCTTCCTCCCTCAGGTGTTTTGGTGAGCTCGTTGGCTGCCTTGCTATTTAGCTCCACCTGAGTCTGTCTTCCTTGCTCCTTGTCAATGTTCCAGTGTTGGATCTGAGCTACTGCATCTTTCCTTGGGCCTGCTGCTCTGCTAGATAAGTGCTTCTAGTTTGTTTTCTGTTTTTTTCTGTCCAGCTTGCTATTAACTTTTGCTGGAAGCTCTGAGAAGCAAAGGGGTGCACCGCCGTGCTGTTAGTTCGGCACGGTGGGTCTTTTTGCCCCTTTGCGTGGTTTTCGTTTTAGGGTTTTTTGTAGACTGCATAGTTCTCTTTGCTATCCTCGCTCTGTCTAGAATATCGGGCCTCACTTTGCTGAATCTATTTCATTCCTACGTTTGTCTTTTCATCTTGCTAACAGTCATTATATGTGGGGGGCTGCCTATTCCTTTGGGGTATTTCTCTGAGGTAAGTCAGGCTTGTATTTCTATCTTCAGGCTAGTCAGCTCCTCAGGCAGTGCCGAGTTGCATAGGTAGTGATAGGCGCAATCCACTGCTGCTTATAGTTGTGTGAGGATAGATCAGGTACTGCAGTCTACAGAGATTCCACGTCTCAGAGCTCGTCCTATTGTTTTTGGTTATTGCCAGATCTCTGTATGTGCGCTGATTACTGCACGCTGTGTTGCCTGATTGCCAGCCATAACAGTACAAGGAGCCCCACCAATGATTCCCAATAGAGGGAAAAAAGAAATCCTGACATCATTTTTTTTTCTTAGCTCTGTCTTCAGTCTTTTTTTTCCCCTAGACATTAGAGTGCTTCAGGACACAGCTGTGGACATGGATATTCAGGCTCTGTGCTCCTCAATGGATAATCTCGTTGTAAATGTACAAAAGATTCAAGATACTATTGATCAGAAATCGATGCTAGAACCAAGAATTCCGATTCCTGATTTGTTTTTTGGTGACAGAACTAAGTTCCTGAGCTTCAGAAATAATTGTAAGCTATTTTTGGCCTTGAAACCTCATTCTTCTGGTAATCCTATTCAACAGGTTTTGATTATTATTTCTTTTTTGCGCGGCGACCCACAGGACTGGGCGTTTTCTCTTGCACCAGGAGATTCTGCATTGAGTAATGTTGATGCATTTTTCCAGGCGCTGGGATTGCTTTACGATGAGCCTAATTCAGTGGATCAGGCTGAGAAAAATCTGCTGGCTTTATGCCAGGGTCAGGATGATGTAGAAGTATATTGTCAGAAATTTAGGAAGTGGTCAGTACTCACTCTGTGGAATGAATCTGCACTAGCGGCTTTGTTCAGAAAGGGTCTCTCTGAAGCTCTTAAGGATGTAATGGTGGGATTTCCTATGCCTGCTGGTTTGAATGAGTCTATGTCCTTGGCCATTCAGATCGGTCGTCGCTTGCGCGAGCGTAAATCTGTGCACCATCTGGCGGTATTGTCTGAAAGTAAACCTGAGCCTATGCAGTGCGACAGGACTATGACTAAAGTAGAACGGCAAGAACACAGACGTCTGAACAGACTGTGTTTCTATTGTGGTGATTCTACTCATGCTATTTCTAATTGTCCTAAACGCACTAGGCGGTTCGATAGCTCTGCCGTTATTGGTACTGTACAGTCCAAATTCCTTTTGTCCATTACCTTAATGTGCTCTTTGTCATCGTATTCTGTCATGGCGTTTGTGGATTCAGGCGCTGCCATGAATCTGATGGATTTGGATTATGCTAAACGTTGTGGATTTTTCTTGGAGCCTTTGCGGTGTCCTATTCCGTTGAGAGGAATTGATGCTACACCTTTGGCCAAGAATAAGCCTCAGTACTGGGCCCAGCTGACCATGTGCATGGCTCCTGCACATCAGGAAGTTATTCGCTTTCTGGTACTGTATAATTTGCATGATGTGGTCGTGTTGGGGTTGCCATGGCTACAAACCCATAATCCAGTATTGGATTGGAACTCTATGTCGGTAACCAGCTGGGGTTGTCAGGGAGTACATGGTGATGTTCCATTTTTGTCTATTTCGTCATCCATTCCTTCTGACATCCCAGAGTTCTTGTCTGACTTTCAGGATGTATTTGAAGAGTCCAAGTCTGATGCCCTACCTCCGCATAGGAATTGTGATTGTGCTATCGATTTGATTCCTGGTAGTAAATTCCCCAAGGGTCGTTTATTTAATTTGTCCGTGCCTGAACACACCGCTATGCGCAGTTATGTGAAAGAATCCCTGGAGAAGGGACATATTCGCCCATCGTCATCACCATTGGGAGCAGGGTTCTTTTTTGTAGCCAAGAAGGATGGTTCGCTAAGACCGTGTATTGATTACCGCCTTCTTAATAAGATCACTGTTAAGTTTCAGTATCCCTTGCCATTGATTTCTGACTTGTTTGCTCGGATTAAGGGGGCTAGTTGGTTTACTAAGATTGATCTTCGTGGTGCGTATAATCTGGTGAGAATCAGGCAGGGAGATGAATGGAAAACGGCATTTAATACGCCCGAGGGTCATTTTGAGTATCTGGTGATGCCGTTCGGACTTGCCAATGCTCCATCTGTTTTTCAGTCTTTTATGCATGACATTTTCCGTGAGTATCTGGATAAATTCTTGATTGTTTACTTGGATGACATTTTGATCTTCTCAGATGATTGGGAGTCTCATGTGAAGCAAGTCAGAATGGTTTTCCAGGTACTGCGTGCTAATTCCTTGTTCGTGAAGGGATCAAAGTGTCTCTTCGGTGTGCAGAAAGTTTCATTTTTGGGGTTCATCTTTTCCCCTTCTACTATCGAGATGGATCCGGTTAAGGTTCAGGCCATCCAGGATTGGACTCAGCCGACATCTCTAAAAAGTCTGCAGAAATTCCTGGGCTTTGCTAATTTTTATCGTCGCTTCATCTGTAATTTTTCTAGCATTGCCAGACCATTGACCGATTTGACCAAGAAGGGTGCTGATTTGGTTAATTGGTCTTCTGCTGCCGTGGAAGCTTTTCAGGAGTTGAAGCGTAGTTTTTGCTGTGCCCCTGTGTTGTGTCAACCTGATGTTTCTCTTCCGTTCCAGGTCGAGGTTGATGCTTCTGAGATTGGTGCAGGGGCGGTTTTGTCACAGAGAGGTTCTGGTTGCTCAGTGTTCAAACCATGTGCTTTCTTTTCCAGGAAATTTTCTGCTGCTGAGCGTAATTATGATGTGGGCAACCGAGAGTTGCTGGCCATGAAGTGGGCATTCGAGGAGTGGCGTCATTGGCTTGAGGGTGCTAAGCATCGCGTGGTGGTATTGACTGATCATAAGAACCTTACTTATCTTGAGTCTGCCAAGCGCTTGAATCCTAGACAGGCCCGTTGGTCGTTATTTTTTGCTCGTTTTGATTTTGTGATTTCATACCTTCCGGGCTCTAAAAATGTGAAGGCGGATGCTCTGTCTAGGAGTTTTGTGCCCGACTCTCCGGGGTTATCTGAGCCGGCGAGTATCCTCAAGGAAGGAGTCATTGTGTCTGCCATCTCCCCTGATTTGCGGAGAGTGTTGCAGAAATTTCAGGCTAATAAACCTGATCGTTGTCCGGCCGAGAAACTGTTCGTCCCTGATAGGTGGACTAGTAAAGTTATCTCTGAGCTTCATTGTTCGGTGCTGGCCGGTCATCCAGGAATCTTTGGTACCAGGGAGTTGGTTGCTAGATCCTTCTGGTGGCCATCTCTGTCACAGGATGTGCGTGCTTTTGTGCAGTCCTGTGGAATTTGTGCTAGGGCAAAGCCCTGCTGTTCACGTGCCAGTGGGTTCCTTTTGCCCTTGCCGGTCCCGAAGAGGCCTTGGACACATATTTCGATGGATTTCATTTCTGACCTTCCCGTTTCTCAAAAAATGTCGGTCATTTGGGTGGTCTGTGATCGCTTTTCTAAAATGGTCCATCTGGTGCCCTTGGTTAAATTGCCTTCCTCCTCTGATTTGGTGCCTTTGTTCTTCCAGCATGTGGTTCGTTTACATGGCATTCCTGAGAATATTGTTTCTGACAGAGGTTCCCAGTTTGTCTCGAGGTTCTGGCGAGCCTTTTGTGGTAGGATGGGCATTGACCTATCTTTCTCCTCGGCCTTCCATCCTCAGACTAATGGCCAGACCGAACGAACCAATCAGACCTTGGAAACATATCTGAGATGTTTTGTTTCCGCTGACCAGGATGATTGGGTGTCATTTTTGCCGTTGGCTGAGTTCGCCCTTAATAATCGGGCCAGCTCGGCTACCTTGGTCTCTCCATTTTTCTGCAATTCTGGGTTCCATCCTCGTTTCTCTTCAGGACAGGTTGAGTCTTCGGACTGTCCTGGTGTGGATTCTGTGGTGGACAGGTTGCAGCAGATCTGGACTCAGGTAGTGGACAATTTGACCTTGTCCCAGGAGAAGGCTCAGCTTTTCGCTAATCGCAGACGCCGTGTGGGACCCCGACTTCGTGTTGGGGATCTGGTTTGGTTATCTTCTCGTCATATTCCTATGAAGGTTTCCTCTCCTAAATTTAAACCTTGTTTTATTGGTCCGTATAGGATTTCTGAGATTCTCAATCCGGTGTCTTTTCGTCTGACCCTCCCAGACTCCTTTTCCATACATAATGTATTCCATAGGTCGTTGTTGAGGAGATACGTGGCACCTATGGTTCCATCTGTGGAGCCTCCTGCCCCTGTTTTGGTGGAGGGGGAATTGGAGTATATTGTGGAGAAGATTTTGGATTCTCGTGTCTCTAGACGGAAACTCCAGTATCTGGTCAAATGGAAGGGTTATGCTCAGGAAGATAATTCCTGGGTTTTTGCCTCTGATGTCCATGCCCCAGATCTTGTTCGTGCCTTTCATGTGGCTCATCCTGGTCGGCCTGGGGGTTCTGGTGAGGGTTCGGTGACCCCTCCTCAAGGGGGGGGTACTGTTGTGAATTCTGTGGCTGAGTTCACTTCTGTGGTCACAAGTGGTATTGCAGTCTCTGGGCTTCCTCCCTCAGGTGTTTTGGTGAGCTCGTTGGCTGCCTTGCTATTTAGCTCCACCTGAGTCTGTCTTCCTTGCTCCTTGTCAATGTTCCAGTGTTGGATCTGAGCTACTGCATCTTTCCTTGGGCCTGCTGCTCTGCTAGATAAGTGCTTCTAGTTTGTTTTCTGTTTTTTCTGTCCAGCTTGCTATTAACTTTTGCTGGAAGCTCTGAGAAGCAAAGGGGTGCACCGCCGTGCTGTTAGTTCGGCACGGTGGGTCTTTTTGCCCCTTTGCGTGGTTTTCGTTTTAGGGTTTTTTGTAGACTGCATAGTTCTCTTTGCTATCCTCGCTCTGTCTAGAATATCGGGCCTCACTTTGCTGAATCTATTTCATTCCTACGTTTGTCTTTTCATCTTGCTAACAGTCATTATATGTGGGGGGCTGCCTATTCCTTTGGGGTATTTCTCTGAGGTAAGTCAGGCTTGTATTTCTATCTTCAGGCTAGTCAGCTCCTCAGGCAGTGCCGAGTTGCATAGGTAGTGATAGGCGCAATCCACTGCTGCTTATAGTTGTGTGAGGATAGATCAGGTACTGCAGTCTACAGAGATTCCACGTCTCAGAGCTCGTCCTATTGTTTTTGGTTATTGCCAGATCTCTGTATGTGCGCTGATTACTGCACGCTGTGTTGCCTGATTGCCAGCCATAACAACACTCCTCATAGTACTCCATATATTAAAATACACTGTTCAGTCCTGCATATAGCATAATACACTCCTCATAGTGCTCCATATAGTATGATGCACTCCCATAGTCGTCCATGTAGTACAATTCACTTCCCATAGTATAATGCACCCCATAGTTCTTCATATAGTATAATGTATTCTCCATAGTCCTCGATACAGTATAATGCAACCACCCCACAGAATATAATGTAGCCCCCTCAAGAGTATAATGCAGCCCCACCATACAATATAATGTAAGCCCCCACAGAATATAATAAAGCCCCCCTCATTTAGTATAATGCAGCCCCTCCACAGAATATATGTTAGCCCCCTCATAAAGTATAATGCAGCCACCCATAGAATTTAATGCAGCCCTCAATTTGGAAGAAAAGTACACCTTTGCAGGAGCGCGATGCTGGGGAGACTGTGTGGATGACCTAGGATGACAGGTGCAGATGACTATCCTGCAAATAGTCCGGATCTCAATCCAATTGAAAATCTTTGGTGGAAGTTGAAGAAAATGGTCCATGACAAGGCTCCAACCTGCAAAGCTGATCTGGCAACAGCAATCAGAGTAAGTTGGAGCCAGATTGATGAAGAGTACTGTTTGACACTCATTAAGTCCATGTCTCAGAGACTGCAAGCTGTTATAAAAGCCAGAGGTGGTGCAACAAAATACTAGTGATTTTTTGGAGGTTTTTTTTGTTTGTTTTTCATGATTCCATAATTTTTTCCCACATAATTGAGTGACTCCATAAGTTTTCCCCTCTGCTAAAAAAGTAACCATTACTGACTACCACATTTTTTTGTTCTTGATTTCTTTTAGTGCTTATTATAGCCAGAAAGTTGTCATTTGAAATGACTGTAGTTTTGTGCCATGTCTGTGATCTCCTTTTTTAAAAAATAAAAAAATAAAAAAATAAACAACTGAATGATCATCCTCCAAGGCCGCTGATTATATAATTTTTGCCAGGGGGTTGTATATATTTTTTCCTGCTAATGGATACAGGAGACATGGGCATGATCTCTGACTCTGCCTCTATTGTTGTTGCGCTGGACATTTTCTTAAGGACTGTGCGGCACACCGGCAAGCAAGCCAAACAAGCCGACGGGAAACGTCTACGTTTGAGTGAGAAATGTCATAGTTCTGTACACATTTAGTCCTCTAGTCTGAAGGGTCTGCTGGAGTATCTCAACAACTTCAGAGATGTGTTCTTGGAAAAAGAGGCAGAGATACTCTCCCAACATCGTTTTTATGATTATGCTATTGATCTTGTCCTTAATCTCAAATTACCTAAAGTTAACCTGTATAATTTGTCAGGACTTGTGATGAGCGAGTATACTCGTTGCTTGGGTGATCTCCGAGTATTTGTAAGTGCTCTGAGATTAAGTTTTCGTTGCCTCAGCTGCATGATTTACAGCTGATAGACAGCTTGAATACATGTGGGGATCCCTAGCAACCAGGCAACAGCCACATGTACTCAGGCTGGCTAGCAGCCGTAAATTATGCAGCTGTGTCAACAAAAACTAAATCTCCGAGCAGTTACAAATATTCGGAGGCGAACCGTACTTTGCCCCCACAAGGTCATAGGAACACCTAAAGGTGATTCCAGACATCCCAGGACGCATTTATTTTTCTGTTTGAACCATATTTGAGTTTTGAGTAAGCGACAGTTGTCCTGGTTCTATTTGAGTAAGCTACAATATGTTAAAGTATGGAAGTCCTGTATTTTCTTTCCCCTTTCTTTCCCTATTATCCCATGTATCCTATTTTTCTTTCCTTTTCTTCCCTCCACCCTTTTTTTCTCTCCTTTACCCCTCCCCTTCAAAATTTATAAAACCAATAAAGATTATTGGAAAACAAATATTCGGAGACCACCCGAGCGTGCTGGGGAAAACCCAAGCAACGAGTACACTTGCTCATCACTAGTCATGAACTGAGCATACTGCCATTAAATAATATGTAAACGAAAGTTGACGGATGGGTCATATCCGTCCTTCTAATCTAGCTGCTGGATTTTTCTTTGTTGAAAAGAAAGAAGGATACCTCTGAAGACTACAGTCAAAAATACCTATCCACTTTAACTAATTCCTGACTTATATAATCAAAATATGGGGATAAGTGGTTTTCTAAACTGGATCTTGGGGGGAGGGGGAGGGGGGGTTATAATTTGATATGCATCTGGGAGGATGATGAGGGGAAGAATAAGGTCGATTTGAAAATTTTGAGTTTGGGTTAACCAATGTGCCTGCGGTATTTCAAAATTTTATGAATAATATTTTTTCTGATATTATTGGAAGGTTTATTGTGGCATACTTTGATGATGATCTAATTTTTTCTCCTGATCTGGATTCTCACCATGAACCTGTCCGTTTGTTTTACGAAAGCTTAGAGAGAATCCTTCAACTGCTAAATTGGAAAAAATGCACCTTTTCTGTCTAAGAGATATCATTCCTGGAGTTCATTGTTTCGGCTGACAGTTTTAAGATGGACCTTGGAAAGGTCCAGGCAATAATTGATTGATAATTGAATGTTGTAACACCTTGTGACCAAAGTGTTGCAACATTTTTTAGGGTTTGACAAATACTACATAAAATTAATTATGGATTTTGTCACAAATTGTTAAACATATCACTGATCTAACATGCAAGTGGGCAAATCTTAAATGTTGGTTGCTGGATGCTACTGGGGCATTTGATAAATTGAAAGAGTATTTCATGTCCGCTTTAGTTTTAATCCAACCCAATCCAAGAGAACCGTTCATTGTGGAAGTGGATGCTTAAGAGATCATGGTAGAGGCTGTATTATCTCAAGATTCCAAAACTCTGACCAGTATGTTTTTTTTCTACATTATTTTCAACTGCAGAGAGAAATTATGATGTCGGGAATCGCAAGTTACTCACGGTAAAATTACCATTTGAAGAATGGAGATATTTTTTGTAGGGGGCAGTTCATCAAATCATGATAGTGACAGATCGTAAAAATTAGCTTAAAGTAATCAGATAAATGGTAAACCCAAGACTGGCCAGATAGTCCTTATTTTTTTCTAGATTTTTTTTTCTATTACGTTTAGGCCAGGGTCAAAGAATGTGAAAGCTGATACTTTATCACACAGCCTGGATTCAGTTTATCCCCAGAGCCTCCATCCTCCATTCTTCCTGAGGGCATTATTTTATCTATGGTATCCTTGGAGTTGGATGTGGAGATGCATAAAGCTCAGCCGTTGGCCCCTTCGGCTACTCCAAGTTCCAAATTATTTGTTCCAGTCTATTTAAGATTACCGCTATTGCAGGATTTTCAAGATTCTGTCTTGAGTGGTCATCCTGGGGTTACTGCTATAACGGGAGCTACTGCTAGACTCTTTTGGTGGCCGCCTATGTATAACGATATTAAGAATTGCGCATGGGCTAAAGTCTGATATGACTGACTAGCCAGGGAATTGCTTCCGCTGCCAATTCCAGAAAGACGAAGGACTCATTTGTCCATGGATTTCATTACTGATTTGCCTTTGTCTGGAAGGAAGACTTTTGTTATTTGGGTGGTATTTGACTAATGAAGTAAACAAGCTCTCTTCGTTCCATTATTAGGGATACGTAATGCTGAAATGTTTTCCAGGTTATTTATTAGTCATGTGGTGACATTGCTTGGTATCCCTCTGAACATTGTATCTGATAGGGGTGCAGTTCGTCTCCAGGTTCTGGAGAGCATTTTGGAAGAAATTAGGGATTGATTTGTCATTCTCCTCTGCCTACCACCCTGAAACCGATGGTCTGACAGAGAGGACAAATCAATTGTTGGAACAGATTTTAAGATGTTTTGATGCAGCTCAGCAGGAGAACTAGTCTTTATTATACTTCTTGCTGAGTTTACCTTTAACAAGTTGGGTCAATCAGTCCACTGGAACCTCACCTTTCTTGCAATTATGGTTTTCATCCCCATTTGGTGAATTCTCTAGGATGAGCTCTGGGTCCAGGAGTAGAGGTGGCCTTACAGAAACTTGGCAATGTGTGGAGAGAGGGTTAAAGGAATATTGGGGTGGCTCAAATTAGTCAAAAATGAAAGGTTGATAGGAAACGTTCGGCGGATCCCATCTACAAGTTAGGGGATACGTTTTGGATATCTTCCAAAAATTTTCAATTAAAAGTTCCATCAGCGAAGCTGGGTGCCAAATTTATGGACTCATATGAGATTCTAGAGGTAGTCAAACTGGTTGCCAACAGACGAAACCTTCCGCAATTCTTTTTGTGTCCCTAATGTATTCCACAAATCCCTGTAAAAAAAAAATTGTCCTTTCTGTGCTGTCTGTCTTGCCCCTGCCTCCTCCATTCTTTGTTCATAGAGATTTAGAATACAAGGTACAGAGGATCATGGATTCTCGGAAAGTAAAAAATTTCCCCCAGTACCTTGTTCATTGGAGGGGATATGGACCCAAGAAGAGATCCTAGGTTCCGGCTCGTTCTGTGAAAGCCGATCGTTTAGATTTCCTGGGAAGCCTAGGGGTTCAGTTGCCCCTCCTTGAAGAGGGGGTACTGTCGCGATTCCTACCTTCAGCATGTCATGAGCAGGGTGAATGACCACTCAGTCATCTAATCATGTGCAGGCACATGCTGAGCTGTGAGTGTGTTGAATGATAGCTCAGTCAGTCGTCCAATCAGAGACTAGGAGGTGCTGTGTTTCTTGTAGGTGCTCCGTTTCTAATTTATCCCTTGGCTCTTAGCTGACCTCTCAGCCCAGATCTCTGCCAATTGTAATATTTGCTCTGTGGTGGTCTTTTCCTGGTATTTTGTGCTTTGTTAATTTTTTTTTATTGCTGCCAGTCTTTGGACATAGTTCTGACAATTCGCTTGCTCAACTCGTCTGCTCTGATCCACTTTCCTCCTGGTATTTTTACTTTGGACCATGACCTAATTTTGCCTTCGTCTTTACCCATTTGCTTATGATGTGCTCCCTCCGTATCTGACCCCAGAACGTTTGACTATCTTGCCTCACGACTTGTCCATGAATGGTGACTAGTGTAGTGCTAAGGTCTGATGAGACCAAGGTTGAACTTTTGACTATAATTCCAAAAGATTTGTTTGGCACAAAGCCAACACCGCAAATCAACAAAAGAACAGGAGGTAGCATTATCCTTTGAGGCTGAGTTTCAGCAGCTAGATCTGCGGTTTTAGTCGAGGTGAATGGAATTGTTCCAAATATCAGTCAATTTTGCACCAACACTTTTAGGCCTCTGCTAAGAGATGAAGAGACTGAAGATAAGGAGGAATTTTACCTTTCAGCACGACAATGACCCTAAGTATGCCTCCAAATCAACAAAAGAATTGCAGAAGAAGATCAACGTTTCTGAATGACCAGACAAAGCCAAGACCTGAATCCAAATGAAAATCTGTGGGTTGAGCTTGAAGAGGGTGCTGTATGCAGATTGTCCTCACAATCTTACAGATGTGGAGCTACTGCAAGGAACAGTGGGCAAAGATTGCCATTTTTGAGATGTGCCATGTTGATAGACTCCTACCCAAAAAGACTGAATGCTGCCATATATTCAAAGGGTACTTCAATAAAATATTAGTTTAAGGGTATGCATACTTATGCAATCACATTATTTTAGTTCTTTATTTTTCTTTTTTTTTTCACCAGAAAAGATGTTAGTTTGTTTCTGGTATGTTTGTTTTGTTTTTTTGTTTACTGACAAAATCTGGAGTGTGTATACTTTTTATATCCACTGCATATGTACATGTCGCTCATTTTCATCATATTGGCATTATCCATGTGTACCATTTGACAGCATTATTTATCTGTACTGCATTATGTGAACAATGACCACCACCAATAAAAAATCTATTTAAATAAAAAAACATGATGCAACTAAAAGCCATTACAAGTTAGGTAGAGTAAGAGGTTTGTGTTCAACTGAAATTATGAAAATGTATGCTCATTCTGTCCCAGGTCCTTTCTACAAATGGAGATCTGCATCCACGCCACCCCTGCGACCGGAATGGGCAGTTGGTTAGCAACCATCAACTTTATCACTGGGACCCACTTGGGCTACCTTGCTTCAGGAAAATGTTGCTGGAAGTAAGTTTCTGGCATCGTTGTTACTTGTGAACCCATGTCCACCAGGCAGCGCACTGCACGTCCATCAAATTTGGCCCAGACTAGAGGGCACACTGACTTGTGGGCCTTCCACTACTCCTCTGCATCTATTCTGGCTCTGGGCAGCGGGACCCCGAGCCTTCCCTGTTCCCCAAAGCATTTGCGGCAGTCTCTGACATCTTTTTAACATCAGCCAATTCTCCTTTAATATTCAGAAGTTCTCTCCTCAATTCTTCCACCCATTGGGGTTCGGTGATTGCATTTACGGTCAACTCCCCTCTCCGGACCTTCCCCACCTGGACTGTCACCCCCTGCTCCCGTTCACGCGTGCGCACTTCACCTCCTATCTCAGCAAAAGTCACCCGAAGGTTTACCCACACACGCTGTCACAGGGTCTGTTTGTCACCGTGTCAAGAAAACCCGTAACTAAAAGGTCTCGCAGCATCATGTCCTTAGGGCCTATACTAACGCCATCTTTCCTCACAGTTTCAGTATGTAATTCCTGCTGGGCGCTCATGTATTAATTCACAGTCTCCCCCTCCCTCTTCATGCGGCCAAAGAGACTCATCCTCAATTCCCCTACGCCTGTGGGGTCCTCATGGGTCTCTTCCAGAATGTGCAGCACTTTATTAAAAGTGTTTCACTCCCTGGGGGTCCGCAACATAACTTTGACTATGGCCCCTCCATCTATGCCATTATAGCCACTTTGGCTTCCAATGCAGGGGTCATGGGGTGCATCCTCATCATATGCTCTACGTTCCGTCCAGCTCCACAACATGATGTTGCTCCCCGTACACTTTGGTAAATTATTCAACATTGCCCCCCGCGAGATACTGGACCTAGGGCCTCCCTCAACAGCTTGGTCTGCTGCCTCCGTGTTGTTGGACTGCATCCTGCCGACTACGCAAAGTGTAAGGTAGTAGCAGGAACGCGTGATGCAGTGACGAGCAGGAGGCAGGGCAAGAGTTATCAGATTATATACTGTACTAGCTATTGAACCCGTTCTACGCCCGGGTGGCGAGCATTTATATTGCTATATGGTCTCCATCCTGTCATGTGCTGCTCCATCCTGCGTCCCCATCCTGTCATGTGCTGTTCCATCCTGCATCCCCATCCTGTCATGTGCTGCTCCATCCTGCGTCCCCATCCTGTCATGAGCTGCTCCATCCTGCACCCCCATCCTGCGCCCCCATTCTGACGTGCTGCTCCCATCCTGCGCCTCCATTCTGACATGTGCTGCACCCATCCTGCGCCTCCATTCTGATATGTGCTGCACCCATCCTGCGCCCCCATCCTGTCATGTGCTGCACCCATCCTGCGCCCCCGTTCTGTCATGTGCTGCTGCCATCCTGCACCCCGATTCTGTCATGTGCTGCCCTATTCTGTCATGTGCTGCTCCCATCCTGCGCCCCCGTTCTGTAATTTGGTGCTCCCATCCATATGCCCCATACGCTGCTCCATAAAGGTTTATGGCCCCCGTAAGATGCTCCATAGTATATGCCCCGTACACTGCTCCATAGAGGTTTATGGCCCCCATAAGATGCTCCATAGTATATCCCCCGTACACTGCTCCATAAAGGTTTATGGCCCCCATAAGATACTCCATAGTATATGCACCGTACACTGCTCCATAAAGGTTTATGGCCCCCATAAGATACTCCATAGTATATGCACCGTACACTGCTCCATAAAGGTTTATGGCCCCCATAAGATGCTCCATAGTATATGCCCCGTACACTGCTCCATAAAGGTTTATGGCCCCCATAAGATGCTCCATAGTATATGCCCCGTACACTGCTCCATAAAGGTTTATGGCCCCCATAAGATGCTCCATAGTATATGCCCCGTACACTGCTCCATAAAGGTTTATGGCCCCCATAAGATGCTCCATAGTATATGCCCCCGTACACTGCTCCATAAAGGTTTATGGCCCCCATAACATGCTCCATGGTATTATATGCCCCGTACACTGCTCCATTATGGTTGATGGCCCCATAAGATGCTCCATGGTATTATATGCCCCCGTACACTGCTCCATTATGGTTGATGCCCCATAAGATGCTGCATGGTATTATATGCCCCCGTACACTGCTCCATTATGGTTGATGGCCCCATAAGATGCACCATGGTATTATATGCCCCATACACTGCTCCATTATGGTTGATGGCCCCATAAGATGCTCCATGGTATTATATGCCCCCGTACACTGCTCCATTATGGTTGATGGCCCCATAAGATGCTCCATGGTATTATATGCCCCCGTACACTGCTCCTTATGGTTGATGGCCCCATAAGATGCTCCATGGTATTATATGCCCCCGTACACTGCTCCATTATGGTTGATGGCCCCCATAAGATGCTCCATGGTATTATATGCCCCCCGTACACTGCTCCTTTATGGTTGATGGCCCCCATAAGATGCTCCATGGTATTATATGCCCCCGTACACTGCTCCATTATGGTTGATGGCCCCATAAGATGCTTCATAGGATTATATGCCCCGTATGCTGCTGCGATATATAAAAAAAAAAAAAATACCATACTCGCCTATCGTCGCTGGGCGCCAAGTACTGGGGGGCCTGAGCAGGCGGGGACACCGGCGCACTCTAGGGGTCAGGTGCCGGTATCGCCACTCGCTCTGGCCCCCGACACTTGCTATATTCACCTGGCCCTGATCCAGCGCTGCGTCCGCTCCGTGTTCCGGCTTTTCTGGCTGTGACTGTTTAGTCAGAGGGCGGCGCGCATTAAGAGCGTCATCGCACCCTCTGAACTGTGAACGTCACAGGCAGAGGACCCGGGAGACGGAGCTGCACGCAGAGCTGGAACGGGGGACAGGTGAATATACTTACTCTCCTGGCGCTTCCCTGCCTCTCCGGTGGAGATCGCGGTGTGCGTTCAGTGTTTACGCATACCACGATCTCCTGGGAGCATCACTCTATGGGGTCCAGACTGCGCCGGCGCTTGCGTTTGCGCAGTCTATAAAGGCTTCGGACAGAGTGACGCTCCCAGCGTTATATTATAGATATATATGTCTCAGCAGTAAATACTCCACGCAGGGAGTAAGGGGGTGTAAATATACAGGCCCACAATGTTTATATAGTAATAGAGTAAAGGTACCTTCACACTGAGCGACTTAACAGCGATAACGATAGCGATCCGTGATGTTGCAGCGTCCTGGATAGCGATATCGTTGTGTTTGACATGCAGCAGCGATCAGGATCCTGCTGTGAGATCGCTGGTCGGAGCTAGAAGGCCAGAACTTTATTTCGTCGCTGGATCACCCGCTGACATCGCTGAATCGGCGTGTGTGACGCCGATCCAGCGATGTCTTCACTGGTAACCAGGGTAAACATCGGGTTACTAAGCGCAGGGCCGCGCTTAGTAACCCGATATTTACTTTGGTTACCTAAAAAAAACAAACACTACATACTTACATTCCAGTGTCTGTCGCGTTCCTCGCCGTCAGCTTCCCGCACTGACTGTGAGCGCCAGCTGTTGTGAATTCTGTGGCAGGGCTCCCTCCTGTGGTCACAAGTGGTACTTCGGCTGATTCTCTCTGTAAGCTTCCGTTGGTGGAGGGAAGTGGTACTGCGGCTTCTGAGTTTCCTCCCTCAGGTGATGTGGTGAGGTCGTTAGGTGCTGCTCTACTTAACTCCACCTAGTGCTTTGATCCTGGCTTCCTGTCAATGTTCCAGTATTGGACTTGTTTTCCTCCTGGATCGTTCCTGTGGCCTGCTGCTCTGCATAGCTAAGTTTTCCTTTGCTATTTTGTTTGCTTTTCTTCTGTCCAGCTTATCTATTTGTTTGCTGGAAGCTCTGGGACGCAGAGGGTGTACCTCCGTGCCGTTAGTTTGGTACGGAGGGTCTTTTTGCCCCCTTTGCGTGGTTTTTAGGGTTTTGTGTTGACCGCAAAGTTATCTTTCTATCCTCGCTCTGTTCAGTAAGTCGGGCCTCACTTTGCTAAATCTATTTCATCTCTACGTTTGTCTTTTCATCTTACTCACAGTCATTATATGTGGGGGGCTGCCTTTTCCTTTGGGGTATTTCTCTGAGGCAAGGTAGGCTTATTTTCTATCTTCAGGCTAGCTAGTTTCTCAGGCTGTGCCGAGTTGCATAGGTAGCGTTAGGCGCAATCCACGGCTGCCTCTAGTGTTGTTGGATAGGATTAGGGATTGCGGTCAACAGAGTTCCCACGTCTCAGAGCTCGTTCTATGTTTTTGGATTATTGTCAGATCACTGTATGTGCTCTGACCTCTATGTTCACTGTGGTATTGAATTGCCTAATCACAACAGTACAGGAAGCCAAAGTACTAATGATTCTCAATAGAGAGAAAAAAGAAGTTCTGAGACCATTTTTTTTTCTCTGCACTGTGTTTTGCCTTTTTTTTCCCCTAGACATTTGGGTGGTTCAGGACACAGGTGTAGCAATGGACATTAGAAGTCTGTCTTCATGTGTGGATCAGCTCTCGGCAAGAGTACAAAAGATTCAAGACACTATTGATCAGAAATCTATGTTAGAACCAAGAATTCCTATTCCTGATTTGTTTTTTGGTGATAGAACTAAGTTTCTGAGTTTCAAAAATAATTGTAAACTATTTCTGGCCTTGAAACCTCGCTCCTCTGGTGATCCAGTTCAACAGGTTTTGATCATTATTTCTTTTTTGCGTGGCGACCCTCAGGACTGGGCATTTTCTCTTGCGCCAGGAGATCCTGCATTAAGTAATATCGATGCGTTTTTCCTGGCGCTCGGATTGCTGTACGATGAGCCTAATTCTGTGGATCAGGCAGAAAAAAATTTGCTGGCTCTTTGTCAGGGTCAGGATGAGATAGAGTTATATTGTCAGAAATTTAGAAAGTGGTCCGTGCTCACTCAATGGAATGAATCTGCGCTGGCAGCTATTTTCAGAAAGGGTCTCTCTGAAGCACTTAAGGATGTCATGGTGGGATTTCCTATGCCTGCTGGTTTGAATGAGTCTATGTCTTTGGCCATTCAGATTGGTCGATGCTTGCGTGAGCGTAAATCTGTGCACCATTTGGCGGTATTACCTGAGCTTAATCCTGAGCCTTTGCAGTGCGATAGGACTTTGACCAGAGTTGAACGGCAAGAACACAGACGTCTGAATGGGCTGTGTTTCTACTGTGGTGATTCCACTCATGCTATCTCTGATTGTCCTAAGCGCACTAAGCGGTTCGCTTGGTTTGCCACCATTGGTACAGTACAGTCAAAATTTCTTCTGTCCGTTACCTTGATCTGCTCTTTGTCATCGTATTCTGTCATGGCATTTGTGGATTCAGGCGCTGCCCTGAATTTGATGGACTTGGAGTATGCTAAGCATTGTGGGTTTTTCTTGGAGCCCTTGCAGTGTCCTATTCCATTGAGAGGAATTGATGCTACGCCTTTGGCCAAGAATAAGCCTCAGTACTGGACCCAGCTGACCATGTGCATGGCTCCTGCACATCAGGAGGTTATTCGCTTTCTGGTGTTGCATAATCTGCATGATGTGGTCGTGTTGGGGTTGCCATGGCTACAAGTCCATAATCCAGTATTAGATTGGAAATCCATGTCGGTGTCCAGCTGGGGTTGTCAGGGGGTACATGGTGATGTTCCATTTCTGTCAATTTCGTCATCCACCCCTTCTGAGGTTCCAGAGTTCTTGTCTGATTACCGGGATGTATTTGATGAGCCCAAGTCCGATGCCCTACCTCCGCATAGGGATTGTGATTGTGCTATCAATTTGATTCCTGGTAGTAAGTTCCCAAAAGGCCGATTGTTTAATTTATCTGTGCCTGAGCACGCCGCTATGCGCAATTATGTGAAGGAGTCCCTGGAGAAGGGGCATATTCGCCCGTCATCGTCGCCATTAGGAGCAGGGTTCTTTTTTGTAGCCAAGAAGGATGGTTCGCTGAGACCTTGTATAGATTACCGCCTTCTAAATAAGATCACGGTTAAATTTCAGTACCCCTTGCCGTTGTTATCTGATTTGTTTGCTCGGATTAAGGGGGCTAGTTGGTTCACCAAGATAGATCTTCGTGGTGCGTATAATCTTGTGCGAATTAAGCGAGGCGATGAATGGAAAACTGCATTTAATACGCCCGAGGGTCATTTTAAGTATCTAGTAATGCCATTTGGACTTGCCAATGCTCCATCAGTGTTTCAGTCCTTTATGCATGACATCTTCCGAGAGTACCTGGATAAATTCCTGATTGTGTACTTGGATGACATTTTGATCTTCTCGGATGATTGGGAGTCTCACGTGAAGCAGGTCAGAACGGTTTTTCAGGTCCTGCGTGCTAATTCTTTGTTTGTGAAGGGATCAAAGTGTCTCTTTGGTGTGCAGAAGGTTTCATTTTTAGGGTTCATCTTTTCCCCTTCTACTATCGAGATGGACCCTGTTAAGGTCCAAGCCATCCATGATTGGACTCAGCCGACATCTCTGAAAAGTCTGCAAAAGTTCCTGGGCTTTGCTAATTTTTATCGTCGCTTCATCTGCAATTTTTCTAGTATTGCTAAACCATTGACCGATTTGACCAAGAAGGGTGCTGATGTGGTCAATTGGTCTTCTGCTGCTGTGGAAGCTTTTCAAGAGTTGAAGCGTCGTTTTTCTTCTGCCCCTGTGTTGTGTCAACCAGATGTTTCGCTTCCGTTCCAGGTCGAGGTTGATGCTTCTGAGATTGGAGCAGGGGCTGTTTTGTCGCAGAGAGGTTCTGGTTGCTCAGTGATGAAACCGTGCGCCTTCTTTTCCAGGAAGTTTTCGCCTGCTGAGCGAAATTATGATGTGGGTAACCGAGAGTTGCTGGCCATGAAGTGGGCATTCGAGGAGTGGCGTCATTGGCTTGAAGGAGCTAAGCATCGCGTGGTGGTCTTGACTGATCATAAGAACTTGACTTATCTCGAGTCCGCCAAGCGGTTGAATCCTAGACAAGCTCGTTGGTCGTTGTTTTTTGCCCGTTTTGACTTTGTGATTTCATACCTTCCGGGCTCTAAAAATGTGAAGGCGGATGCTCTGTCTAGGAGTTTTGTGCCTGACTCTCCGGGTGTATCTGAGCCGGCGGGTATCCTCAAAGAGGGAGTAATTGTGTCTGCCATCTCCCCTGATTTGCGGCGAGTGCTGCAAAAATTTCAGGCTAATAAACCTGATCGTTGTCCAGCGGAGAAACTGTTTGTCCCTGATAGGTGGACGAATAAAGTTATCTCTGAGGTTCATTGTTCGGTCTTGGCTGGTCATCCTGGAATCTTTGGTACCAGAGAGTTAGTGGCTAGATCCTTTTGGTGGCCATCTCTGTCGCGGGATGTGCGTACTTTTGTGCAGTCCTGTGGGATTTGTGCTCGGGCTAAGCCCTGCTGTTCTCGTGCCAGTGGGTTGCTTTTGCCCTTGCCAGTCCCGAAGAGGCCTTGGACACATATCTCTATGGATTTTATTTCAGATCTTCCCGTTTCTCAAAAGATGTCAGTCATTTGGGTGGTTTGTGATCGCTTTTCTAAGATGGTCCATTTGGTACCCTTGTCTAAATTGCCTTCCTCCTCTGATTTGGTGCCATTGTTCTTCCAGCATGTGGTTCGTTTACATGGCATTCCAGAGAATATCGTTTCTGACAGAGGTTCCCAGTTTGTTTCGAGGTTTTGGCGAGTTTCCTCCCTCAGGTGATGTGGTGAGGTCGTTAGGTGCTGCTCTACTTAACTCCACCTAGTACTTTGATCCTGGCTTCCTGTCAATGTTCCAGTATTGGACTTGTTTTCCTCCTGGATCGTTCCTGTGGCCTGCTGCTCTGCATAGCTAAGTTTTCCTTTGCTATTTTGTTTGCTTTTCTTCTGTCCAGCTTATCTATTTGTTTGCTGGAAGCTCTGGGACGCAGAGGGTGTACCTCCGTGCCGTTAGTTCGGTACGGAGGGTCTTTTTGCCCCCTTTGCGTGGTTTTTAGGGTTTTGTGTTGACCGCAAAGTTATCTTTCCTATCCTCGCTCTGTTCAGTAAGTCGGGCCTCACTTTGCTAAATCTATTTCATCTCTACGTTTGTCTTTTCATCTTACTCACAGTCATTATATGTGGGGGGCTGCCTTTTCCTTTGGGGTATTTCTCTGAGGCAAGGTAGGCTTATTTTCTATCTTCAGGCTAGCTAGTTTCTCAGGCTGTGCCGAGTTGCATAGGTAGCGTTAGGCGCAATACACGGCTGCCTCTAGTGTTGTTGGATAGGATTAGGGATTGCGGTCAACAGAGTTCCCACGTCTCAGAGCTCGTTCTATGTTTTTGGATTATTGTCAGATCACTGTATGTGCTCTGACCTCTATGTTCACTGTGGTATTGAATTGCCTAATCACAACAGCCGGCCATAAAGCACAGCGGTGACGTCACCACTGTGCTCTGCTTTACGGCCGGCCGGCGCTCAGTCAGTGCGGGAAGCTGACCGCAAGGGACGCGACAGACACCGGAATGTAAGTATGTAATGTTTTTTTTTTTTAGGTAACCAGGGTAAATATCGGGTTACTAAGCGCGGCCCTGCGCTTAGTAACCCGATGTTTACCCTGGTTACCCGGGGACCTCGGCATCGTTGGTCGCTGGAGAGCTGCCTTTGTGACAGCTCTCCAGCGACCACACAGCGACGCTGCAGCGATCATCATCGTTATCGATATCGCTGCAGCGTCGCTTAATGTGGCGGTACCTTAACTACAACAGGTGAACTAACAGGTTAGCTTATCAGTCTCTGGTTCTTGGAAGATGGTTGCTGGATAATCCCATGATGGCACCATAGATGGCGCGTGAAGTCTCTGAGCCGGTCCTGAAGGAAAGTGTAGCACTGTCTCTGTACTGAGACAAAGCATCTTGTTCTTCTTTTCTGTGGTCTTGTAATCCTGTAACAAGGTGCTGAACGGGGAAAGGTTTGCTGCATGGCTAAAGATGTACACAGTCCTGGACTGGAGGCTGCAGTCTCACCACTGCGAACCACGTGCAACGCCGGACCAGCGTTGCAAGGAGGGACAGAAGGTATCAGATGTACCGACTGGTTAGTGCTGTTAAGGTCGATGGGTGATGTGGAATTAGTCTCGGGTAATGCACAGTTTGTATGCGCGAGGAATGGAGCACTGCAAAGCGGCCTTGTCAATTGGCGTCGGTCAGCATAGAGGGAGTCAACCTTCTGTAGCGCACGCTGGATACCCGCCAAAAGCCCCGTTCCCACGCACGCCCCCAGCAGTCAGGTGCAAAGGTCTACTCCGGTCAGAAAGTGCTTCCCCTGGCAACAATGGTGATAGTCCCGACAGTTCCGGCCCGGTCATGCAAGAGAGACTACTATTCTGGTCTTTCTTCCTACATCTTCAGTTCTCCATTCATTTATATTTGTGAGAGTTTGGATTATTTTGATAGATAAACTCATTCATTTTCTCAGCTGTAAAATATGTCTGAATTCATACGAGATCTTTTTGTTTGGGGTAGAAATTGGAACATGACATCTCCAGTATTAAAACTGTCACTAAATTTAGCTAATTATGTAAACATTTGAGACCTAAGAAAAGTGACCAATCTAAAGAGGAAGCTGCTGCGGTAAGAAAAATGTTGGATTCCGGACAGCATTTTAGTATTTTGGGGTCATTTGAATAGACATTTCCTGTGATAAGCTCTGTGACATTACTTCATTACATATGACCACATACTGTGATTTGTTAAAATGTGCTAGGCCCCTCACAAATCCTTGGCTATGCTTTTCATCACCCGGGGCAAAGTAAAGTTCCTCCATACTGTATGTAACACTGCAGAGGGAGGACAACAGTTGCAATTAATACTTTTAATAAAATAATAATTCACAATGTATCAGTAATACTTATAGTTGTACTGTACACAGAATGGTGGTGCTATACTATACATATAATTATGAAGACACAAAAGAGCACAGTGAGGTCAAAAATACTCTGTTGTAAAAAAAAATCACAGTAATAAGCAAGTGCTAGTCAAAAGATGGAAAAAACAGGGTATTTAGTTGATACTTTTTTTGCAAAAAAATGTATACTAAGCTGCTCCACCAATCGTCAAGGTATACCCATATAGAGCAGTCCTAACTAATGTATATAATCCCTGTCTGATGTATTTAAAAACCTGATCATCTGTATAGTACCTGTATAAGCAGGGTTCAGAGAGGGAATATCCATGTGGACATGCTGGATGGAACAGCTTTGATGCAAATGACCCATAAGGAGTGGTGGACTCCCTAGTCTTGTAGAAACAAGAGAACAATTATAGAACCAGAAACACATGGGCTACTTGCACATTGAACAAGTCTGTAGGAACCGGTTCACACACCACCAAGAAACTTGAAGACACAAAAGAGCACAGTGAGGTCAAAAATACTCTGTTGTAAAAAAAATCACAGTAATAAGCAAGTGCTAGTCAAAAGATGGAAAAAACAGGGTATTTAGTTGATACGTTTTTTTGCAAAAAAATGTATACTAAGCTGCTCCATCAATCGTCAAGGTATACCCATATAGAGCAGTCCTAACTAATGTATATAATCCCTATCTGATGTATGTTAAAACCTGATCAACTGTATAGTACCTGCATAAGCATGGAAAAAACAGGGTATTTGGTTGATACGTTTTTTTCTGGTTCTATACATATAAATAGTAGTGCAATAATGTAGACATATAATACATAGCACTGTCATAGATACATTGATAAATAAGCCTTAAGGTATTTTATATAAATGTACTGATATCATAACCTTAATTTACTACATTTATAGTATCAGCTGTAAAAAATTACCATATTTTACTCAAAATCTGATACAGAATTCTAACTGTAGCATTAAGTTATTTGTCATAATGAATCAGCCATGGACTAGTGAGGATTTTAATCCTGACTAGATCATCCATAGCATTTGCTTGGCTGTCAATTGTGTTTTATACTGTCCTGTACTGCCAGTGCTGATGTCCCCACATATATGGGTATCTCCGACCTGTCCATCATGTTCAATCTATATTTTGCTGCTAGTGCTGATGGGGTTGCCCGTGCTGGAACCATAAAGCTGCACATTAGTGATGTTGCTCAGGTTTTCCCGAGCATGCTCGGGTGGTCTCTGAGTATTTGGATGTGCTCGGAGATTTAGTTTTTGTCAACGCAGCTGCATGATTTACGGCTGCTAGCCAGCCTGAGTACATGTGGGAGTTGCCTGTTTGTTAGGCAATTCCTACATGTATCCAAGCTGTCTAGCAGCCGCAAATCATGCAGCTGCGTCAATAAAAAACAAATCTCCGAGCACTCACAAATACTCGAAGACCACCCGAGCAATGAATATACCGTATTTTCCGGCATATAAGACAACTTTTTAACCCCTGAAAATCTTCTTAAAGTTGGGGGTCGTCTTATACGCCAGGTGTCATCTTGTACGCCGAGTGCAGACACCAATGTGCATATGGTGGGTGGGGGGAGTGGTCCCGATGATGAAGAGGGGGCGTCTCACAGGAAAGTGTGAGTGGAGTATCCCCCATTACCTCATTGTAGCTGCAGCGTGCGGTCTCTGTGCTGGGGAGCGGCGGCGGCTGCTCCTCTTTGTGCCACGTGGGTGCTGTGTGGCGGCGGCTCCTCTTTGTGCAGCGTCGGGGCTCTGTGCTGTGGGGCGGCGGCTGCAAATCTTAGTGCAGAGTCGGGGCTCCTCCAGCATTTCCTCAAAGCCCGGAGGCCCGGCAGCTCCATTGCTGCGATGCGGTGGCCTCTGGGAAAATGGCCGCTGGGGGCGGCGCATGCTCAGATTCAGATCTTGTCCCGAGATCTCGGGAGACGAGATCTGAATCTGAGCATGCGCCACCCCCAGCAGCCATTTTCCCGTAGGCCACCGCATCGCAGCAATGGAGCTGCCGGGGCCTCCGGGCTTTGAGGAAATGCCGGAGGAGCCCCGACTCTGCACTAAGATACGCCGCCGCCGCCCCACAGCACAGAGCCCCGACGCTGCACGAAGAGGAGCCGCCGCCCCACAGCACAGCACCCACGTGGCACAAAGAGGAGCAGCCGCCGCTCCCCAGCACAGAGACCCCACGCTGCAGCTACAATGAGGTAATGGGGGATACTCCACTCACACTTTCCTGTGAGACGCTCCCTCTTCGTCATCAGGACCACTCCCCCCCCCAAAAGTCACATTAGTCACCGGCCCTATAAGATGACACATGGCATATAAGAAGACCCCCGACTTTTAAGAAGATTTTATATTTTAACTGGAAAAGTTGGGGGGTCGTCTTATGCGCCCAGTCGTCTTATACGCCGGAAAATACGGTACTCCCTCATCCCTTCTGCACACCTCCCGTTTGTCCACCATGTTATATACTGTGCTGCTTCTATTACTGCCACTTCAAATAGACCGTGAGAGAAAGAACAGGGGGCACAGCCAAAATAGTAACCAAAGAGTGCAACTATTGTGCCTGAGGCATGAAAGTATCGAAAGAAGAAAAAAGGAAGCGCAAATGAAAGTGCACACACAACAAATAACAAGTGAAAAAAGCTTTATTTAGGAAACAAAAGTGCAAAGTAGCATAAAAACATTTAAAAATAGCATAAAAAACATATACAGACATGCACACACCCCTAACAGAATGTGCGTATACAGGCTTAGAAGGTCGAAATAACCCCCAAATAAATAAATGTAACTCCAGTGAAACAGGGCAATAGATTATTCCATACAATAGAACAAGCAGTGGGCAAACATGGAATAAGTATGTAGGTAGCCACTTAAATTTAACAGGCACCAGACGAAAACATAATATCAATAAGCAAATCACTCACAATAAGAGCACAGATCATATAAAAAAATATGGTGCCAAAGTTTAGCAAGATCACATATTCATGAACTGTGAAAAATATGCAAAAGCAACACCAATACTTGCCACCACATGGAGCGCAAGAAAGCCTGGAGGATCCCAATGCGTATTGCTACTCCATGTAGTTTCATCATGGGAAGTCAACAAGAGTCTGTCATGTCAGGTGTATATACCAGTAAGTGCACTAACTAATGTTCCTATGATCGCAAACACCTGTGGGCGGCAATCAAAGAACATTCAGACCAGCGGTAGTTTGCACAATTGCACAATGAAGCAAAAGATGCCAAACAGTCAGAATGTCGGTCAAAGAGTGGGTCGCATTAGCCAAAGATAAAAATCACATCTGCGCAATAGGAAAGCATGCATTCCAAATAAGCCGTCCCACTAAGTGTATCACCGGCTGGAAGCAATTGCAGCACCTGCGCAGTAGGGCCATATGCGTTCCAACATTAAAAAAATGCGCTCCAATGACCAGAAATTATCAGAGAGCATGCGCAAGCGATCACTATGCGTTCCAATGAAGCAAAGAATGCGTCTCACCACCAGTATACAGTGAGTAGGAACTACAGAGGCAATCAAGGTATTAAAGAAAAAAAGAAAATACTGAAATATTGGAAACATTATTGACAATGTAATTCACAACACTCCAAGGCCAAATACATATGGCCATATCAATGGATGCTATATCAAACAAACGGTAGGAACGCAACCCTATGACATGTGAATGCAGAAGTGTGAGTAAGGGTCCAGAAGGGGACCATGAGTGGAAATACACCCTAAAATCCCCCCCAATGCGGACCCACACTCATACCATGATAATCATGTCAGGGCATTAGAAAACCTGTGAACAACAGATCCTCCTTATTCAGGCCACCAGGTGTGAATTACCCAAGCTTATAGATTCATCTGGACTTCAATCTCAAAAGTTAACCCTGAACGGTCAAACTTGCGAAAATTGTTAGGGACCCTCTGAAGGCTGTGGTGCAGTGACCCCTGTGGTAGCTAGGGGGCGCTGTGTGTGCTCCTTGGAATATATTTGTTGTTATAATCGTGGTGAAACAGTGACTGGCAGTGTTGTGAATGGCCGATATGTGTCGCAGAGGGAGTCTGCGTGGTAAGTCTGATGCAATGTTGTTGTTCTGGGACCTGTAGTCCCTCAAGAGTGTGTATGTGTATGGTGTAGTTGTAAGGGAGACTTACTAGGCAAGTTATTATTATTATTATTATCATTAATTATTGCTATAGCGCCATTTATTCCATGGCGCTTTACATGTAAGTAGGGGTATACATAATAAAAACAAGTACAATAATCTTAAACAATACAAGTCATAACTGGTACAGGAGGAGAGAGGACCCTGCCCGTGAAGGCTCACAATCTGCAAGGGATGGGTGAGAATACAGTAGGCGAGGGTAGAGCTGGTCATGCAGCGGTTTGGTCAATCGGTGGTTACTGCAGGTTATAGGCTTGTTGGAAGAGGTGGGTCTTCAGGCTCTTTTTGAAGGTTTCGATGGTAGGTGAGAGTCTGATATGTTGTGGTAGAGATTTCCAGAGTAGGGGTGATGCGCGAGAGAAATCTTGTATGCGATTGTGGGAAGAGGAGATAAGAGGGGAATAGAGGAGGAGATCTTGTGAGGATCGGAGGTTGCATGCAGGAAAGTATCGGGAGACAAGGTCACAGATGTATGGAGGAGACAGGTTGTGGATGGCTTTGTATGTCATGGTTAGGGTTATGTGAGATGGGCGGGACAAACTAGCCACACATCCACACTCCCATCCAGGAGAGTGGTCAAGGGTATATAATGTGACCAGGGTGTGGGTCACATGTTCCTGTGTGGTTCCAGTGTTTGGACCTGAGTGGTAAAGGTCCTGGAAGTATGTGTTGGATTTCCAGGGAGTAGGAGTCCTGAAGAGCACATGTTGGTGTGTTGGATTTCCTGGGAGTAGGAGTCCTGAAGAGCACATGGTGGGGCTTTGGACTTGCTAGTGGCCTGGGGTATTGGACTGACGTCCTGAATAGCACCTGGACAGGTTATATGCCTGGGGTGTTGGACGAGGTCCTGAATAGCACCTGGACAGGTCACATGTGCGGTTCATGTGTTGGAAGTCCTGGGAGTAGGAGTCCTGAAGAGGTCATGCTGGTGTGTTGGGAGGTTCTGGGAGTAGGACTGGATCCCTGAATAACGCACAGTAAGACTCTGATTCTGGATGGTCTATGTTGGGGAAGCTACCGCCCTTCGGTGGGTCTGGACTTACTAAGATATGCCGTCCAGGCAAGTTGGTGATCCCTGTGAGGCAGCTTTCCCAGAGGATTGGACTGACAAGGAGTCAGCAGGTGGAGCAGGAGCTCCCGTCAGGTACCTATACAGACTGTTGGTGCCTGTAATGTTTTATGAACTGTGTGGTCTCCCATGGTGACTGAATGGAGTGAGGTTCGGCGTGTTTAGAGACCGCGACCCAGTGTCATATGCACTGTATGTGACTTGGGACATTGGTGAAGTGTACGGCGAAGTGAGAGGTCCAGCATGTTTAGTGTCTGTGAGACAAAGCCGTAAATGAAGTGTTTAAGATAAAGCTGCAAGTTAATATCACCAGTTGGTGCTTGTTGTGTTATGGAATGTAAATGTGAACTGTGCATAACCCGGTTTATGACACTTTAATAAACCATATAGACTGTGTTTAAGCGAAAAATCGTGCCTGACTACGTTAATCCCGTGCCAAGCGAGTGTCCCCCAAGACACTATGTGAGAGCAATCTTACAAGGCCCACTACCCATAAACCATGGGTACAACTGAAATGAACCTGCAAAAACTGTAAGGCTGCAGAGGATAAGGTTTTGCCCTTAGCCAAGTCTTGACTAGCCAAATTGATATTTGAAATAAGCTGCTGTGTGTGCCTGTGCAATTCCTGAGAGGTTTGCCCTAGATAAACCTTAGGGCAGGGGCACACAAGAGCATAGACCAAATTGGTAGTTTTACAGTTGACATTGTCCCTTAATATATGTACGGTATAAAATGCAGGGTTAGTAAAGGAAGAACACCGTTCAACAAAAGCACAAATATTGCAGTCCCCACATGGATAAGATCCACGTAGTTGGACACCCGAACCAATCCTGATGGTAGGCCTCACAAAATGGCTCCTGGACAAGGAGTCACGAAGATTAGGTGAACGTCTTGTAGTCAACATTGGAAGTTCATGTAACAGATCTGATATCCTAGAGTCTGTTTTGAGAATACACCAATGTTGTTTAAATAAATAAAAAAACCTTGTCCCATTGGTTATGGAATGTGGTGATAAATCTCAACCGATCATCAGGACATCTAGGAAGAGGATTAAGCAGGGCATCCCTTGGAGTGGAATCCATTCGCTGAAAAGCATGTGAAACAGTGGATTTCGGATAGCCCCTGGCACAAAAGCGTCCAGTAAGTGATTTGGCTTGTGTCCGAAAATCGCACAATCGCGAACAATTCCCTCGTAATCTAGATACAGGAAAGATAAATATCTTGGTACCGTGTTAGCCAGTAGATAGAAAAATATTTAGAATTGAAAGTCCTCAGTGGTTGATACCATTTAATGGCTAACTGAAAAGATGGTAACAAATTGCAAGCTTTCGAGATGAAGAGACCTGTGTAGTCTCGAAAGCTTGCAATTTGTTACCATCTTTTCAGTTAGCCATTAAAAGGTATCAACCACTGAGGACTCTCAATTCTAAATATTTCTCGTAATCTAGAAAATTGTCCAACGGTAATATTCTTTTTAAGGTGGTGTGGATGAAAACTTCTAAAGTCAAGAAGACCATTGGAAGCCGTGGTCTTATGAAAGAGCTCCGTGCGGAGCTGGTCATCTTGGCGAGAGAGTTTAAGATCCAGAAACTCTGCTGTAGAAGAAGGAATATGGTAAGTCAAATAAATATTTAATTAATTTTTATTAAGTGACTGGAGAAACATCTCACAGTCTCCCCTTAAGCTGGTCCAATTGAAAAAAATATTGTCAATAAAACTGAACCAACATAAAACATGTAAAGAGGTTGGCAAAGGAGGGGGCACAGCAGGCACCTATCCCCATACAAGATATCTGTCGGTAAAAAGAAAAATCAAAAACAAAATTCTGAGTCAGTACAAATTTCAACAGGCTCAAGAGGGAGGCATTATGTGGGTGACTACTACAATTACTAAGTTGCAAAAAATGGTCAACAGCTGTAATGCCATGATGGTGTGTAATGCTGGTTTACAGCGACTCAACATTCTGACTGTTTGACATCTTGTGCTTCATTGCGCAATTGCGCTGACAAACTACCGCTGGTCTGAATGTTCTTTGATTGCTGCCCACTGGTGTTTGCGATCATGGGAACATTAGTAAGTGCACTTACTCGTATATATACTTGACATGACAGACTCTTGTTGACTTCCCCTGACAAAACTATATGGAGTAGCGATTCGCATTGGGATCCTCCAGGCTTTCTTGCGCACCATGTGGTGGCAAGTATTGGTGTTCTTTTTGCATATTTTTCGCGGTTCTCAACATCGATAAATATGTGATCTTGCTAAACTTTGGCACCATATTTTTTATATGATCTGTGCTCTTATTGTGAGTGATTTGATTATAAATATTATGTTTTCATCTGGTGCCTTTTTAATTTAAGTGGCTACCTACATACTTATTCCATGTTTGCCCAATGCTTGTTCTATTGTATGGAATAATCTATTGCCCTGTTACATTTATTTATTTGGGGGTTATTTGGACCTTCTTAGCCTGTATACGCACATTCTATTATGGGTGTGTGCATGTCTGTATATGTTTTTTTATGCTATTTTGCACTATTGTTTCCTAAATGAAGCTTTTTTCACTTGTTATTTGTTGTGTGTGCACTTTCAAATAGACTGCCACACATTTGCCTATCCATTGTGTCCTATAACAATACTGTACTGCTGGTGCTGCGGTGGCTGCCAGTGATGTCCTTACAAAGCTAAACATCTCTTTGACCTCCTGATAATGTTCTATACTGTGCTGCTGTCAATGCCGATAGTCAATTGTCAATAGCCACTGTCAATGCTGTTGCCACTGCATTTAGGAACCCCAAGGCCACCTTTCAAGTGGTGATGGTATAATGTGACCCTATTTGCTCCTGGGACTCAGCCTTTCCAAACAGTGATCAAATGTTAGTTTATTTTAAGGTAGTGAGAGATGGGATGGGGACTAAAAGGACATGGAAAATGTATAGCGATTTTAAGGATTAATATCGTTTTAAGAGCACACATGCGGCCCAGCCAAGAAAACTGAAATTAGCCTCACTTTTGTAATAGAGAGCAGAGTTTTTATAGTGTTTGGGGGTAATTTTCAGGAAACAGTGCCTCGAGGTGGTCAACTTAGCACCAATGTAGTCAAGATGACCAAATGCCCATTGGGATGAAAAATCATGTTTTAATTGTGGTAAAAGAGAGGTAGGAAGGGAAATATTCAGGGCATGGAATTTTGACTGGTTGATCTTAAGGACAGAAAGTGGCTTAATCCCGGATAAGATTTACAGCAGGGCTGGTAGTGAAGTAAACATTCTTCTTTATGATACAATACAGTTTGCACTTCAATACGTATGTGATTGATGCCTTCCAAAGGTAGTGTTGGCAAAGGATAATAATAATAATTTTATTTATATAGCGCCAACATATTCCGCAGCACTTTACAAATTATAGAGGAGATTTGTACAGACTATAGACATTTCAGCGTAACAGAGATCACAGTTCAAAACAGATACCAAGAGGAGTGAGGGCCCTGCTCGCAAGCTTACAATCTGTATGAAAAAGGGAGACACAAGAGGTGGATGGTAACAATTGCTTTCGTTGTTCGGACCAGCTATAGTGTAAAGGTACCTTCACACTGATCAACTTTCCAATGATCACGACCAGCGATACGACCTGGCCGTGATTGTTGGAAGGTCCTTGTGTGGTCGCTGGGGAGCTGTCACAGAGACAGCTCTCCAGCGACCAACAATGCCAAAGTCCCCGGGTAACCAGGGTAAACATCGGGTTACTAAGCGCAGGGCCGCGCTTAGTAACCCGATGTTTACCCTGATTACCATTGTAAAAGTAAAAAAAAAAAACACTACATACTTACATTCCGGTGTCTGTCACGTCCCTCGCCCTCAGCTTCCCACACTGACAGTGTGAGCACCGGCCGTAAAGCAGAGCACAGCGGTGACGTCACCGCTGTGCTTTACGGCCGGCGCTCACAGTCAGTGCGGGAAGCTGACGGCGAGGGACGTGACAGACACCGGAATGTAAGTATGTAGTGTTTTTTTTTTTTACTTTTACAATGGTAACCAGGGTAAACATCGGGTTACTAAGTGCGGCCCTGCGCTTAGTAACCCGATGTTTACCCTGGTTACCCGGGGACTCATCACTGGATCGGCGTCACACACGCCGATCCAGAGATGACAGCGGGTGACCTGATGACAAAATAAAGTTCTGGCCTTCTAGCTCCGACCAGCGATGTCACAGCAGGATCCTGATCGCTGCTGCGTGTCAAACACAACGAGATCGCTATCCAGGACGCTGCAACGTCACAGATCGCTATCGTTATCGTTCAAATGTTGCTCAGTGTGACGGTACCTTAAGGATCGGGTGTTCATGTAAAGCTTCATGAACCAGTTAACAGCCTAAGTATGTAACAGTGCAGACACAGAGGGCTATTAACTGCATAACGTGTATGAGAACATGATGTGAGGAACCTGATTATGGTTTTTTTTTTGGGGGGGATGGGCCACACAGGGATAGTTAGGTTAATGCACTGAGGCGGTAGGCCAGTCTGAACAAATGTGTTTTTAGGGCACGCTTAAAACTGTAGGGATTCGGGATTAATCGTATTAACCTGGGTAGTGCATTCCGAAGAATTGGCGAAGCACGTGAAAAGTTTTGGAGATGGGAGTGGGAGGTTCTGATTACTGACGATGCTAACCTCAGGTCATTAGCAGAACGGAGAGCACGGGTAGGGTGGTAGACTGAGACCAGGGAGGAGATGTAGGGTGGTGCTGAGCCATGGAGTGCTTTGTGGATGAGGGTAATCATTTTGTACTGGATTCTGGAGTCAATGGGTAACCAGTGTAATGACTGGCACAAGGTAGAGGCATTGGTATAACGGTTGGTGAGTAATATAATCCTGGCAGCAGCATTCAGGACAGATTGGAGCAGGGAAAGTTTGGTAAGAGGGAGGCCGATTAAGAGAGAGTTACAATAGTCAAGACGAGAATGAATAAGTGAAACAGTAAGAGTTTTTGCAATGTCGAAAGTAAGCAAAGGGCGAATTCTAGAAATGTTTTTGAGATGCACATAAGAAGAGCGAGCCAATGATCGGATGTGGGGGGCGAAGGAAAGCTCAGAGTCAATGATGACCCCAAGGCAGCGGGCATTTTGCTTGGGAGTAATTGTGGAACCACACACAGAGATGGCAATGTCAGGTAAAGGTAGGTTAGTAGAGGGATAGAACAAGAGGAGTTCAGCTTTAGGCAGGTCCAGTTTAAGATAGAGGGAGGACATGATGTTAGAGACAGCAGTAAGACAATTACTGGTGTTTTCTAAAAAGGCAGGCGTGATATCAGGAGAAGAAGTGTATAATTGGGTGTCATCAGCATGGAGATGGTACTGAAACCCAAATCTACTGATTGTTTGTCCAACAGGGGCAGTATACAAAGAGAAGAGGAGGGGGCCTAGGACTGATCCTTGAGGAACCCCAACAGTAAGGGGAAGATGAGAAGAGGAGGAACCAGCAAAAGATACAGTGAAAGAGCGATCAGAAAGATAGGAGGAGAACCAGGAGAGAATGGTTTCTTTGAGGCCGATGGAGTGGAGCATAGTGAGGAGGAGCTGATGATCCACAGTATCGAATGCTGCGGAGAGATCCAAGAGAATTAGCATGGAGTAGTGACCATTAGATTTAGCTGTTAATAGGTCATTAGTGACTTTAGTGAGGGCAGTTTCAGTAGAGTGCAAAGAGCGGAAACCAGATTGAAGAGGGTCGAGAAGAGAGTTATTTGAGAGATAGTGGATAAGACGTGAGTGGACCAGGCGTTCGAGGAGTTTAGAGATGAAGGGAAGATTAGAGACAGGTCTATAACTAGCGGCAGAGTTTTGATCGAGGAATGGTTTTTTAAGTAATGGATGTATGATGGCATGCTTAAATGAGGAGGGAAAAATACCGGAAGAGAGAGAAAAGTTGAATATTTTTGTTAGGTGAGAGGTGACAATCGGGGAAAGGGACTGGAGGAGATCTGATGGAATGGGGTCACTAGTACAAGTGGTCGGGCGAGAAGATGCAAGGAGCCCGATTACTTCTTCTTCTGTGACTGGTTCAAAGTCAGAGAGTGAACTAGATGCAGTGGGGGAGGGAGAACAGTGCATGGTATGAAGGGATTGGGAGATAATTTCTTGTCGAATATGGTCAATTTTTTCTTTGAAGTAGTTGGCAAGATCATCAGCGTGGAGATCTGTGGTTGGGGCCTGCACTCTTGGGTTGAGTAGTGACTGGAATTTGTCAAAGAGATGTTTAGGGTTATTGGACAGTGAGGTGATGAGGGTGTTAAAATAGGTTTGTTTGGAGAGGTGAAGGGCAGAGTTGTATATTTTAAGCATGAACTTATAATAGATGAAATCTTCGGGTAGATTAGATTTTCTCCACAGACGTTCGGCGCACCTGGAGCACCGCTGCAGGAAACGTGTTTGCAGCATGTGCCATGGTTGTCGCCGTCTGTGCCGAGTTGTCCTATGTATAGGAGTTGCAATTTCATCCAGGGCACTTTGCAGGGTTTCATTGTAATGCTTCAGTGCAGAATCAGGACATGAGATGGAGGAGATAGAGGCCAATGATGACTGCAAGTTCTTCATAAGTTTCTGGGTGTTAATGGCGTGTATGTTTCTATAAGTGTGGAAAGTGAGGGTGACCTGAGTGGGATGGCAGTTCTTGATAGAGAAAGAAAGGAAGTTGTGGTCAGAGAGCGGGATAGGGGAGTTTGTGAAATCATCCACTGAGCAAAGTCAGGAGAAGACCAAGTCGAGGGAGTTTCCGTCTTCATGCGTTGGAGAGTTAGTATGCTGCAAGAGGCCGAAAGAGAAGGTTAGAGACAAAAGGTGAGAAGCAGATGGGGAGAGGGGAAAAGTAATGGGGATGTTGAAATCACCCATGATGAGGGTGGGGATGTCACAGGAAAGAAAGTGAGGAAGCCAAGTGGTAAAGTGATCCAGGAACTGATGAGAGGGTCGGGAGGACGATACACCACCGCCACTCACATAGAGAAGGGGATGTAGAGTCTGACAGCATGGACTTCAAAGGAAGGGAAGACCAGTGAGGGTACTTGGGGGATAACTTGGAAGGTACATTTGGGTGATAGGAGTAGACCAGCTCCTCCACCTGCTCTGTTGTCCGATCTTGGGGCATGAGAAAAGTGTAGTCCACCATATGAAAGAACAGCAGCAGCGGTGGTGTCTGACTGCTGGATCCAGGCTTCAGTAAGAGCCAAGAGGTTAAGAGAATTAGAAAGGAAGAAGTTGTAGATGAAAGGGAGTTTATTACACACAGAATGAGAATTCCAAAGGGCACAATTAAAAGAGGCCGAAGGCATGCATGGAATATTAATAAGGTTAGAGGGGTTTCTGAGTGTAGCAGTTGGGAGGTTTGACTGGCTATAACATGGGGGGCCGGGGTTGGGAGAGATGTCTCCAGCGACTAGGAGAAAGAGGATAGGAAGAGTAAGCAGATGGTTAAGTGATTTTTCAGAGCGTCTCCTGTGTTGGATGGTGGGACTGAATGGATCTGAGCTGTTAAGCAATGTGAACAGAGCGTGAGTGCTATACATAGGAGAGACAAGGACAGAAGGGCTGATATGGATGGAGTGTAAAGAGTTAGTGCAAGGGCGGTGAATGTGAGTGAATGCGGCAGCCAGGATAAATATTATACAAATACATATGGTGAATATTTGTTCTGTTTCAAATGAACAGGGATTAGATTAAGATTGTCTTACCTGTCTCCTGCCCTGTCTAACTGTCATGTTTTAACTGCCAGTACTTAGAAAACTGTACTTTGAATAACTGTACACGAATAATAGTGCACGAATGCACCCCTGCTTCCCCAAAGTATGTCTACATTTATGGAAGGCTAGCTCTTAGATCTCCCTTTTTTCCCTCTCTCTTGTTAGCAATCAATCTAACTCAGTTGAGACAGCAGGACACAATAAATGTAGTGAACAGATAAACAAATGTCGAGGCCTACATTATGATCTCTCTACATAAGGACAAGCAGAAGTGAGGTCAATATCTATATACAAAAACAAATGCTTACTAAGATGGCTAACAAATCTAGATACATGCAGGGTTCAATGCCGTAGATAGAATGAGTTAAGTACCATTCAGGTTGCTTGCTGACAATGAATAGAAGAAAAAGACATGCAAGATTCAGTTCAGAGCTGGAATGATTTGATTACCATTCAGGTTGCTTGCTGACATTCAATAGAAGGAAAATACATTCAAAGGATGTTATCAATGTCATGGATAGGAAGAGCATCAAACAAATCAATTTTGGAACAAATCAAGCCAGACATGTCACGAGAAGCAAGGATCATCAAGCTACGACTTGGCTACTTTGGACACATTGTATGAAAAGAGCAATCACTGGAGAAGGACATCATGGTTGGAAGAATAGAATGAAAAAGATGAAGACCAGCAACCCGATGACTTGATACCAAGAAGATAACCATGGAGAAGTCTCTGATGGACGCATCTAAGCTTGCACAAGATCGATAAAACATGGAACTGTCATTTATGTAGACTTAGAAGTTATCAACAATTGTATAACTTCAATCCTTGATTTGCAATATGCCATCTGGATATAGGCAATAATATGATATTTGCAATTCTACAGAATTTCTTGCTAACCTATAGAAATTCCAAGGAGACCAGAATGTTTTATTTATAGCTGTTTGGCCATCACTATGCTGGATAGATCCTGATGAAAGCCTGAGAATGTATTTAAAGTAAACCAAAACAGATTACACTTCTAATGTGTAATACTTCAGTTTGAACATTTTTAGAAAATCTTCCCATGTCAGTGTAAGATCTCTTACAGCAAACGAAGCACCATAATAAATGCAGGTTCTAGTTCATTGAACATCTTCTGTGAGAAACATTCTGGATGACAACAAAGAATACATGTCACATTGACATCTGATCTGGTATAATCTATAAAAACTTTTACACATGTTTGTCAGCATTGAGACTAATAAGGAAGATCAAACATAGTAACATATCCTATAACATTACCAGACAACCAAAGTTAATAATAATAATAATAATAATAATAATCTTTATTTTTATATAGCGCTAACATATTCCGCAGCGCTTTACAGTTTGCACACATTATCATCACTGTCCCCATTGGGGCTCACAATCTAGAATCCCTATCAGTATGTCTTTGGAATGTGGGAGGAAACCGGAGTGCCCGGAGGAAACCCACGCAAACACCGAGAGAACATACAAACTCTTTTGCAGATGTTGTCCTGGGTGGGATTAGAACCCAGGACTCCAGCGCTGCAAGGCTGCAGTGCTAACCACTGTGCCATCATGCTGCCCGGACAATGTGCACACATAGGGTCGGGTCCCTGCGGGTTCTCCCACAGCGGATTTGATAAATCTGCAGGGCAAAACCGCTGCGGTTATCCCTGCAGATTTATCACGTTTTGTCCTGCGGTTTCCGCTGCGGGATTTACTCCTACTATTGATGCTGCATATGCAGCAATATGCAGCATCAATAGTAATGTTAAAAAAAAAAAATGGATATACTCACCCTCTGACGTCCCGATCTCCCCGGTGCTGCAGGCGGCGGTCCGGTTCCAAAGATGCTGTGTGCAGGGCTGCCACTAGAAATTTCGGGGCCCCATACTGGCAAAATTTTCGGGGCCCCCTTGAGACTCCGCCCAGGCTCCACCCCAGCCCCGCCTCCAGGCTCCACCCCTCGAACTGTCCACAGTCCCACCGCTCTCTCTTGGAAAAACTCCACTTCTCACCAATCACACATTAACAGTTCCCATCACCAGATCACACATATAGCCGGCAGCTTTTGTTTTGGCCAAAAGATTTTTTAAGCCGCCACCATAACACGGTAAACACTTTTGGCCGGGCCCTACTCTGCTGTAACCTATTAAATATTTGTTAAAATATGCAATACAATTTAGGTATATTTTTATTTATTTTTCAATTTTTAAAATGCCCAATAATATCACATAGAAGGAACAAATACCACAACACCATGACCAGATGACATATTACCACCACAGTGATCGAATAATATCACATACAAGGAACAAATACCACAACACCATGACCAGACCACATATTAACACCACAGTGATCGAATAATATCACATACAAGGAACAAATACCACAACACCATGTCCAGACCACATATTACCACCACATAGTGACTGAATACTACAATTCTGATCAGTAATTTTTAAAAAAGCACCATACTATCACCATAAGTGCCATTATACACAGGAGATCTGTAATCTGTACTTAGTATGCAGTGTCTGTGTACAGATAATATAGTGATCACTAGTTAAATTATACACAGGAGCTCTGTATACAGTGTATAGTGTCAGTGTATAGGTAACACACTGACTCACCAGTGACGTCTCTAGGTGAAGTCCTTCATCTTTCATCCAGCACAGACCTCCATCATTTCATCCAGCCAGGACTTCTCTCTGCAGGAAATAACACAGTTATCTCGAGCTCCGCTTGCAGAACACATTACTTAATTTTTCATAACTTCTACATTACACCACATGAAGAAGGCGACATAGTATCACTCTATACAGTAACAGGACCGCCCCCCATTTAAAACAGTATACTCAAAAAATAAAATAAATACATCACTGCAGTAATAATATCCCTAAATTAGCCCCTATGGTATTAATAATATCACCCAGCCTGGCCCCGTGTGTCTCATTCCTGGCGTCAGCCAGATATTCTCCCATCCTGCCCTCATGAGTATCCATTCTGCCCCATATGATCTCCTTATCCTGCCCCATATGATCGCCCCATGTGATCTCTCCATCCTGCCCCATCTGTCTCCATCATATCCATCCTGCCCCATGATCCTGCACGATCTGTCTCCAATTCTGCCCCCAGTGTCTCCAATCATGCCCCATGTCTCCATTCTGCCCCCTATGTCTCCAACCATGCCCCCATGTCTGCAATCCTGACACTTGTCTCCAATCATGCCCCCTGTGTCTCCATTCTGCCCCATCTGTCTCCAATCCTGCCCCATCTGTCTCCAGTCATGCCCCCATGTCTTTCATCCTGCCCCGTGTCTCCAATCATGCCCCGTATCTCCATCCTGCCCCGTGTCTCCAATCTGCCCCTGGGTCTCACAGTCTGCCCCTGTGTCCAGCATTCTGCACCTGTCACTGTGTCCAGCATTCTGCCCCTGTCACTGTGTCCAGCATTTCTGCCCCACTGTGTCCAGCATTCTGCCCCACTGTGTCCAGCATTCTGCCCCACTGTGTGTCCAGCATTCTGCCCCACTGTGTGTCCAGCATTTCTGCCCCACTGTGTGTCCAGCATTTCTGCCCCACTGTGTCCAGCATTTCTGCCCCACTGTGTCCACCATTCTGCCCCACTGTGTCCACCATTCTGCCCCACTGTGTCCGGCATTTCTGCCCCTGTGTCACTGTGTCCAGCATTCTGCCCCACTGTGTCCAGCATTCTGCCCCTGTGTGTCCACCATTCTGCCCCTGTGTGTCCACCATTCTGTCCCACTGTGTCCAGCATTTCTGCCCCACTGTGTCCACCATTCTGCCCCACTGTGTCCACCATTCTGCCCCACTGTGTCCACCATTCTGCCCCACTGTGTCCGGCATTTCTGCCCCTGTGTGTCCAGCATTCTGCCCCACTGTGTCCACCATTCTGCCCCTGTGTGTCCACCATTCTGCCCCTGTGTGTCCACCATTCTGCCCCACTGTGTCCAGCATTTCTGCCCCACTGTGTCCAGCATTTCTGCCCCTGTGTGTCCACCATTCTGCCCCACTGTGTCCAGCATTTCTGCCCCACTGTGTCCAGCATTTCTGCCCCACTGTGTCCAGCATTTCTGCCCCTGTGTGTCCACCATTCTGCCCCTGTGTGTCCACCATTCTGCCCCACTGTGTCCAGCATTTCTGCCCCACTGTGTCCGGCATTTCTGCCCCTGTGTGTCCAGCATTCTGCCCCACTGTGTCCACCATTCTGCCCCTGTGTGTCCAGCATTTCTGCCCCTGTGTGTCCATCATCCTGCCCCCCGGGCCCCCCTGGATCGCAGCAGCTCTCAAAGAAAAAAAACAAAACACAACTTCTTACCTGGCCAAGCTCCAGCGCCGGGTGAAGCTCCCTCTCCAGGCTCCACACAGACGCACTCGCCGCCGGGCCCGGCGGCTGACAATGACGTCAGACGCCGGCGACGCCGGCGAGTGCGCACTGCGGCCCTATTCAGCCGCCAGCCTCAGACTGGCTGGCGGCTGTTAACTATTGACGTGCGGGCGCGGGCCCGCACGTCAATAGTGTGCCGCTGCCGCAGTGCCTGCAGGGGGGGCCCGGTGACCAGATGAGACGGGGCCCGATGCGGGCCCCCTCTGCTCACCGGGCCCCATACGCCAGTCACGGCTGTCATGCCCTGATGGCGGCCCTGGCTGTGTGAGAAGGACCTAGGTGACGTCACGGTCATGTGTCCGCGACATTACGGTCATGTGACCGCGACGTCACCGCAGGTCCTGCTTGCATAGCAAACCTGAGACTGGACGGCTGCGTGCAGCGCTGAGAGGTGAGTATATCATTATTTTTTATTTTAATCCTTTTTTTTTTTTTTTTACCACAAATATGGTTCCCAGGGCCTGGAGGAGAGTCTCCTCTTATAGCCCCATGCGGGAAGTAAGCGGATCAATGCATTTCCATGTGTGCAGAATCGCTGCGATTCTGCACAAAGAAGTGACATGCTGCGGGTTGTAAAGTAAATAAGGCAGCACACTGCAGCGCTAGAACA